>NW_026652215.1:4652500-4964441 GCF_028018845.1 Melospiza georgiana
TTGATAAATTAAATCAAACATTAAAATCAGTCCAAACAATAAAATCAATTGATCAATAAAATAAGTGAAAATAAATAAATCAAACAATAAAATAAATCCATTAAATAAATCAAACAATAAAATGAAGTAGTCAATAAAATCAATTGAACAATACAATCAATCGAGCAATAAAATAAATCAATCGATAAAATCAAGCAATCGATAAATTAAATCGAACAATAAAATCAATCCAAACAATGAAATAAACCAGTTAAATAAATCAAACAATGAAGTAAATAAATCGATAAATTAAATTGAACAATTAAATCCATCCAAACAATAAAATCAATCGAACAATAAAATAAATGGAAATAAATAAATGAAACAATAAAATAAATCCATTAAATAAATCAAACAATAAAATAAATAAGTCAATAAATTAAATTGAGCAATAAAATCAATCCAAACAATAAAATCAATCGAACAATAAAATCAATCATGCAATAAAATCAATTGAAATAAATAAATCAAACAATAAAATAAATTAATTAAATAATTTGAACAATAAAATAAATAAGTCAATACATTAAATCGAACCATAAAATCAATCCAAACAATAAAATAAATAGAACAATAAAACAAATGGAAATAAATAAATCAAATAATAAAATAAATAATTAAAATAAATCAAACAATAAAATCAGTCAATCAATCAATAAAATCAATCCATCAATCAAACCAATCAATCAATCAATAAAATCACTCCAACAATCAAACCAATCAATCAATCAATAAAATCAATCCATCAATCAAACCAATCAATCGATCAATAAAATCGATTCCTCGGCGGGGTCCGGGACACGCGATGGGCGGGGGGGGCACGGAGGGGACAAAAGGGGGAGGGGACAAAAGGGGGGCGGACAATGGGGGCCCCTCCCTGCCCCCCAGTCCCCCCCCAGCCCTTTTGGACCCTCCCAGTCCCTCCCAGTCCATCCCAGTCCCCCCCAGTCCCTCCCAGTCCCCCCCCAGCCCTTTTGGACCCTCCCAGTCCCTCCCAGTCCATCCCAGTTCCCTCCCAGTCCCTCCCAGTCCCTCCCAGTTCCCTCCCAGTCCCTCCCAGTCCATCCCAGTTCCCTCCCAGTTCCCCCCCAGTCCCTCCCAGTCCCTCCCAGTCCATCCCAGTCCCTCCCAGTCCCTCCCAGTCCATCCCAGTTCCCTCCCAGTCCATCCCAGTTCCCTCCCAGTCCCTCCCAGTCCCTCCCAGTCCATTCCAGTTCCATCCCAGCACTCCCCTCCTGCCAAAAGGGGCGTGGCCAGAGCTGTCAATCAAAGCCGTTCATTGCCCCGCCCCTGGCTTGGGGTCAGGGTGGTGGCCAAGGGGTCACTGGGGGGGTCAGGTGGTCACTGGGGTCCATGAGGGGTCACTGGGGTGGTCAGGGGGTCCGTGAGGGGTCAGTGGCGTGGTCAGGGGGGGCTCAGGAGGGTCCATGGGGGTCCATGAAGGTCACTGGGGTCACTGGGGTCCCTGAGGGGTCAGTGGGGTCAGTGAGGGGTCACTGGGGTCACTGGGGTCAGTGGGGTGGTCAGGGGGTCACTGGGGTCCGTGAGGCGTCAATGGGGTGCTCAAGGGGTCAATGGGGTCCGTGGGGGTCAATGAGGTCAATGGGGTGGTCAAGGGGTCACTGGGGTCTGTGAGGGGTCCCTGAGGGGTCACTGGGGTGGTCAGTGTGGTCCGTGAGGGGTCAGTGGGGTCACTGGGGTCCCTGAGGGGTCACTGGGGTGGTCAGGGGGTCACTGGGGTCACTGGGGTCCCTGAGGGGTCACTGGGGGCTCTAAGGGGGTCCATGGGGGGCTCAGGAGGGTCCATGGGGGTCCATGAAGGTCACTGGGGTCACTGGGGTCCCTGAGGGGTCAGTGGGGTCAGTGAGGGGTCACTGGGGTCACTGGGGTCTGTGAGGGGTCCCTGAGGGGTCACTGGGGTGGTCAGTGGGGTCCATGAGGGGTCCATGGGTGGTCACTGGGGTCACTGGGGTCCATGAGGGGTCACTGGGGGCTTCAAAGGGGTCCATGGGGTGCTCAAGGGGTCACTGGGGTGGCCAAAGGTTTCGTGACGAGTCCATGGGGTGGTCCCGGGGGTCCGTGGGGTGGTCAAGGGGTCCCGGGGGTCCCTGAGGGGTCCCGGGGGTCCGTGGGGCCCTCCAGGGGGTCCTGAGCACCCAGGGGGGCTCAGTGGGGTCAGGGGGGTCCATGGGGGGGTCCTCAAGGGGGTCCAGAGGGTCCATGGGGGGGGGGTCAGGGGGGTCCCTGAGGGTCCCGGGGTGGTCCCAGGTGGTCCATGAGGGGTCAGGAGGGTCCATGGGGGTCCATGAAGGCCCTGAGGGTCCTGGGGTGGTCCCTGAGGGTCCCGGGATGGTCCCAGGGGGGTCCATGGTGGGTGGGGGGCTCAGGAGGGTCCATGGGGTCAATGGGGTCCCCGGGGGTCAAGGGGAGTCCATGGGGGGGTCCATGGGGGGCTCAGGAAGGGTCAAGGAGGGTCCATGGGGGGGGGTCCGTGAGGGTCCTGGGGGTCATTGAGGGGCTCAGGAGGGTCCATGAAGGTCCTGGGTGGTCCCTGAGGGTCCGTGAAGGTCCTGAGGGTCCATGGGGGGGTCAGGAGGGTCCAAGGGTGACCATGGGGGGTCCATGAGGGTCCATGGGGGTCCATGAAGGTCCTGGGGGTCATTGAAGGGGTCAGGGGGGTCCATGAGGGTCCATGGGGGGTCAGGGGGGTCCATGGGTGACCATGGTGGGGTCACGAGGGTCCATGAGGGTCCATGGGGGCGGGGGTCCTGGCGGTCATTGAGGGCTCAGGAGGGTCCATGGGGGTACCATGAAGGTCCTGGGGGTCCTGGGGTGGTCCCTGAGGACCAGGGGGGTCCAAGGGTGGCCATGGGGGGGTCAGGGGGGTCCATGGGGGGGTCCCGGGGTGGTCCCTGAGGGTCCTGGGGTGGTCCCAGGTGGTCCATGGGGGGGGGTCAGGAGGGTCAGTGGGGTGGTCACTGGGGTCCGTGGGGTGGCCAAGGGGTCACTGGGGTCCGTGGGGTGGTCAGTGGGGTCACTGGGGTCCATGAGGGGTCACTGGGGTCCCTGGGGTCACTGGGGTCACTGGGGTCCGTCGAGTGGTCAGTGGGGTCACTGGGGTCACTAGGGTCACTGGGGTCACTGGGGTGGTCACTGGGGTCACTGGGGCCCATGAGGGGTCACTGAGGTGGTCAAGGGGTCAAGGGGGTGAGACAGAGTAAAGATCCATTCTGAATTAGGTGAAGTGTCTAAGAGAGGTGAAAAGTCTGTGAGGCCAAAGCTGAAGGAAGAACTCGCATGCCGAGACAGCAAGGAGACAGAGAAAGAGAAACAGAAAAGACCACAAGGTCGATTTGCCCCCGACTTAGAAATTCCTTTGATAAAGAAGAACTGGTGCTAAATGTCACGCGGAATGAATATGTATGAATTTATTGTGAAACTGTATGCATATGCATTTGGAAGGGGGATAAAAGAAGACTCGAGGTCTTCAGAGGCACGCATGCCTTGTTGGGGGACTTGCGTCCGGCGCGCGTCGTAAATAAACATACCGGGCTTTACAACTTTTATAAAGTTGTGAGGTTTCTTCTTTCCTCCGCAAAACATTATGGCGAGCCAGGTAGGAGTTCTCTGTCCCCGCAGGGGCAGGGGGGATAGATGGACCTCCAAGGCACGCCCTAGGATTTTTTCCTGGTGGGGCTCCGCTCGTCTCAACTTGCCACCTGCGAGGACAGACAAGGACCTGCTGGCCTGCGGAGGAAGATACGGTATGTACTGAGGGGCCCCCGGGGGAGGGAAAGGAGAGCAAGGGAGTAAACCACCCAGAGACGTCTGGGTTCAGCTGATGGAGCAGCTGTATTAGAGATGGGGTTCATCGTTCTGATAGAGCAGACCGCAAGCGGTTCTAGGGGTGAGCCGGGTGAACCCGTGTATGTGTGGGTTGGGGGTTCATAGTTCTGATAGAGCAGAACTGTTGAGCCCGTGTGTGCTTTGTTTGTGTGTGTGTGATGTCCAGACACTGTTGCTGTATGGTTAATGTGTGCATTGTGTGGTCGGTGCACTGTGTTTCTAATCGTGCAAGTGTATAAGTGTATGGTGTATAAAAGAGAATAAATCTGCAGTGCGGGGGGATCAGTACTACCCGTGTTTGAAGCAGCCGAGTGAGGCCTGAGGCGCCGGCTGCAGCAGGATGCAGGGGCAGGGAGAGAAGTGCCCCGCAGAGAAGCGAGTGGAAGAATGTCAGTGATGGTATTTATCATGTTTAAATGTAGTGATTTGTGTAGATCTGGTACATTTTAACCGTGAGTATGAGTATGAGCTCAGAGTTTTCCTTTGCCTTGGATGTTTGATTTTGATTGTGTCCAAGAAAATTGATGTGAGTAAATGCTGAATTATGGTATGCTGTGTTGTGTTGAGAAAAGCGAGCACTTTGAGAGATATGCCCTTTCCCAGTGGTTTTTTGTGGTGATTTTCTTCCGCTGCATTGTGGTAATTTGATTCTCAGATTGTATAGTAGTGTTTGTGGAGATTTTAAGATTTTGTTGCAACAAAATTTTACATAGGAGAACTATAGTACAGTGATTTATGCTTAACTATGATAGAGTTAAAGGAATTCTAAGAATTCCCCCCCTCACAGCAATTCAAGCCTTGGCTCTATCGAATTTGAGATAAAGGGGGGGTGCGGGTGCATGTGTTTGTGTCTGAGGGCATATCAGAGTTTCGGCTGTGACTAGCACAGCCTTTTTGCAAAGCAGTAAAACAAGTGTAAGTAGACACAGGGCTTAATTAGATTGTGCAAGAAGAGAACTAGAAAAGACTGATATTTTGTTTGCTCAGAATATAGTGTCTATGTCATGTTTTTGATTAGCATGCTGTGTGAGGTGACAGTGGCTGTCCCCTGGGCACAGGGACAGCTCTGGCGGCCCCGTCTCCCCAGGGAACACGGGAATGGCCTGTGAGCAAAAGCTAGATGTGCAGTTATTATTGCAGTGCAGTGTTTATGAGAAACACTGGTTTTGCTGTTCTAATAAGTGACAGGGCACATGTAAATTAGAGGTTTCTGGTCAAGCGGATTCAGAACCTAAGGTCTTAGAACTTGTGTGTGGGAACCACATCTGATACCTGCCACCTGGAGCTGTGTGTATAGGAGGAAAGTTGAGAAACTACTGTGAAGGTCTGTAAAAAGGTTTGAGTGGAAGCGAGATAGGGCAAGGAGAAATAAATAATGAGAACTGACCAGAGCAAAATGGTTCCTAAATTAGCCCCTTTTGGAAGGGGCTCAGTGGGAGAAGGCTGCCAGTAGGAGCAGCTCAGAAAATAAAAAGATTTATAATACTTCATTGCTGTTAGTACTGTTTTAAAATAGGAGGATAAATGGGATAGAGTTTTGTATGCTGAAATGTCTTTGTGTTTTAAGAAATCACCCAGATTTCTTGAAAAGGGAAAACAAGGCAAAGAGAAAGCAAATCAAACATGTTGTTCAGCATGCAGCATAAGATAGCAACGTATGAAATCAGGCAAGGATTATCGTGCTGAAATGCAAAGCAGTCACAGTTCACAAAATGAGTACATATGATTTGCTAAAGGCTCCTCCCAAAGGAAGGGAGGAAGGGTAAAGATGACCTCCCCAAAGGGAAGAATTTTAGTTGATACAAGGGCCATATATTCAGTTTTAAATAAAACTTTAGTACCTGTGGAGAATGTTTATGTTGCAGTGTGGGGAACAACTGAACAACTGGCCAGTCTGAGAAGGCATCCTTGTGCAAACCTTTAAAGTAACATGTGTACTATGTGTACCTAATAGCTTTTGTACAATTTGCTAAACATTCTCAAATGAGAAAGGTTACTCTGGAGGCAAATGATATAAAGATGTTAGGCTAACATTAACAGACACTGAAATTAAGAAAGACATTAGTAAGGAGATATTAGAATAAGTAAACAAGTGTTTTCAAGGGTATGGGCCTCTGCTGTACCAGGGAGAGTGAAAGATGCTCCCCCATGAGCATCAAGCTTAAGGAAAGAACACAACTAGTGAGAACTGAGTAGTACCCTCAAAAAGAAGATAAGGAAGGAATCAGCCCAATAACTGATAGTACTGGATTAAGGGCTGTCAATAAGATAACACAGAATTTATACCCTGTGGTAGCAAATCCATATACCTTACTGACTTGTTTAACACCTGAGCTAACCTGGTTCACTGTTTTAGGCCTAAGAGATGCCTTCTTTTGCCTCCCTATCCACGAAGCCAGCCAGGAAATTTTTGCATTCAAACTCAAGCTCACATAGTCCGTGTGCCTGAAGGCTTCAAGATTCCCCACTCCGATTGGAGAACAGCTTGCAAAGACCCAGAGTCCCAGGAAGCTCCACAAGAGGAAAGGAGGCTGTTGCAGTACGTGGACGATCTTCTAGTAGCCACTCGGATGAGGGAAGCGAGAGAAGCCTGGACGGTAAGCCTTTTGAATTTCCTAGGACTCCAAGGACACAGAGTCTCAAAGAAAAAGGCACAGGTAGTGAAACAGAAGGTAATCTGCCTGGGGTAAGAAGTGAGTGCGGAGCAGCAGACTTTAGGGCAGGGAAGCCATATGCCAAACCCCGAAACCCCAGACAATGAAAGAACTCCGAACCCTCTTAGGCATGGCAGGGTAGTGCCAGCTGTGGGTTTATAATTATGGACTGCTCGCCAGACCCCTCTATGCTCTTATTGCCAATGGAAACTGAGATCTCCAGTGGACACAAGACACCACATGGGCCTTTCGCCAGCTAGAGAGTGCCCTCATGTCGGCTCCAGCTTTGAAACTTCCAGATGTAAGTAAACCATTCTTTCTATTTTTCCACGCAAGGAATTGCCCAGGGAATACTGGCTCAGGACTTGGACCCTTACTGAAGGGCAGTTGACTGAAGGGCAGTTGCTTACCTCTCTAAGCAACTAGATGCAACAGCCAATGGCTGGCCAGGTTGCCTCAGAGCTGTAGCAGCAGTTGTGCTGAATATTCAAGAGGCACGCAAGTTTACCCTGGGACAAAAATGACTGTGCTAGTGTCCCACACAGTGTCCGCAGTACTGGAAGTAAAGGGTGGCCACTGGCTCTCACCACAGAGGTTTCTGAAATACCAGGCCATCATGGTAGAGCAAGATGATGTAGAGATCGTGGTGACTAATATTGTCAACCCAGCTTCTTTTCTCAGCGGAAATCAAGGAGAAGCAGTACACCATGATTCCCTGCAGACCATTGAAGCTACCTACTCCAGCCGCCCAGACTTAAAGGACATCCCTCTGGAAGATGCAGAGACCTGGTTCACTGACGGGAGCAGCTATGTTGCCAATGGGAAGCAACCTGCTGGGTATGCAGTGACCACCTGCAGAGAGGTAATCGAGTCTGGACCCTTACCAACAGGTACCTCTGCGCAGAAGGCTGAGATAATTGCCCTGACCTGTGCCCTGGAAAGGGCAAAAGGGAGGAGAATAACCATCTACATAGACTCGAGGTATGCATTTGGAGTCATACATGCACATGGAGCCATCTGGAAGGAGAGGGGACTGCTGACCTCACAGGGAAAGAAGAGACAATCCAGCTGCTGGAAGCAGTTCAGCTGCCTGAAAAGGCATATTAAGGCACACCAGAGAGTGAGCTTAAAATTAGAGGAAAGAAATGAGCTGGCGGATGGAGAGGCAAAGAAAGCAGCAAAGGGTGAGGTACAGATTTTCCTCGAAGGTAAGCCATAATACAAGAATACTAACCAAAAGAGACGTACAACTGCAAGGGGTGGGCTACCTTTGAAAGAGAGCTAGTAATCCCTTCCCATTTTCATTTTTACTACTGAAGGAAGGGCACCAGAAAACACACTAGGGCCTAACTACTTAAAGGCCTTTTATAGAGTGTGGCTCCTTTCTCGAAATGACCAAGACTGCGAGTGATACAGAGTGCATTGAAATGAAGTGTTGACTTTGAAGCAGTAATTTCCACTGGCTTTCTAGAACACACATCTGATTGAAACAATCGTTGTATCGTTGTCAAGAATTTATATGCCACTATCACTCAGGTAAGCCGACAATGTGATCCTTGCCTCCAGACTACCCCAAAATACCCCCCCGGCCAAAACTCGGTCAGACTGGGAGAGGCCATGGGCCTGTACAGCAGTGGCAAATTAACTTTTCAGAACTCCCAAGGAAAGGAGGGTATCAGTATTTACTGGTATTGATAGATACATTTTCAGGGTGGCCAGAAACATTCCCCACCAGAACTGTCAAAGCTCAAGAGGTGACCAGATTATTTTTACAAGAAATAATACCACGCTTCAGAGTTCCAGCCACGATATCCTCAGATAAAGAATCACATTTCATTTCCAAAATAGTGCAACAGATTAGTAGCCATCTGGGCATAGATCAGGAACTTCACAGCCCATACCACCCCATATTTGCTGATTAAGCAGCAAATCATAAGACTGGGGCAAGAAGTTAATCTACCCTAGCCCAAGCTCTTCCACTAGCACTATTGCAAATTCAAACTAAACCTTGAGCTAAAGGAATGCTGAATCCTTTTGGAATGCCTTATAGAAGACCATATAGAATACAAGGGTAATGTCCAGAATATCCATCTACATGGTGGCATTAAGCAAACAGCTCAGAGAAATTGAGAAACATGTGGCTGGAACTCGGAGCAGGGAGTTAGATAGCCTGGGGATGATGTATATGTTAAGTCTCTTACAGAGAAGACTTTGGAACCACAGTGGGACAGACCACTGCGAGTACTTCTCACCACCTTCACTGCAATCAAAATCAAGGAGCAGAATGCCTGGATCCATCACTCTCGGGTGAAGAAGGCCCAGAAACCCCTTAAGGAGTGACACCAGGAGACAATGAACTGAGATTAAAACTTACTCGGGCAAAATGAGTATATTGCGGTTGGGAGTAGTTCATACTTTAGTTTACAGAATTGCTTTGTATGTAATCATAACTGAAGTTTCAGAACTTGAGAGTACCTCTATCCAAAGCAATGCTGAATGGCCTTGGTCCCAGGCGTTTAATCAGTATACTGGATCCATAGGAAAACCTTCTGAGATAAAAGATTTAAACATATCTACTGTAGTAATCCACGAGAATCAGGTATATGAAGAGCAAGAATGGCAGGAACAGGAACTGTGGACACTTCAAGGAATCAGAGGAGAAGAAATCAAAGTAAAGTGCTGGGTCATCAATAGGACGGCTTATGAGAGACCAGATGTAATTAGTGTCTGAACCTCCCTTGGTGTATATGAACACCAGGAAGTCTTTGATAACCTAAGTGAATCAGACTGTTGGTGTAATTTCACCTTGATACAGCCTGTAGAAGTGACCTGCCTTTGAGCTTGAGTTACTATCAGACTTTCATTTGAATTCAAAGTGGACACTGCACTTTTTACCACAGCAGGGCCTTATACAACCCATACTAGTTCAGAGTCTACCCAAACTTGAACCCAAAGTGTATGAAATAGGCCCCTATGTAGTAAAGAATGCAAGTGAACAACAGCTATTATTCAAGCCAGAATGGTCTCTCAAACGTGTAGAGTTGATAATGCAAATTAACATCTCAAAAATCCAACCAGCCTGCCCATCCTTCCTAAAAACTTAATTTGAGGGCTGGACAACACGGTTACAAAAACAGGCATATCTCAGGAGCAGAACAAGAAAGGAAGGAGCCAGCTCTCCTGGTGCCTAAAACCAGGAACACCAAGAAATCAGTTTCCTTAGGTCATTTTCCAAGCCGGTTGGCTGAACACCCAGGCAATGACTGGTAAAGGATGCTGAACTGCAGCATTATTAACCCAAGCAAAGAAGGTGATTTTCTTTATTTATAGCTATCCCTTTTCCTACTGAGATTTAGATCAGTGATTGTCCCAGTCTGAGGCAGTTAGATTCTGCTTAAAAGAGGTAGAGAGAGACTCCCCCTCAGAGCTCAGCAGCAGGCTGTAGGATTTTGAGCATCACTTTTGTGCTGAGTGTTTCAAGTACAGAAACCTGATCCCAGTTTCTTCTGAGGCACTGCAATGAATTTAGGCTCTTCTCTCAGACTTCCCCTTCATTATTTACTTGAGGCTTGGACCTGAAGCTAAGGGCAAGGTTGGTGAGGTTTCGTAGACCAGGAGAGACATTCCTGCTTGCCACACATCTGGGAAATCAGGTGCTTTGGAGAGGGAAGGAGATTCCTGAGGTCTCTACATTTCAGAACAAACATCTGCCTCAAATATGACCTAAACCTCTGTCAGATACACTTGTGAAGTGTGTCTGAATTTGCAGTGTGAGCCCAGCACATCCCTCTGGCAGGGAGGGATGGTCATGGACAGAAAGCAGTTCCTGTTCCCCATAACAAACATCTAACTGGCATATTAGGGACAAGATTAGGAGTTTTAAATGGAATTGATTCAGAAATACTGGTGATTAAACTGGCCACTGCAGCAGGTAGCCTAACAAAATTGAAGCAGCCTTTATAGTAATCTCTATTAGCATTAGGAACTAGCCAGTGACAGATTTCAAAAGTACTGCCAAAGTAAGGAAGTATGAAAAGGCCGGGGACCAAGACCACAAGTTGATAGTAGAAGCACTTAGTACAGTTCAAGATAATGTGTCTTTAGCTTTCAGTTGTATACAAGCACAGTTATGGGTGCAGGCAACAGCAGCTCTGATCATACGGGAAAGGGGTGAAGGTAATTTTCCAGCTGAAATTCAAGAAATTGTGTGGGATAATGCAATTGATTTTGAAAGGAAGTTTCAGTCTTGGTGGACTATGGTGAATTTCACCTATGATCCTGTTTCTAATGTAGCCACTGCCTTTGTGCTTCCATACATAATGCCACTGTTTATGTTATCCATCCCATCGTTGCTCTAAGATTAAACCATGAAAAAACAATACTCTATCCTTCAGAACATGGAGTGTGGGCACGAAAGATGAATGGAGAGTGGCAGACAGTAAACTTAGAATCCTGCATTACTAGAGAACAGATGGGATTCATTTGTAAAAGCAATACTGTTAATGCTCAGGATGTGTGTTTGGACACTGAACAGAGTATTTGTCACTTCGAAATTCATCCAGTCACTGACCAGAAAACTGTGCTCGTATATACTGGAAAAGGGTGTGTGTGTCTGAGGACTGCCTGTGCTGCAGTAAAAATTGATAGCAATGATGTTATTCTGTCTAGTAGAAACCATTCTAATTTCTGTATTTGTAATTTTGTTAAGATTATTGGGTGTGATTTTTCATATTTGGTACCAGTAACATCCCACCAGCTGATTAAAGCCAATTACACAATGTATCACAGACTACCACCTACCTCTATTGGGATGAACCTTACATTAGTGAAACAATTAATTAAGCACCAAGATCTATTGGAAGGCTTGAGAGAAATCCAAGAAAAAGGAAAGAAAACCTTAATTACTGTCCAACACGATACAAAGTAGATAACCACAGTTCTACAAAGAATATATTGTTAATTTGGGACTGGAGAATGCTACAACGAATAGCTGTACTAACATCTTTGTCAAACGTACATGGTGAAGCACTAAAAGACACTTACTGTTGTGAAGCTTTTCATTAAGTAAAAGAATTTACTTATTTCCTAGGAAAGGGGGGAATGCGACAGAGTAAAGATCCATTCTGAATTAGGTGAATTGTCTAAGAAGGTGAAAAGTCTGTGAGGCCGAAGCTGAAGGAAAAACTCGCATGCCGAGACAGCAAGGAGACAGAGAAAGAAAAACAGAAAAGACCACAAGGTCGATTTGCCCCCGACTTAGAAATTCCTTTGATAAAGAAGAACTGGTGCTAAATGTCACACGGAATGAATATGTATGAACTTATTGTGGAACTTTATGCATATGCATTTGGAAGGGGGATAAAAAAAGACCCGAGGTCTTCAGAGGTACGCATGCCTTGTTGGGGGACTTGCGTCCGGCGCGCGTCGTAATAAAAGCATACCGGGCTTTACAACTTTTACAAAGTTGTGAGGTTTCTTCTTTTCTCCGCAAAACATATCCCAGTTGCCCTGAACATTCTCATAGTCATTGCCAGGCACTCCCAGTTACCTCAGAGTGGTTCAGCTGCCCCCAGTTTCATCCCAGTCACTGCCAGGACATCCCAGTTGTCACCAGCATGCATCCTGTCATTCCCAGTTGCTCCCAGTTCCTCCCAGTGTGTGCGCAGTCAGCTCCCAACATGGGCCTGGTAGCTCCCAGGAACCCCAGTCAGTGTCTATTGACACCCACTATAATCCCAGTGTGATCCCAGTCACTCCCAGTATGATGCCAGTGGCCCCCAGTGGGATCCCAGTTGTTCCCTGTCAATGCCAGCAGGACCCCAGTAGTGTCCAGTATGATCCTCATGACTCCGAGTCTCTCCCAGTATATCCCAGTCACCCCCAGCATGCTCCCAGTCACTGCCACTTCCTCCCAGTTCCTTTCAGCCTGATTCCAGTTGCTCACAGCCCCTCCCAGTCAATCCCAGTATGATTCCAGTAACCCACAGTGTGATCCCAGTCTCAGTCAGCATGGACCCAGCTGCTCCCACTGTGATCCCAGTATGATCCCAGCTGCTGCCAGAATAGTCCCAGTTGTTCCCAGTTCCTCCCAGTATGATCCCAGTTGTCCCTCGAATAGTCCCAGTCCCTCTCAGCATGGTCCCACTCACTCCCAGTTGCGCCCAGCATGGTCCCAGCTGTTTGCAGTGTGTTTGCAGTGTGATTCCAGTGCCCCCAGTATGGTCACAGACACTCCCAGTATATCCCACTGTGCCCAGTAATGTTCTGGTTAGCTCAGAATGATCTCAGTCTTTCCCAGTTCCTCGCAGTTGCCTCCAGCATGATTTCAATTTCTGGCAGATGCCTGAAATAATGTCTTAGTTGCTCCCAATATAATCCCAGTTATAGTCTCAGTCCCCTCAGCATGGTTCTAGTACCTTCCAGTTGATCCCAGTTGCTCCCACATTTCCCCATTTTCCTCCCAGCATGGGCCCAGTAGCTCCCAGTAACCCCCAGTCAGGATCCATTCTCATCTGCTGTAATCCCAGTGGCCCCCGGGATGATCCCAGAGTCACCCAGTCCACACCAGTATGGTTACAACCACCCTGGTATGATCCCAGTCACTCCCAGATCCTCCCAGTATGATTCCAGTCATGCTCAGAGTGACTCCCTGTCACTCCCTGTGTGGACCCAGTTGCTCCCAGTCACCTCCAGCATAGTTCCAGTCACAGCCAGCACCTTTCCAGTCACTCCCAGTCTGGTTCCAGTAGGATCCCAGTCACTCTCAGATACTCCCAGTACTATTCCTGTCAATCCCAGTATGATGCCAACCAGTTCCAGTATGACCCCAGCATGGGCCCAGCTGCTCCCATTATCATCTAGGGGGGTTCCAGTTGCTCCCATTTACCCCCACTGTGGTTTCAATTGCTCCCAGCATATTCCAATTACTCCCAGCAGGTTCCCAATTAGTCCCAGTTGTCCTCAGTTGCTTCCAGCCTGATCCCAGTTGCTTACAGCCACTCCCAGTCACCCTCAGTGCATTCCCAGTTGCTCCAAGTAAGATCCAGTTTGATCCAAGTTGCCCCCAGCATGGTTCCAGTTGCTCCCTGTTCCTCCCAGTGTGATCCCAGTTGAACGCTGTTGTCCCTTCTATAGTCCCAGTCACTCCCCATGTGATCCCAGTCCCTGCCAGCATGATCCCAGTCATGCCCAGTTGCCCCCAGTGTAGACCCAGTCACTCTCACTCACTCCCAGTTGCCCCTACCATGGTCCCAGTTCTCCCTAGCATGGTCCCTCTTGTTCCCAGTCATTGCCAGTATGATTACAAACACTCCCAGTACATCCCAATTTCCCTCAGCATGTCCATGGCTCTTCCCAGACACTCACAGTGTTCCCAGTAAGGTGCTTGTTATCCCAGTATGTTCTCAGTCATGCCCAGCATATCCCAGTTGCCTCCAGCCTGCATCCAGTAATTCCCAGTTCCTCCAGTTTGCTTGCAGCATGATCCCAGTTTCTCTCAGTTGCTCCCAGGGGCCCAAAGTGTGATCCCAGCTGCTCCCTTTCAATACCAATAGGAGCCCAGTAAGCTCCAGTTTGATCCTTGTCACATGCCAGCACTCCCAGTATGGTCCCAGTATAATCCCAGTAACTTCCAATCGCTCCCAGTATGGTCCCAGTTGCCTCCAGCTAGATCAATCCAGTCAGTCCCAGTATGATGCCATTTGCTCCCAGCTGTTCCCAGTCGCCCCCAGCATGGGGGATGATGTGCAGGGTGTGTTCCCAGTCACTCTCAGACACTCCCAGTATTAGTCCAGTCCCTCCCAGTATGATCCAAAGATGAGCCCAGAGTGCTCCCAGTCCCTGCCAGTATGAACCAGTTGTGCTCCTCATGGTTCCAGTTGCTCTCTTTCACCCTCACTTTCATTGCAGACACTCCCAGTATGTCCCAGTGTAGCCCAGTTCCTTCCAGCACATTCCCAGTCACTCCCAGTTCCTTCCAGCATGTTCCCATTTGCTCACAACCACTCCCAGTCAGCCTCAGTGTAGTGGCACTCACTGCCAGTATGATCCCAGTCACTTCCAGCATGACCCCAGTTGATCCCAGTATAAACCCAGTGGCTTCCAATCATGCCCATCATGCACCCAGTCACTACCAGTTCCTCCCAGTTGCTCCTTGCATGATCCCAGTTGCTTAGAGCTGCTCCTGGTCACCCTCAGGATGATCCCAGTCACTCCCAGTATATCCCATCTGTCCCCAGTATGGTCTCAATTGCACCCTACAGGCTCCTACTCCATCCCAGTATGATCCCAGTATGATCCAGTCTCCCTCAGTGTGATCGCAGTCTGCCCCAGCATGGGCCCAGCTGCTCCCAGTATGATCCCTGTAGTATCCCAGTACAATCCCAGTCATTGGAGATGTTGATCTTTGACATCCTTTAATGATCACTTTTGGTCCTGAAACAGACTTGCAGAATCCTGAAACAAAGAACTGCTAAAGAAAAATCATTAATAACTATTTAAAAAAATCCATTGATAATTATCAAACAATATTGAGAAAATTTCTGGAATGCTCTGGCCACTGTCCTTAATTGAATCACTTGGGCTGAGTCTGACTTGTGGCTTTCCAGTACTTTGAGCTGGTAGCTCTGGCCACCATTTTTTTTTTTTTTACCTGCACCACTGGGTGGGACAGAGTCCCTGGCCCCAGTCCTAGCGGGCCGACCAAGGACCCCAGGCCTGGCCCACAGAACAGAGCCCCAGGCCTGAGTAGGGGGATCAAAGCCCCCAAACCTGGTGGTGGGCAGGCCAAACAGCCCAGACCTGGCCTGCAGGGCAGGGTCTTTGTTCTCACAGCCCACCCCCACCGTGCTGCCAATGCCTCGGCAGCAGGAGTGACCGAACGCTTTTTCCCTCTCCCCCCAGAACCACCAGTGCACACTGGTGGCTGGGAAGGAGAAGCTTTCCCTGGGATCTCCATCCCGGATCTGCAGGTCTTCTTTCCCCAGAACAAGTGAGCGATGCTCGCTGTCCACCCCCCACCAAACCCCACGATTCACATTCCAGTGTTCCTGTTTTCTGTTCCTCAACATCACCCCCATCCCCTCCGGGCTTGTGGCCAGAGGCAGCACCTCTGGGAGCCACATCCCCCACGCCACTGGTGCACGTGAGGGGAGTCAGGCACCCCAAATCCCAGCGAAAAGCCCCTGACCAAACGTGGATCAGCCTGTGAAAAATGTTGTGTCCCAGAAAAACACTGAGTTTGAAAGTTTTCAGCTGGGAGGCACCGGCTGTTAGCAAATGAGCCGCTCCTCCCCTGAGGGACAGGCCAGCGCCCCCTTCTTCTCTCCCAGCTCCCACCACAGGGGTGTTATAAATGAGAAGCTTGACTAGGCCAATATTCAAGCAGCAATCAAGTCATTAATTACTATGGTAAAGTAAGAGCGATACAGCACTGGGTACAGTGGGGGAAGTTTTCCCTCCAACTGCACACTGATAGTTGAGGCTTACAGGTATTTATAAGGGTACTCATCAGCTTTCTCAGAAGTTTCTGTTCCCAAGTTTTCTATTCCCAATTCCACACCTATTGTGATCTAGTTTTTCTCAGGATGTATCCAGAAAGGAATATCCCCAGATGGTGCTGGTTCGGCTTCTGAAAGAAGGAAGAAATCTCCCAGATGGTGTGGTCCAGATTCCAGATGTGGGTCCACCTTTTAATTGCAGAGACTATAAATCTCAAAACAGTGATGTCCAGCTTCCCTTGGTTGAAACTATTAATCCTTGAGTTGATGTTCATCTTCCCTTCTCAAGCTGCTTTTCACTGTTTTGTTAAGATGTGAGATAAGCATGTTTCCTTTCATGTATTCTAAAGCTATAGTTTCAAAGACCCTTACTACGAGCAATATTCTAAAATTATACTTCAAAAGGTTATTAATGCAAAACTCTTTAAGCCTCCGCTACAAGCAGAAAGTTCCTGTCAAAAAGCAGCAAACTTAAGGCTTTAATTCAAATGCTCCTAAATCAAATTAAGACTTATAAAGGTTAATTACGAACAAAAGATAGGCTCAAAGGCCTTTTTCCATGCTTTACTTTCCTCAGTAATTATTAGAATTCATCTTTATAACTGCCCCATGTTATGAACAAAAACTCGGTTAATATTTTTTTATGAGAAAAAGTTTCAAAAAGGCAGCCAGACCACTGGCCCTGCCCAAGTTCTGTGTGTTTTGTTATTGTAATCACGGGTCGTTGTCGTTAATGGTTGTTTTTGTATTAGTAAAAGCCCTGGCTGGGGCGAGGTAATGGCCCTTCTCCTGGGTGGGGACCTTGCCCGAAGCTAAATTTTGCCTTTCTCAGAATAGGGAAGACACCTGAGAAGGTGGGGGGGGGTTATGCAAAGTGACTCGCAAGACCAGAATGCTTTGTGGGACCCCCATCTCCAAACTCATGGAGAAACCCCAAAAACAACGAGCCACCTAAGAGTTGAGAGACTGGAGTGATGTCTGGACGTGAGGAACCAAGTGCTGAGCCTGCAGAGATGCAGGAAACCTTCATCGTTCCTCACCCTGTCCTCGAGATCCCCCGGGCCAGGACTGGGGCGTCTGGAGACCCGGACCGAGGCAACATCTTATGGGATCAAGCCCTGAAGGCTCCCAAGAGGATCTGATCCCCAGCTCTGCCCCTGGTGGACAAAGCTGCGCATATCCTCCTCTTCTGAGTCGCCCTGGGAGACGACGGACGCTGCAGACCCGTCGAGCCGCCCAATCCTGAGCTGATCACTTTTTAATAAAGGCATTACACAGGAGAAGAAGTCTCCTGGCCCTGTTTATTTCAGCTGGGGGCTCTCGTCCGGGATAGCCACGCCGCAAGAGGACTCAGGACCGACCATCTTGGATCTTCAGAGGACAGCTGGCTACCAGGACCAGAGGGACCAGCTCAGGACAGCGACGCAGAGGAGCACCGGAGCACCGGACTGGTGAGAAACTCGGTGGCGGGAGCGGGAGACGTGCGCATGTGTGTGTGAGTGAGACGAGGGCTGGCAGCCGGACCTTCGAAGCGAGAGTGGACCCCTCAGTACTGCGGTTCCGTCTTTTCGTGAGAAAAGCGGCCAGGAACAGGGGGACGTGAGTGGAATTAGTGTGAGTGAGTCGTCTCCCAAGGGGGAATAAAGGGCCCCCCCACTCCGGGCGTGCGGAGTGAATTACTGTGTATGAGTGGCACGCACCCCAAAGTCCTGACAAAGGGAGGTCAGGCACTTTTGTAAGTCTCGAGAAGGATTCGAGTAAGATTTGTCAGTCCCGAGAAGGATTCGGGTGGTTCACAAGCCCTGCAGGCAAAGTAAGTCCTGACAAAGGAGTCAGGCACAAACCCCAGCGAAGGAGGCTGCGGTTTGCTTTTAAGTCCTGATATGGTGAAGCCTAAAAATTGGCAGGTTAGGCAAACTAAAAATCAGGCAGTTGTTTCTCCTGACTGAGGGTGTCAGGCACGACCCGGATTCTTGGCCGTGGCTTCGTGTGTTTAAGTCCCGATAGATGTAAGACCTGACGCTGGGAAGTTGGGCAATCAAGAGATTGGGCAGTTGGTTCAGTATAAAGTCCTGAGCATCAGGCAGTAAATTTGAAGTTCAGTGGAGGAGGCTGGAGCTCCTCAAGGAAGGTTTTTTTTGAAATTCCCGGTCAGTAGAGGCACCTTCGGGAATTTTTATTGAGACTTGAAAAATGGGATGTTGTAGTAGTAGACTGGCAAGAGACTGAGAGATATACCTCCTAGTAGTCCCTTACGAGAACTGTTAGTAAAATGAGATTCCATAGAGGCCACGGAGGGATTAGATAAAGTGAAAATGATCCATTATTGTATGGAAGCGTGGCCAGAATTAGAATTGCAAGGAGGATGGCCTTGGTGTGGGACAAAGGATAAGTGGATGTGCCAACAATTAAATAATTATCTGACAGCTCGAGGGGATACTGATCCTGAGCAATTATTGTATGTGGCTTGCTGGTTAAAGAGCGCTGTTGGGGATGAAGGGGTGCGAATTTGTAAGGTACAGAGGAAGAAAGAGGGGAATGAAGGAGGGGATGATAGAACTAGTAAAAGATGGGACCCTCTGGATTATTTGCCTCCTTCTACCCCTCCACCTTATAATCCTCTTCTTCAAGCACCTCAAATGGCAGGTCCGGTTCCTCCCCTGGCTGCCATCTCATTACCACCTGCTCAAACTCCTCCTTCTACCTCTTCAGCTTCTGCTATGATAAACCCAGTATCTCCTCCAGTCCCTTCTGCACCATCACGAGTGCATACTCCACCTGCTGCATTCTACACCCCTTCTCCAGCTCCGCTTAATATCTACTCAGGCTCTTCTCCCCCTCCTATTGCTGTCCCTTTACCTCCTTCTACCTGGGACACAAATGCCTCCTCGCCCGGTAGACAACTATCAGCAAATACACCTGCTGATGGGCAGAACATTCAGGGTAACCCAGAAAACCCTCAAAGTAGTTTGGCATCTGAAGATGGACCATACTGTAGCACCAGATCCAAGACCTCCAAGGCAGAGAGACTCTTTCCCCTCAGAGAGGTTCCTATGGGAGGAGTAGCGGGAGGTGTTGGCTTTGTGAATGCTCCCCTAACTGCTTCTGAGGTGAGAGGATTCAAGAAAGAGTTGGGGCATTTAGTTGAGGACCCAGTGGGCATAGCCAAACAAGTGGATCAATTTCTAGGTCCAAATATCTACACTTGGGGGGAGATGAATTCCATCCTGAGTATATTATTTTCCCCAGAAGAGGTCCAGATGATAAGGGTGGCTGGCATAAAAATTTGGGAGAAAGATAACAGTCCAGGACCCCAGGTGCCAACAGGCGAACAGAAATTGCCACTAACGGAGCCCAACTGGAACCCTAATCAGGAGGAGGGGAGGAAGGCCATGAGGGAATATAGGTCTTTGATAATACGGGGGATCAAAGAGTCAGTTCCCAAAGGAACTAATACCCAATTGGCATTTGAGGGTGCACAGGAGAAAGATGAAGCTCCTGCTGCCTGGCTTAATCACCTAAGGCGGAACTTTCAGTTGTACTCTAGAATAGACCCAGACACCCCAGAAGGTCAAATGCTACTAAAAGTCCAATTTGTTACCAAATCTTGGCCTGATATACGGAGAAAACTGGAAAAGATGGAAGATTGGCAGGAGAAGGACATTAATGAGTTATTAAAGGAGGCATTGAAGGTGTATTTAAGGAGGGAGGAAGAAAAAGTAAAGGCCAAGGCTAAGATCATGGTTGCTGTAGCTAGAGAAAGTGCAGGGTGGGCGGGTCCACCACCAGGAGGAGGCAGAGGTAGGCCAGTACTGACCGGGGCACGAAGGGTTGAGAGACCTCAAGAAGTCCCTTTGAGAGGACGACAGTGTTATTACTGTGGGGAGGCAGGACACACCAGGAGGTTTTGTAAAAAGCTCAGTCTCGATGAGGCAATAGCCAAGGAACAGGACAATTTAGGAAGGATTCTTAAGGGGGAGGACTAGGGGTGTCAAGGGCTTTTTACTATAGGGGACCCGATGAAACATCTAGAAGAGCCCTTGGTAAATTTTGAAGTGGGACCCCTAAATGAGGAATTTGAATTTTTGGTTGATACAGGGGCAGATAAGTCCTGTCTCAACAAAATACCACAAGGTATGGAAATTGGGAGACAATTTTGGGGAGACCATTTAGAGCATCGGTGATTGAAGAAGTGAAAATAATTGGAAACTCAAGGCAATGTAAAGCTAATTTTCTTTATCTGCCTAACTTAGAAAAAAGTTTGTTAGGAAGGGATCTGCAAGTCCATTTGGGGGTTGGGATTGTTCCAAGGGAAGGGAGGATGGTAGTACAAGTGATGAAGCTGTCTCAAGGAGATGTTGCAGAAATAAACCCTGAGGTATGGGCTGAGGGGGGAAAGAGAGGTTTATTACACATTCCACCGATAACAATAAAAATGCAGGATGATACCTCACCCATACGGGTTAAACAGTATCCGATTTCCCTAGAAGGAAAGAAGGGGCTTGCTATAATTATCGAGCAACTGTTGCAGGAGGGAATTTTAGAACCCTGCATGTCACCACATAATACCCCTATACTGGCAGTTAAAAAGGCTGAAGGGAAATATAGGCTGGTACAAGATTTGAGGGAAGTCAACAAAAGAACCATTGCCAGACATCCAGTTGTGCCCAACCCATATAGTCTCCTAAGCAGGATTCCAAGAGAACATGCTTGGTTCACTGTCATAGATTTGAAGGATGCTTTCTGGGCGTGTCCTCTGGCAACAGAATGTAGGGATTGGTTTGCCTTTGAATGGGAGGACCCGAGTACGAAAAGGAGACAACAGCTAAGGTGGACCTGATTACCACAGGGGTTCACTGAATCCCCCAATCTCTTTGGACAAGCTTTAGAGAGTTTGTTGGAACAATTTGTCCCTGAACAAGAAGTGCAGATCTTGCAGTATGTTGATGACCTGATGGTATCAGGAAAGGAAAAAGATCAGGTCAGACAAACTAGTATTAAACTTTTGAATTTTCTGGGGGAGAAAGGACTAAAAGTTTCCCAAGGGAAACTACAATTTGTGCAATCAGAAGTAACATACTTGGGGCACATAATAGGGGGAGGGTATAAGAAACTAAGCCCTGACAGGATTTCAGGTATTTTAGCTCTCCCAGCCCCAAAAACGAAAAGAGATGTGAGAAAACTCCTGGGCTTGTTCGGGTATTGTAAGTTATGGTTGGATCAATACACACAGAGTGTGAAATTTCTGTATAATAAACTAGTAGATCCAGAACCCCTAATTTGGACAGCTGAAGATGATCAACAATTGGAAAACTTAAAAAACAAATTGTCTTCTGCCCCGGTCCTAAGCTTACCAGACCTCAGGAAGGGCTTTGATCTGTTTGTGAGTGCAGAAGGAGGTATAGCCTATGGAGTATTAACTCAAGAGTGGGGAGGGTGCAGGAAACCCATGGCTTACATATCCAAATTGTTAGATCCAGTGGCTAGAGGCTGGCCAGTTTGTATACAGGCAGTAGCAGCAACTGCAATCCTGATAGAAGAGACTCAAAAATTGACCTTACAGGGAAAAATTAAAGTGCATACTCCTCATGATCTTAAGGCAGTACTGAGACAGAGAGCTCCACAGTGGTTAACCGATGCTAGAATATTAAAATATGAGATAATACTAATGAATACAGAGGACTTAGAATTTATCACATCAAATGCCCTCAATCCAGCACAATTCCTAATGGGAGAGCCTATAGAGAATTTAGAACATGATTGTCTAGAATTGGTTTATCTCCAAACAAAAGTAAGAGAAGATTTACAAGATCAGCCTCTAGCAACTGGAAGAAGCTTATTCATAGATGGCTCTTCGAGGGTAGTAAATGGAAAAAGAGCTTCAGGTTATGCCATTATAGACGGAGAAACATTACAAATTGCAGAAAAAGGGAAACTATCCCCAAGCTGGTCAGCCCAAAGTTGTGAAATATATGCCCTGAAAAGGGGACTGGACTTACTGGAGGGGGACCGGGGAACCATTTATACAGACTCCCAATATGCATATGGGACAGTTCATACATTTGGGAAAATATGGGAGGAATGTGGGTATCTAAGTTCAAAGGGAAAGAGCTTAGCCCATGAGAACCTAGTCCGATCACTACTAGAAGCCCTACAAAAACCTATAGAAATAGCAGTGGTCCATATAAAGGGACACCAAAGAGGAGACAGTTTAGAAGTTAAAGGAAACCGACTGGCTGATCAGATAGCCAAAGAAGCAGCTCTAGAACCAGGGGACCCAGTAAAAATTTTGAAGAAACAAAGATGAATTGGCTGAAGTGTTTGCCCCTAGCGCTATTGCGCATCAGAACAAGACCTCGGGCTGACATAAGAATTTCACCTTATGAAATGATGTTTGGGCTGCCATTCTTGTTAACACCTTATAGCACAGGAGACTATCTGGAAGGGAAAGAAGCTACCAGAAAGTATTTAGAAATAATTGGAAGAACTCTGGAGGGACTTAGAAAGAAAGGATACCTTCCTCAAACTTCCCCTCTCGACACAAAAGTTCACAACATTAGTCCAGGAGATTGGGTTTTGATAAAATCATGGACTACGGGAACATTAATGCCTAAATTTGAAGGCCCCTTCCAGGTGCTCCTGATCACAAATTCAGCTGTGCGGACCAAAGAAAAAGGTTGGACTCATATCACAAGAATAAAAGGGCCATTCTACCCCCAGGTACGGGACTGGATCCAACATCAGCTTCCCCCTCTGGCATTGGACCAGAGTCTACACCACTCTCACCCCCCGGCGCTGGACAAGATTCATCTGCTTCACAAGCTAAATCACCTGAGTACACTGTGGTAAAAGGACCAAAGGATTTAAAGTTGACTCTCAGAAGGAAGAGTCAAAAAGACTGAACTGTGTGGGGAAAAAAAAAAAAAATTGTTAAGAGTTCTAATATTGCTTAAAATGTTTTAAGACTGTTCTGTGTAAATTATATTGGTAAAAAGTTTAGGACTGTAAATAAGTAATTCTGGTTAAGTTCCCCAATTTATTTCTAAAGACTCCAGGTTAATCCTCTACAGAACACTCCCCTGGGAGGGGAAACCAAAATTGGTAGGGAACAGACCAAGAGAGGTTTAACCAGAGAAACGGGTAGAAGGGACTCTAAAGAGCTTGGAAGCTTTTCCTCAGTAAAGTTCCCCAAGAGGCAAGGCCGGGTGGGCAGGCTGTGTGAGATGACCCATACCGGACTCTTGGGAAGGGTAGTGCTGATGGCTCTGATTGCTGGTGGTGCTCAGGGGAGCCCAGCTGAGCCGTGCAATGAATGCTACCAACCCCTCTGTGAGGAGGAAGTGAGCTCCTTGTCAAGAGTCCACATCAGTTCTAACCCTGATTGTGTAAACCTCTCCCAATTGGTCTTTTATCAAAAAAATAAGAGAGTGTATTGGATAGCATACAATACTGCCACTTTTAGGCAGCCACTCCTAGGAGAGTGCCCTATAGGGGAAGCCTGGTTGTGCTTTAAATGGGATGCTGCTGAAACAAGCTCAGCAGATCTAGTAA
Organism: Melospiza georgiana; assembly: GCF_028018845.1. NCBI lineage: Eukaryota > Metazoa > Chordata > Aves > Passeriformes > Passerellidae > Melospiza > Melospiza georgiana. Next base: position 4,676,088 of record NW_026652215.1, read on the forward strand.
AAAGCAAAGAAATGGTGAAAATGGTAAGAAAAATTGTTTGTTACAAGTATTTATATGAGTGTACTAGAAAAGAGATAAACCCCTTTAGGAACACATTTCAGGGGAGCCTTAAACCCCTAGATTTGATCTTGTCTGGCAGCTGCACCGCTAGAGTGATAAAACCAATTTTCTTATTACCCAAAGAAACTGGATCAAGTTTGGGAGTTCCTATATATAATGATTTGGGAGAAATTAAACAGAACAGGCACAGTGAAATAGAAATTGAGAAAATCCAAAATTGTAAAAGCCAAATTCGGATCCCAATATCTATGTTAAACAAAGTTATTCGGCTCCAGGCAGTATTAAAAATTAAGAATTCAATTATTAGGAACATTTCAAACGAAATAAAAAGGTTAGCATGTGTAAATAATGAAGATCAAACTCCTACACTTGATCCCAGTGGGTGGGAGAACCTGGAGATTTTCAAAAAGGATGTGTGGGAAAAAGTAGTTTTTCTCGCTGTGTGTGCACTTGGAGGATTGCTATTTTTACTATGCTTATTTATCTGTTTCAGTAAAATAGTGTTTGCCGTGAAGACAAACCTGAAGAAACCAAGGAAAGTAACAAGGTTAAGTAACCATGATTACCAAAGTGCACAAGAGATTTATAGTAGATTCAAACCAAAAATCGGGAGTTGATGCGAGCTTAGAGTTTAAGCTCGATCAAAGAAAAAGAGGGGGGACTGTTATGAACAAAAACTCGGTTAATATTTTTTTATGAGAAAAAGTTTCAAAAAGGCAGCCAGACCACTGGCCCTGCCCAAGTTCTGTGTGTTTTGTTATTGTAATCACGGGTCGTTGTCGTTAATGGTTGTTTTTGTATTAGTAAAAGCCCTGGCTGGGGCGAGGTAATGGCCCTTCTCCTGGGTGGGGACCTTGCCCGAAGCTAAGTTTTACCTTTCTCAGAATAGGGAAGACACCTGAGAAGGTGGGGGGGGTTATGCAAAGTGACTCGCAAGACCAGAATGCTTTGTGGGACCCCCATCTCCAAACTCATGGAGAAATCCCAAAAACAACGAGCCACCTAAGAGTTGAGAGACTGGAGTGATGTCTGGACGTGAGGAACCAAGTGCTGAGCCTGCAGAGATGCAGGAAACCTTCATCGTTCCTCACCCTGTCCTCGAGATCCCCCGGGCCAGGACTGGGGCGTCTGGAGACCCGGACCGAGGCAACATCTTATGGGATCAAGCCCTGAAGGCTCCCAAGAGGATCTGATCCCCAGCTCTGCCCCTGGTGGACAAAGCTGCGCATATCCTCCTCTTCTGAGTCGCCCTGGGAGACGACAGACGCTGCAGACCCGTCGAGCCGCCCAATCCTGAGCTGATCACTTTTTAATAAAGGCATTACACAGGAGAAGTCTCCTGGCCATGTTTATTTCACCCCATGGTCGGTTTCCACCCATATTACAATCACAAATACCATGTTGCCAGTATGTACCTGACACGAAACACAGCTTTGTATTTCACAGGGGGGCACAGGGACGGCTCCTGTGAGAAGCTGCTGGAAGCTTCCACCGTGTCTGGCACAGCCAATTCCTGGTGGCTTCAAAGATGGACCTGCTGCTGGCAAAGGCTGGGCCAGTTACAAATGGTGGCAATGCCTCTGTGATAACAGATTGAAAAAGAAATCAAAATGGAGATTGTGGCGCAGTTTTAACTCCAGCCAGAGGAGAGCAGAGGGAGAACATGTGAGAAGAACAACTCTGCAGACATTCAGGTCGGTGCAGAAGGAGGGGCAGGAGGTGCTCCAGGCCCTGGAGACCCAGGCACCCTGCAGGAGAGCCATGGAGAGAGGGGCCCTGCTCCCAGGCTGGAGCAGCCTGTCCCTGGAGGAATGCACCCCCTGGAAGAGTGACCCATGCTGCAGCAGTTTGGGAAGGACTGTTGTCCCTGGCATGGACTCACACTGCAGCAGTTTGCAGAGGGCTGCTCCTCCTGAAATGGACTCACATGGGAGAAGCTCCTGCAGAACTGTCTCCCTTGGGAGGGACCCACGGTGCAGCAGGGGAACCACTCCTCTCCCTGAGCAGGGCCAGAAGCCATGGGTGATGAACTGACCATAACCCCCATTCCCTGTCTCCCTGCACTGCTGGGGTGGGAGGCAGAGCTGGAGAGAGGTAAGGGGCTTATTTTATTTCCCCTTTTCCTGCTCTGACTTTGTTAGTAATAAGTGAATTTCACATCTCTAAGCTAAGCTGGTTTTTCCAGGACAGAATTTGATGAGTGATCTCGCCCAGTCCTTATCTCAACCCACAAACCCTTTATTAAATTTTCTTTGTCCAGCTGCAGAGGGAAGTGAGTGAACAGCCCACATGGATGCCTGACATTTGGCCTGGGTCAACCCACGACACCTTGGTACCACAGGGTCACAACGGACCCTTGGTTCTATGGGGTCTCATTGGTTCCATCAGGCCCTGCAGGGACACTTAATTCAAAAAGGCCACAAAGTTTCACAGTGGTCTCCAGGATTCCATGAGGCCCTGCAATGTCAAAATGGACCTTTAGATTCATGGGGGCCACAGTGTCACAATGGGCTCTTTTGGTTCCACAGCTTCACAATGGCCCCTCGGTTCCATGTGTCCTGCACTGTTCCATGAATCCTTGGTTCCATGGGGTCCTGTAGTGTCACAATGGTCTCCTTGGTTTCATGGTGCCACAGTTGCCATAATTTCCATGATATCACATCTGCCCTTGGATCCCAAGAGGCCCCAGAGTGTGACAATGGCCCCTTGCTTCCATGTCGCCCTGTAGTGTCACAATGGTGCCCATGATTCCATCAGGCCCTGCAGTGTCACCATGGGCAGTTGGTTCAGTGACACTCCACAATGTCACCACGGCCCCATGGTTCCACAGAGCCCCACTGTGTCACTGTGGTGCCTTTGGTTCCAAGGCTCAGAAGTGCCAGAGTCACCCTTTGGTGCCACCAAGCCTTGAAGTTTCAAAATGGTCTCCATGGTTTCATGAGTACCCTCTGTGTCACAAGAGACTCTTGGTTCCCTGAATTCTCCAGCGTCACAATGGGCCCTCGGTTCCATGAGGTTTGGTAGAGTCCCAATTGACTCCTTGGTTCCATGAATCCCTGCTGTGTCACAATGCCCATGGTTCCACGAGTGTCCATGGTGTCACCACGGCCTCTTTGGACCCCCAGTATCACCATGGTCTCCTTGGTACCATCCAGGCCTTGTAACAAGAGACAGTGAGCCATTTTGGGCCTTGGATTAAAGGCTGCAGAACTCATGGGTGTGAGGCTGTGTCACTGATACGAAACAAAAACCACCTGAATCTGAACGCCAAATATCATCTCAAGTACCTTCAATCCCAGCCTCGATAGAGGTAGAAAAGACAAACAGGGATTCCACAGTAAATCAAAAACAGGAATGCAGGCAAAATGCATTCAAGTGCATTCGAATGCACTCGATACGATGGGGAGGTGATAATTCCCTATTCCAAGAGTGATTTTAGGAAGGGCTGACTATTGAAGGAATTACAGAGAACCACAATATAAGAAAGGCAGGTGGCACAGGTAATTCTGGGATAGGGAAACCAGAAAGCAAGAGCAGATGAACCAGCGCAGTCGCCACCAAGAAGATCACGTTCACACGCTGTGGGCAGCAACCCCATCAGGCCGTGCCACCATCCCCTGGTACAAGGGGGGTCACAATGGTTCGTTTCACTGATCTCAGGGTGCAAAGACACACAGCAGGGGACTTTCAGAATTAACCAAAACAAATGCACCTTTTATTGAGCGCCTGCAGCAGAGGCAACAGAAAGATTAGAAAGGAGATAAAGGATAGAGAGACGGAGAAAAGGAGGGGGGGAAAAGCTGCCAACAGAGAGATGAAATCCTCGTGGTCTGGCCAAGAGATCCATCTGGTCACGTTGGGGAGAATCTCAAAGTTTTTGGTTAACTCAGGGCTCTTTTATAATCTACCGCCGGGAGGGGAACAGGACGGCACATTCCAAGGAACAGTGGAGAATAAATCCATTGTGAACAGGTACAGACAGCCCAGTTCTGAACAGCACAAACCGGTGCCAGCAGTGAGCGGGGCCCGTTGTTTCAGGACTGGTTCCTACGGGAAACATCCCGCTTCCCATGGCAGACATCCCGCTCCAGTCAGGCCAGCACCCCGGGGTTAGAATTTGAAGGGTCTCAGTCCTTGGGGAGGGCCTCAATCTCTTTCCTTGAAGGCAGCGGTGATGCAGATGAGGGATCTTTGGATCGTCTCTTACAGACTGACATCCCAAAACATTAAAAAAATTATGTATTTCTCCTTAAAAAAAATTACTGAATTAATAAAACTATAATTATTTTTATTCTTTATAAAAGAATTATTCTATATTTGTATTACCAAATCTTAATATATGTATGAAAAAATCTATACCTTTTTAGCAAGCAAAAAATTTTTTGGTCATTGTTATTAAGTAACGCAATTCCCACCATTAATTCATTGAGAAGTGTGGCTACTGATTTCTCCTTCTTTATGCTAATCAGTCCTATTTTAAATCCTTTTGTCATCTTTTTTATCATTTTCACACGGCAAAAGGGGCTGCTTTGGGGTCCATGGAGACGTTTCTGGGGCACATTTGGGGCAGTTTTGGGTCTGGGGAGGGAATTCAGAGAGAACTTGAGGGTCTGGAGGACACTTGGGGGAGCCGGGTGGGCACTTGGAGGGGCACTCAGGGATTCCGAGGGACAGTTCGGGGTCCGGGGCAGCACTTGGGGGTCCAGGGGGGCCCTTCGAGGTCAGGGAGGAGAATTTGGGGCCCTTCGGGGTCCGGGCGGGCCCTTGAGGGAGGGGGTCTGGCGGGTCTCTCTGGGGCGCGAGGGCGACGGCAGTTGTAGGCGCTGGTCTAATAAGGGTAAACGGGGCCGCGGAGCATCACGGGAGTCATAAACGCAGCTACCTGGGCTCTCAGGGGCGGCGCGAGGCATGACGGGAGATGAAGTCCTTGCTGGAAGAGCACTGGGCATGCGCCGCAGAGCATGATGGGAGCCGTAGTCCCGGAAGTGGCTCAAACGCTTTGTTTGGGGGTCCGGGAGGGCTCCTGACGGACACTTCTGCGTCCGAGCCGCGACTTGAGATCGTCGGGGGAACGTAAACGGTTCGAGAGAACTTGCGGGGAGCTCGGGGATATATAACCGGGCTCAGTAGGGCGCGGGAAACAATAGTAGTTTTAGGCGCGGACTGTGTTCTGAGGGGTTCTCGGGCCGCAGGGATGAGAGGAGATGAATTCCCAGAAGTGGCTGTACCGGGCATCTGTGGGGTTGGCAGCTCTCAGGGGGTCCGGGGACGCTTTTGGGGCGTCCCGAATGGGCGCTGAGGGGGCACTGAGGGATCCTGGAGGGTCTCGGGGACACTTAAGGCACAAAAGTGTGGCGGATCCCGTAGTTCTGTCGAGCGCGGGGCATGATGGGCGTTGTAGTCCCGGCTGCAATGGGGCTCATTCGGGCCGCGGGGCATGACGGGAGTTGTGGCTACCCTAGGCACCGTCCCCGAGTCTCCGATTTCTGGCGCTGATTGGCTTCAGGGGGTGATGGGCGGGAGTCTCGGCAAATGGGATGCGGTGGAGGCGGGAACAACCTATTCAACCACTCCAGTCCCTCCCAGTACAGACCAGTACAACCCCAGTACAGCCAAGGTCATCCCAAGTAGAACCCAGGTCAACCCATGTGCCCCTCCAATCCCTCCCAGTACCTCCCATTACACCTGAGTTTATACCCAGTCCCTCCCAGTTCCCTCCAGTGTAGTCCACATCATGCCTCAGTGTCCCCAGTCTTCTCTGAAATGGCCCCAGTGTCCCCAGTATGTCCCAGTATCCCCCAGTGTCACTCCCAGTATGTCCCAGTGTCTCCCACAGCGTTCCAGTGTTCCCCAGTATGTCCCAGTCCTCCCCAGTGTTTCCAAGGACAGTTTCATTTCTCACGGTGGCCGTGGCAGCCAAACCCAGCAGTAGGGTCAGTGCAGTGCCCATGGCCACAGCCCCTTGCAGGGGCCCAGTACAGCTTGGGCTGATGATCCACCCTCACAGCTGGCCCAGGGCAGCTCTGCAGTGCCTTTGGTGGCACCTGGGGCTGGCACACACCTGAGCAGTGTGTCTGTTTGCAGTGGGAAACTCAGCAGTTTCAGATTGCTTCAAAAAACCCCAAAAATGTGAAAACCCCTCTGAGGCTGGGTGCAGCCAGCTCTGCAAGCACAGCAGGGCCCCCGGCAGTGAGGACAGACAGGATGGGGCTGGGCAATGTGGAGCAAGGTTGTCCACACTGGGTCAGAGCTCCAGGCACAGCTTCTGTGAGCAGGCCAAAGCTGCTGAGGAGAGACCCTGGGTCAATATCAATCACAGAATGCTGCAATCACCTCTGCTCTAAAGAGAAATTTAATCAAAGACACCCTTTAAAATAGGAATGTATATTTTATTACTGCTCTTTGAAATCTTTCTCCATAACTGAACTAGGAAAACTTTAATGACCCTCTCAGGGCTTTGCTGTTGTTTACATCAGACTCAGTCCTTGAGATTGTCTTCAAAAAACTTCTCAAGAACTCAAAGTAAATTTAAACTGCAAATTTTCTTGAAGGTTTAATGGGTCCCACAAAGGGACACGACTGCCTGCCTGCCTCTGCCTGCCCACACAAAGGCTCCTTCTGGGGCACATGCTGCACTACAGCCCTGCCCTGGCAGGGAAATTCCTTTCTCTTTGGGTCTTGTCTGGCTCTCCCTGTCTGCCCCTTTCATTAATTCTTTCTTTCTCTGGCTGTTCTCTATTAAGCCAAAAGGATCCAGCATCTCTGAAACCTCCCTTCAATCCCTCCCAGGTCTCCTCTGCTGTCCTCAGTCTCCACTCCACTGAGCACAGAGCTGCTTTGTGCCTGTACATGAATTTCCTGTTTCAGAGGGTTTCATTTATTCAGGCCTGAGGTCTAGTTAAGGATAACTCCCAACCTCACATCGACATGTAATTCTACCAGTGTGTTGCTTATATACAGTCACTGAATGTAAATTACAATTTACCCATTTCCATAAAACCCACCCCAAATTCCCAGATTCAGTCCTTGTTTTCTCTATCCCTGCACCCTTTTGCCAGATGTGTTCATCATCTCTTCCACCCATTCCTGCTGGGAAAGCAGCTCCTGCATGCCTTGTTTCTGTGCTAAAAGTTCACAGGCACAGTAAAAATTGAATTAATCCTTTTGATATCAAGGCTAAGGCTTTGTGTGGGCAGGCAGAGGCCGGCAGGAGGCAGAGCTGTCAGCACAGGAAGGGCCCAGCCAGGTGGGGCAGCCGGGGGATGCCGACTGCCTGCAGGGACAGAGGCGCAGGGCAGGGACACCGTGGGACAGCCTGGGCTGCACAGGGCACAGGGATGGGCAGCAGCTGCAAGACAGCCCTGACAGAGCCAACTTGGGCAGCACTTTGGCCGTGGCTGCTGGGCCTGGGCCTGAGGCAGGAGCAGGGGACAAGTAACCCTTGCAGGGCTGGGGCCTCATTGCCTCCTTGTCCCTGCTCAGCAGCCTGGCAGGGGCCGCCCCATGCTCCTGCCCTTGCCATTGCACATCCCCACATGCCAGTGCCCATCCCGGGAAGAGCCCTGAGCAAGGAGGGAGGGACAGGATCTGCCTGGCCAGGGGCTGGGGCTCAGGCCTGGGCCCTGTGTATTCCTCAAACACATCCAGATTTGCTCAGCACCAGAGACACCTTTGCCTTGTTTGTCCCCAGCTGCCATCACTGCCTCCAGTGTCCTGTTCTAACTGGAACCTGGGGACACTTTTCCAGTGGTGTCCCTCAGTGGGAGCCATTAAAACTTCAAGAAAATTTGGAGTTTAAATTTAACCTTGTGTTATTGACTCTCAAAGACTGAGTCTGATGTAAACAACAGCAAAGCCCTGAGAGGGTCATTAAAGTTTTCCTAGTCCAGTTATGGAGAAAGATTTCAAAGAGCAGTAATAAAATATACATTCCTATTTTAAAGTGTGTCTTTGATTACATTTCTCTTTAGAGCAGAGGTGATTGCAGCATTCTGTGATTGATATTGACCCAGGGTCTCCCCTCAGCAGCTCTGGCCTGCTCACAGAAGCTCTGCCTGGAGCTCTGACCCAGTGTGGACAACCTTGCTCCACAATGCCCAGCCCCATCCTCTCTGTCCTCACTGCCCTGGGCCCTGCTGTGCTTGCAGAGCTGGCTGCACTCAGCCTCAGAGGGGTTTTCACATTTTTGGGGTTTTTTGAAGCAATCTGAAACTGCTGAGTTTCCCCACTGCAAACAGCACATTGCTCAGGTGTGTGCCAGCCCCAGGTGCCACCAAAGGCACTGCAGAGCTGCCCTGGGCCAGCTGTGAGGGTGGATCATCAGCCCAAGCTGCACTGGGCCCTGCAAGGGGCTGTGGCCAAGGGCACTGCACTGACCCCACTGCTGGGTTTGGCTGCCACGGCCACTGAGAGAAATGAAACTGTCCTTGGAAACACTGGGGAGGACTGGGACATACTAGGGACAGTGGGAATGCTGTGGGAGAGACTGAGACATACTGGGAGTGACACTGGGGAGGACTGGGACAACCTGAGGACAATGGGGGCATTGCGGAGAAAACTGGGGACACTGGGGCATCATGTGGATCACATTGGGAGGAACTGGGAACGACTGGGAATGAACTCAGCTGTATTGGGACGGACAGGGCTGCACTGGGAGGGATTGGAGGGACACTGGGGTTGAACTGAGTTCTACTTGGAATGAAATGGGCTTTAGTGGGGTTATATTGGTCTGTACTGGAATGGACTGGACTGTCCCTGGAAGGACTGTAGGAGGGTGATTTGGCTGTTCCCGCCTCCGCCACATCCCATTTGCCGAGGCTCCCACCCATCACCGTTCCCAGCCAATCATCACTAGGAATCTGGGCCTAGGGGCCGTGCCTAAAAAGGCGCCATATTTTCTCCTTGCATATAACTCCCATCACACCCCGTGGCCCCGTTAAGCCCCATTGGAGCCAGGACTACAACGCCCGTCATGCCCCGCGCTCCACAGTACCCTATGATCGCCCCCATCTGTCCCATCAGTGTTCCCCAGACCCTCCACGATCCCTCAGTGCCCCCTCACCCCCCATTCGGGAGCCCCCGAAAGCGCCCCGGACCCCCTGAGTGCTCCTGACCCCACAGATGCTGGATACAGCCACTTGAAAAATTCATCTCCTCTCATCCCCTGCGGCCCCAGATCCCCTCAGAACACAGTCCCGCGCCTAAAACTCCTGCCGTGCCCCGCGCCCCAAAGAGTCCGGTTAGAGCTCCCCTTAAGTTCCCGTGAGGGTTTCAAGTCGCGGCTCGGGCGCAAAAGTGTCCCCTAACAGCCGTCCCGGACCCCCAAACATCGTGATGGAGCCACTTCCGGGACTTCAGCTCCCATCATGCTCCACGGCGCACGTCCGGCGCTATTCCAGCTGGGACTTCATCTCCCGTCATGCCCCGCGCCCCACCTACAGCCATTTCAGTTGCGCCTCGAACTCCCGTGATGCTCCGCGGCCGTATTAAGTCGTATGATACCTGCGCTTACAACTCCCATCACCCCCGCGCCCCAGAGAGCCCCGTGAGAGCTTCCCCCAAGGGCCCGCCCGGACCCCGAAGGGCCCCAAATTCTCCTCCCTGACCTCCAAGGGCCCCCCTGGACCCCCAAGTGCTGCCCCGCACCCCGAACTGTCCCTCAGAATCCCTGAGTGCCCCTCCAAGTGCCCACCCGGCTCCCCCAAGTGTCCTCCAGACCCTAAAGTTCTCTCTGAATTCCCTCCCCAGACCCAAAACTGCCCCAAATGTGCCCCAGAAATGTCTCCATGGACCCCAAAGTGCCGCCCCTTGACCCTATTAGAGAAAAAGTTTATAAAAATGGTGCCAAAAGGACTACAAATATTATTAGTTACCATAAAGAGGAAGAAATAAATAGCCAATAAAGCTTAATTAATTAATGAACGGTATTGTGTTTACTTTGAACTAATGAGAAATAATTTTTTTGGTTGCTAAAATTGTATTGATTTTTAAATATAAATATAAAAATTAGGTAGTAAAATATTGAATAATACTATCATAATTAGAATAATATAAATATAATTTTGTTACTTAATTAAATTTTATTTAGAAGGAAAAATGCTTAAATTTTTTTCATATTTTGTGATGTGAGATATGGTGAGGTTTGGGGTGAGGAACAGCTTGTCCAAACAGGCTCAGCCTGCAAGGGGCTCATTCTTCTCCCTGCCCAGACCTCCTAAGGAGACATTCAGCATCAAGATCACCTGAGGAAGGCTTCTGTCCCCTCTTCTCTGAAATAAAAAAAAAAAAAAAAAAATTCCTTGACTAAAACCAAAAATCCTGATGTGCACTTTGGAATCTCCCTCCTGAAGAGAACTCCAAACTGACTCCAATCCCTGCACAAGCCCTGGAGACTGGAAGACAATGGAAGGGGGACAAAGAGCTCCTGAGGGCTTTCTGTATTTTAATCAGCCCCACGCTGGATTTGGGGCTGGCTCCAGGAGCCTCAGGCACGCAGAGAAGGATGGAGAAGCTGCTCAAGGAGTCAGCAGCAAAACTCCAAGTGCCTTGGAGCATGGCTGGGCCCAAGGGAGGGCAGGGAGTGCCAAAGGCTGCCCAGGGCCTGGTGAGAGCAGATCCTTGAGGGCAGGATTGCAGGGAGCCCAAGGCTCTGAGCAGGGAACTGCAGTGCTGAGCAAGGCCTGGCTTGGCTGGGTTTTCTCTCCTTTCAAGAGTCTCTGGGTAGGCACTGCTGGTTTCAGGTCCATGGTCCCTGTGCTGCTCTTGGCCTGTTCTGGTTAGGGTGACGAAGGCAAAAAGCTCTGACCACGGTCCTGATGTTATGTTTTCTCTGGTAAGAGGTGCTATTTTAATTCTTCATTTGCATGGTGGGTCATTGTTCTAGGGGTTTTTGTTAGGTCATTCTTTTCTTCCTGGTCTTATGGGATTTTCATATTTGGTTATTATGTGACAAAGTCCTCTTCTTTATGGTGTCGGGTGGTTCAACATCTTAGATGAGAGTGGGAGTGATAGTATAAGGTTTTAAAATCATAAAATTCGGGGAAGTAGAAAGAAGTTAGACTTAGGAGGGCCCTAGAAAAATGTGAAAAATAGACTCTGAAAATGTTAGGCTTTGTGTTTGCCAGATCATGTGAAATTGCATTTACTTAAGCAATATATGATAAATGATATAATTGTTCAATGTGATGATTGTTTATTAATAAATATAATTATTGTATAATCATAAGAAAAATCATGAGAAACTATGTTAGATGTTTGAGGGGGGGTGTCACGAGGAGCCATGCTTGGCTGAAATCTATGTATACAATAGAAGAATATAAGTTTAATAATTAACAAGAAAGTTATATAAGGATTGAATGTAAAAACATGTTCATCCCGAATGCATGTCGGAGACAGATTTGGGTTTGTACCCCTGACACCCTGAGCTTATCAATAAAAGCACCTGCATAGAATCATTCTCATGATTATGTGCTTCTGAACGCTGACAGGAGCAGTGGGGGGAACACCTGACAGTGAGGGGATTAACGTAATTATAAATCCTTTAACTAGCATTGGAACTTGACATAACTATTAAACATTCAACAAACAATCTATAAATAACATTGGAACTTTATATTAACTCCTTTAACAATGAACTTTATATCAACTCCTTTATAATCGATTCTCTACTATTTCCCCCTCTAATTGTTCGATTGGGCTCAAGCCTGCATCATTCTTCAAGAAGAAGCAATTACTTCTTCTTGAAAGTACAATTTTTAATACTGGTTGTAAATTTGCTTGGCATCTTCACGTTCTTGATCATTCATTATCATGATTACTTTTACTTCTTTTTTATTAAGCTCTTTTGGTATCGTTAAACTTGCTTGTACAGCAGATGTTACAACTCAGATTATACAGGGGAGCATGCAAGGTAGGAGGATCAAACCAGCAATTTCACATAGGATGAAAAAGGTTTTTTTTTCCCACCAGTTTCCTTTTAATGACCAGAAATTGTCCCACTAGCTGGTATCGAATGTAGGGGTCCACTCTTGTGTTCCAACATAAGCTAACTTCCAGATTTCCTTTGAGATATTTCTAATGACTTCACTGCAATCATCCATTTCTAAGCAGCACTCACAGGAGTTAAATTTTCCACATGTGCTTCCATCATCAGCTAATAAATAATCTACTGCTAGTCTGATTTGATACACCACAGTTCTAGTCTGGGATAGTTGGTCATTTATGTGGTCTAAAGCTAGAGAGGCTCAGTTCGATACCATCTCGAGTACTGCTTGTAATCTCAGAATCCGATTTAACCCCGTAAAAATTGGGGTCCGGTGTCCCCAGGACCCATCTTGAGCCTTGGTCACTGGTCCATAAGTGCAAATTATTTCCTGGGGGGTCCATACTGTGTTTTTCCGTGTCCGTGTTCCTTCAATTTCAATTCTGTTTCTTTTTGGTCAGCTAGATTTGTTCAAATCATCACATACTGGGACCCCTAGGTTCGATCCAGACTCTTTTGGGAGTAAGAAAAATGACGGTTTAATAATTCCGATAGTGCAAGTGCTGCTTCACTCCCTGGGTAATTCAGTGTAAGCCACATTCCCACATATCCAAACCAGGTTTTCTGGAGCTTTCCAGGAAGCATCAGTGATAGTCATTGGAAATTCCCAGTACCTGGGTACTTCTCTCACTCCCTAGACTGGGTTTATTCCTTTTCCAGTACACTCATGGAATTTAGATCCTTCCTGGTAGATACACCCCATTTCTTTCCTCCTAATGGACCAGCATTTATTGGGCTCCCTAGGGATCCATCTAGCTACTGGATGTTTTACTTTTGAATACCTTACAGGACATTTCTCCTACTGGTGTTTTCTATATTTTCCCTTTCCTAGATATACAGTACTCTTCTCCAATTATTTTGGTCCAATAAAACCTTTGTCCCTTCTAAGTGGTTCTACTGGCCTGTATTCATTGGCTCCCACACTTTCTCTGGCTAGGGCTACCATCATTTTAATTTTTATTTTTTGTCTTTTCTTCTTCTCTTTCTATATACACTCTTATGGCTTCTCACAGCAGTTCATTAATACTTTTTTCCTGCCAGTCCTCTATTCTTTCTAACTTTCATCTGATATCTTGCCAGGATGTAGTGACAAATTGTACCTTGAGAAGGAGTTGGCCTGTCGGAACCCAGGACACACCTCTGGGTGCCCTGGAGGACATGTGCCCCTGGCAGGGGGCTGGGGATCCCTGGCAGGGGGCTGGGGAGTCCTGGCAGGAAGCCAAAGACACCTGGGATTTTGATCTTAACCCATGGAGCAAATTACCACCTTTGTATGAAGAATTACAAGTCACAAAATTTAAGTAGAATGATAATGAATCTGTCACAGGGTATAAAATGGTATTTTGGGGATTTTTATATAGAGGTCTAGGAGGCAAGATGGAGGGACTTGGGTGTTGTCCTATTCTTCTTCCTTCTTCTTCTCAGTCTCCATGTTCTTGGTGATGGTGGCATTTTAGGATTGGTTTAGAGTAGAAGTAGACTGTCTAACATAGGTGATAGGTATTGGGAAATAATGATAAATAAAGTATACGTAGTTCATAGTATAAAATGTAGACACCAGCCCTGGGATAGGGAGTGTGCCTCTGTCTGACCTGCTAAAAACATCTCGGCAGGCCAGAGAAAAAATGTTATAGATAAGAAACAATAAACAACCTTGGAAACCAGAGCCGAAGAATTCAGACTCCTTCTTGGAAACATCAGGCTGAGAAAAAAGGATTCTCGGGGTCATCCCCAACTGCAGGGAACCCAAGATTGGCCTTCTGGGCTGTCTGGGTCAACATTAGAGTAAATCTGGAAGTTTTGCTTTAGCCTATTAAGCCATGGTGCTGGGGTCTCATCTTTTTCCTGGGTGCCGTCAAACCCTAACCTGGTATTACTCCCTCTAGGGACTGATTCTTTTATCCCTCTGGTCATCAGGGACCTGTGATCTCTCATGTCCCTTCTCCCCTCTTCTTGATTAGGGTCCCAGTCAGGCTCCAGTAAAGGCATTTTTTTTGTCACCTGGGGGCCTGGGTTGGTTGTCTTGCTCCCAAATTTTCATTCCTGCAGTTCTTATTAATCGAGTCTTTTCTGGGGAAAACAGGATGTTAAAGGTGGAGTTCAATTCTCCCCATGTATAAATATTGGGGGCTAAAAATGGATTATTTGATTTGCTATTCCTACTGGCCAATCTCACTGGCCACCCTGCACATGGGAACTTCTCTGAGGGGGAACAATTTTTCCACTTTACCCACTTTGGACTGGGTGTTACAACATCAGCTGTGGAGGCTGACTGGGTAACTTCACTCTTGGACATGAGATTCTGAGATGTTGTTTGGCTTCTCATTTGTGCTGTGGGAGGCAGAGCAGGAACTTGCTGGTGAATAAGGGGGGCATGAGATGGTAGAGGTAAGGGAACAGTAGTGAAGGTTAAAGAGAGTAAGGACAGGGTAGAGGGGAAGGTGGTGGAGGTATAACTGGGTTAGGAGGTGGTAAAGGAATGACACTGGGAGAGGAGAAGGAACTGCATCCACAGCAAGAGGAATTGGAGGAAGGATTTGAGGTACTGCAAGGGTAGGGTGAAGTAAGTGGTCAAGGGGGTCCCAGTTTTTGTCAGCCTTCTAAGCCTCTTCTTCTTCTTTTACCTTACTAGATTGCTTTCCCACTTTTACTTTATAGACTCTTGTATTTTTCTCGTGTGAGGTGTACCTTAGGCAACAGGTGACGTTCTGTACGTGATGGGCCTTTTGCAGGAACTTGAGGAAAAAAAAAGAAGGTGCATCACCTTTGGACAGAGAGGCAGGTAACTCAGGAAATGTGTAAGGATGTTGTTAGGTCATGCAGAAAAAAAGTTAGAGAGGTGAAAGCTTAAGGCTTAACCAGGCCATTTCTGTGAAGGATAATAAAAATGTTTCTATAAATACATTAATAGCAAAAGGAGGTACAAGGCCAATATCCATTCATTATTGGGGGACATATGGTTTCCAAATATGAGGGAAAGGCTGAGGTACCTAACCGCTTCCTTGTCTTAATTTTGAAAAATCAGACAGGTTGTCCTCAGAACAAGAGTTCTCCTGAGCATGTGGATGGGCACAGGGAGCAGAACAGCCCCTGTAATCCAGGAGGAAGCAGCTGGGGACCTGCTGAGCCACTCAGATGCTCACAGGTGTCTCTGGGAGGAGATGGGATCCATCCCAGGGGGATGAGGGAGCTGTGGATGAGGTCCCCAAGCTGCTCTCCATTATTTACCATCAGTGCTGGCTCAGCAGGGAGGGCCCAGAGGACTGGAGGTGCCAGTGTGAGCCCATACACAAGAAGGGCTGGAAGGAGGATCTGGGGAACTCCAGGCCTGTCAGCCGGACCTGGGTGCCCAGCAAGGTTATGGAACAGATCACCCTGAGTGCCATCACAGGGCACCCACAGGATGGCCGAGGGATCAGAGCCAGCCAGTGTGGATTTCAATATCTGCACTGATGATCTGCATGAGGGGACTGAGTCCAGAATCAGCAAATTTGCAGATGACACCAAGCTGGGTGTGAGTGTGGATCTGCTGGAGGGTAGGAGGGTTCTGCAGAGGGCCCTGGACAGGCTGGATCCAGGAAGCAAATCCAACAACGTGAGGTTCAACAAGACCAAGTGCTGGGTCCTGCACTTTGGCCACAACAACCCCTGCAGCGCTACAGGCTGGGGACAGAGTGGCTGGAGAGCAGCCAGGCAGAAAGGGACCTGCAGGGACTGATGGACAGCAGGCTGGACATGAGCCAGCAGTGTGCCCAGGTGGGCAAGAAGGCCAATGGCCCCTGGCTGGATTAGGAATGGTGTGGCCAGCAGGAGCAGGGAAGGGATTCTTCCCCTGTGCTCAGGACTGGTTGGGCAGCCCCTTAAATGCTGTGTCCAGTTCTGGGCCCCCCAATTTTGGAAGGACAGGGAAGGGCTGGAGCATGTCCAGAGAAGGGCAACAAGGCTGGGTAGGGGTCTGGAGAACAAGTCCTGTATGGTGTGGTTGAGGGAGCTTGGGTTTTTTATTGGTGAAAAGAGGAGGCTCAGGGACACAAGCTGGTGTCAGGGCACAGGTTGGATTTGATGTTCTCCAAGGTCTATTCCATTCTTGCTGATTCTGTGATTTTCTGAAACCACCCTTGGAGCAGTTGCACAATGAGTCCTGGGCCTCCTCTTCAGCAGCTCCAGCAGCCCAGGTCCCTCAGCTTCTCTTGCCAGCCCCAAAGCCCATCCTGTCAGTCCTGCAGAGCCTCTGCAGCTCCTCCTCACTGCCCAGAACAGAGAGCCCCAGAGCCAGACACAGCAGCCCAGATGTGCCCCCCTGGCCTAGGGTGCCTCTGGCAAGGGAGCAGCATGAGGCACTGCAGGAGCCTGCAGACAATTCCTGCAGCACTTGTAGGATGATCCTGCTGCCCAAGGGACGTTCTCATGGGGCCAGGTCAGGAACTGCAGTGGAGAGTGGGGCCAGAGAGGAAAGGGCAAACAGGGATGGGCTGTTTGCAGGGGACGGGACAGAGATGGGCAAGAGGAACAAATTTGTACAAGCAAAGAGTACAGAAAGCAAAGGTGAAGTAAGGGAAATGCTCAGGGCATTTTGGGGGTGGCTGCCGGGCAGCCCTGGCTCTGAGCAACAGCGTCTGCAGTGGGACAGGAAACTCCCAGCTGATGGGAACAAACTTTCTGGCTGACTGCAGAGGCCAGGACAAAGCTGAGTGGTTTCCCTGGTGTCCCCCAGCCCTTGCTGGCCCCAAGGGCTGATGGCATTTGTGCTTCCTCAGGTTCATGTCCCCACACCAACAGCATGGTGGTGCTCCCCCTGCTGTGTGCAATGCAAACAGGGGCTGCTGAGCCAGTGCTGCCGTGTCTGTGCCTGCAAGGATGGGGCACCTGTGTGAGCTGGGGGAGAGGCCAGGGCTGCAGAGGGAGGATGTTGTTGGCAGATCCATGAGGACGCTCTGGGACACTGCCCTGGGCTGTGCAGCGCACTGGGGATGGATCAGCCCCTGCTCTGCTGTTCCTTCCCATCTCCCCCAGGGCCCTTGCAGAGCCCCAGCCATGCTGTTTGCCCCCAGCCTGCCCATGGCCAGCCTGGGGCTGCTCACGGGGCTTTTCTGTGCTGAGCATTGGCCTGGCTGTGTTCTTGAGAGAGCCTGGGCAAGGAGCCTGGAGCCCCCAGGCCCTGGGCTGAGGCGTCAGTGCTGCCCCAGCAGTGCCCATGGCCTGTCCCTGCTGCAGCCCCGGCACTGCCACCCCCAGGGCTGTGCCTGGCCCCGAGAGCACTCAGGCCCTGCAGCAACACCAGGGCCACCAAGGCAGCGGGGCAGGGCCACGGCAGCAGCACTGGCAACACCAAGTGCTGCTGCTGCTGGGCACAGCTGCTGGGCCAGCACTGATCTGCCTTTCAGCTCTGCACACAGACATTGCTGTTGCAGCTCCAGAGAAGGCAACAAAAGGGCATCTCTGCAGAAAACTCTTCTGGGACATCCTTTAGCTGCTTTAAAGCACTGAGGGTGCAGCCCCACATTGACACAGTCTGTGCTACAGTGAGTGTGGAGAGAAACAAAATGACAAATTGCATTTTCAGTGCCATTTCTCTGTGGAAAATTCAGAAGGGCTTTACAGCTAGCTTACAAAAAAGCTGTGGTAATGGATGAAATAACAACTGATGATTTTAGAGTGTATCCATAGCAAGGAAGAAGACAAAGCATCAGCATGTGAACAGATTTGAAAAGATACATGTAAATTTTTGTAAGCTAGACTAGGTGCATGCGTAAATGTGTATACGTACCTTATTAAATTTCTGTAAAACTTTTGCTAATTATATTGATACAAAGATCTTTGCTCTAATGAATATAATAAGTTATTGTGATGTACTTAATGACTTTACGATGATGCTTTCTTAAAAGTATATAAACTAGAGAACACATGTTGGTCACATCCAATCTAAGAGTATCAGACAAGATTGAAAATGTAAAACAAAGAAAAGGAACCTCCAAAATGAAACCAAGAGAACGTATCAAAAATGAGTTTTATTACAAGTGATTTGTAGAAATTGGACAGCAGTTTAATGTTCCTGGAAGCATCCAGTCATCAGTCTCCACACTGCAGCCTTGAGCTCCTGGTTCCTCAGGCTGTAGATGAGGGGGTTCAGGGCTGGAGGTACCATCGAGTACAGAACTGACAGGGCCAGATCCAGGGATGGGGAGGACATGGAGGGGGGCTTCAGATGAGCGAACGCTGCAGTGCTGAGAAACAGGGAGACCACAGCCAGGTGAGGGAGGCAGGTAGAAAAAGCTTTGTACCGTCCCTGCTCAGAGGGGATCCTCAGCACGGCCTTGAAGATCTGAATATAGGAGAAAACAATGAACACAAAACAACCAAAATTTAAACACACACTTACAGCAATTGGGACAAATTCCCTGAAGTAATGTTTGGAGCAGGAGAGCTTGAGGATCTGTGGGATTTCACAGAAGAATTGGCCCAGGGCATTGCCATGGCACAGGGGCAGGGAAAATGTATTGGCTGTGAGAAGCAGAGCAGTGAGAAAGCCACTGGCCCAGGCAGCTGCTGCCATGTGGGCACAAGCTTTGCTGCCCAAGAGGGTCCTGTAGTGCAGGGGTTTGCAGATGGACACGTAGCGGTCGTAGCACATGACAGTCAAGAGATAAAACTCTGTTGCTGCCCAGAAAACAAAAAAAAATACTTGAGCAGCACATCCTGAGTAGGAGATGTTCCTGGTGTCCCAGAGGGAATTGTGCATGGCTTTGGGGACAGTGGTGCAGATGGAGCCCAGGTCAGTGAGGGCCAGGTTGAGCAGGAAGAAGAACATGGGTGTGTGCAGGTGGTGGCTGCAGGCTACGGCGCTGATGATGAGGCTGTTGCCCAGGAGGGCAGCCAGGGAGATGCCCAGCAAGAGGCAGAAGTGCAGGAGCTGCAGCTGCCGTGTGTCTGCCAATGCCAGCAGGAGGAAGTGGCTGATGGAGCTGCTGTTGGACATTTGTGCTGCCTTGGCATGGGGATCTGTAAAAATAGTAATCATGGAATCACTGGGTTTGGAGAGGACTTTAAATATCCCAGCACAGCCTGGGGGCACCCTCCGCCCACTGCCTGCCCAGGGCTCTGCTGCCTGGAGCTGTCCCTGCCATCAGCTGCTTCTCTGTGCCCAGGGCTGGGCCCTGCCAGTGCTGCCAGAGCCCAGCCAAGCCCTGGGCACTCAGCTCTCCCTGCAGAGCCCTCCCAGCTCAGGCACTGTCCAGGGGCAGCTCTGGCTCTCCAGGCTCTGATGGCAACGTCAGAGCAACCCTGAGGATGCTGGAAAAGCAACACTGATGCTGCCTCTAAATGGTACTTGGCTGATTTCTGCACTGCCTGGTTTATTCATATCTGGGAGATTTTGTTTGGTTTTTTTTAGTATCATTCTGATATTAAAAATATATTTGTGCTATTTCACATACAGGCAACCTAGAGCAGTAGATTAATAATGCAGGTTTTCCCCTTTTCTGCAACCCCTTCCTCACTGTGCTCCCTGTATAATCCACTTAGAAATGTTGTGGAGTTAAGTGCCATGCTGGGACTAGTTCTGAACAATGCAGCATCACCACCACACAAGGATAACACCTCCAAGCCTTACCAGCTGTTGTCCCACCAAGATCTTGACCTCCAGTGCTGGGAGCAGCTGCCAGGGCTGGCTGAGAGCTGTCCCTGGCAGTCAGCAGAGTCCCTGCCCCAGCACAGCACCCTGGGCTGCAGGACCCGGCTCTGCACGACAGCCCTGGGTACCCCTGGCTGCGCTGCACAAGAGACAATCAGAAAATGTACTCATGGAATCTGTATGCATTGGGATGTTCCAGCTTTAGGAGATGGCTCCAGGAGCTGCAGCTGCATTGTCCTGCAGCCAGAGGTTCCTGTGCCAAGGGCTGGCAGTGATTCTGCCCCAGGCACTTCTCAGCACCTTCCCAGCCCTGACTGATTGAAGCCCTCTGTGCCTCTGTGCTGTGCCCGGGGTGGCTGCAGGCAGTGCCCCTGCCCTGCTGGGCTGGCAGAAGAGCTGCTCATCAAGAGAAATGTGCTTTTGAAGGTCTGCTTGGTTACAGGAGCTGCCTCTGTGCCACGAGCCCAGCCCAGCTCAGCAGCACAGACACAGCACCAGGACATTAATGAGCCTCTGGGGCTTTGTGCTCAGGCCCTGAACATCAGTCCCTGAGAGGGAGCTGAGGTAACCTCTCCAGAACTCCAAGTCAGAATCCAACTCCAAGCTTTCTTGGACATTTAATGGGTCCCAGTGAGGGACACAACTGGGAATGTGTCCCCAGGCCCCAGGCAGAGCAGAGAACTGGAGACAGTGATGACAGGTGGGGACAAAGAGAAGGCAAGTCTTGGTGTTCTGGGGCACAGCAGGCTCTGTGCCACCAAGGGCTATGAGGAGGCACCTAGTGCTGAGGCACTGGGGGCTCCTGGCACAGCCCCAGCCAGGCTGGGCACTGTCAGCCCCTTGTCCTGCCCTCAGACCACATCCCAGTGGCCTCAAGGATCTGCTGGAAGGAGTCCCTGGGGAGCCTTGCTCAGGAATGGCCCTGGGGGCTCCTTCATGCTCACAGAGTTTTTCAAAGGACTTTGGGTTTGGTTTTTCCCTTGGAGTCTCTGAGAGCTTTGTGCAATCATGGCCTCCAATTATCTGCTGTTCTTAGTCCCTGGAGAGGCTTCCTCAGTAACAACAGTCAGTGGAGCTCATTAATACTACAGGGTACTTCAGTTATTTTAAGGTACTTGGTGTTTCCCTTTTGATACAGACTCTGTGAGAGGTTTGTGCAATCATGACCCCAATTATCTACTTTAATGAGTCCCTGGAGAGCTTTGTACTGAAACTTAGCAGGGCTCATTAACACTTTGAGATACTCAAGGTTTTTAAGGTACTTTATGGATTTAAGAATACTTTTAGGTAATTTTAAGGAATTTCCTTCCAAAATTTAGTGTCTGAGAGGTTTTTGTGCCATCCTGGCCTCCAATTCTCTTGTCCAAGGTGCCCATGAGTAGCCTGTGTTGGGTATCTTCCCCCTTTTCTCTTGTACAACAAAGATGGAAATGAAAGAATTTTGTAAGACTTTCTAAAAGCATCCAAACAAACATGGGACAATTAACAATACAGCAACAACCACTAAGAGAATGAATAGTCCTGTTTTAGATAAACATCATCCAACGCTTTAGTCCCTTGGACTGGAAGAGTTTATTGAACTAGTCTTTGTTTTCCACTTGAAGCTTCTTGAACCCTTCATTCAGTACCTGAATGCTCTTGTGGATTGACTCGCTGTGGATGTAGAGGTTCATGCAACACATGCCCTCAGAGTCTACACAGCCATGCTCATGTGCCCAGAGTAAAAACGCTATCGCTGTTCTGCAAGGTGGCATGTCTGATGGTCTCTATGTCTGAGAGCAGGCCACTCAGTGTGAGGGAGGTAGCATTGGTTTGCTTACTTAACAGGCACCCAGGATGGTCTGATTTTCCTGGAGCTTTAGCTGCAGCCACCCAAAGTATTTCAAATTGGGGGTGCTACCATCTGATACCTGGATTAAAGCTTTCAAAGCCATCTCTTTTATATCATTCAATACTTCTCTGGCGATACCTACTGCTTGATCATCTGGTAGGCTGTGTTGTCCTTCTCCAGCTAGATAATTGCTTGTCAATTCCGCCCTTGCCTCATTATTTGCATAGTCATTGCTATTAGCATAATAAACACTTCCACCCCTCTTCCCACCAGGTGTATTCTGTAGGTGACAACAACATAATATATTTTATATCATAGGTGGTTGAGACGTGCTGTAAACATGGCCTTCATTAGGTCATTAAAGCAAGGTAAGTCCTTCCTATGGTCTTTAGATACAAAGATCCTTGATTTCCCTGCAAACCAGTAGCTGATACCTGGGATTCTGCCCCCTTTTTTCATAACATAACAGGGCAATGAGGAATTTCGAGGCTATGTGCCAGTCTCCTTCCTTAACTGGAGGCATGGTCCAGTGTGGAGAGGGAATGATTGACAGTGAGGGCAGGACCCATAGTTGTGTGGTTGGAGTCTGGAGCTTTTTTCAGGGCAGAGGCGAAAGTTGTGATAGCAGGAAGTGGAGGAACCAAGATAGAGGGAGGGTGGTCAGGCTCCTGAGCCATATTTTGGCTCATTCTGTCTTGAGTCTCCAGGGCATGATGCTCCAAGACAGCATGGCCATTGCCATCTTGGACCATCATTAAAGGTTTGAGAAAGGCAGGTTTGAGGGGAGTTCCCGAGTTAGGAGTTAACCAACGGATTGAGTTTTCAACACGCTGCTTGCTGGTCAAGTGTGGTGTGGAAGATGGGGAGCACGCAGGGTGCAATGGGGTCCCTTTTGATCAAAAATTATACAGATCAACTCCCACTGAGCCGCAAAATTCAGTGGTATGGATTTCGTCAGCAGAGGCATCTGGAAAATTGTTAATGATCCACCTCATGATTGATTTTAATTTGTTCTTTGAATGACTCCTAGGACTTGATACTCATGCCCAGTTCTTCCGGGGTAAAATCTGGCTGACTCTGAGTTACAGCTGGGCTAATTCTCACATTGCTGATTTGCAATGGTCCCTTGGGACCATGCAGCCCAACAGAGCCACAATGATGTCCTTGGTTCCACGAGGCTCCACAGTGTCACAATGTCCCTTGGATCCATGGCACCCTGCAGTGTCACAATGGCCCCTTCATTTCACAAGGCTCCCAAATGTCACATTGGTCTCCATAGGAAGAAAGCCACGGAGCCCTCATGTTTCAGGAGCTGATGCATGGCAACCACCAGAGGCCAAGGCAAACCTGACCTGTCTGTCCTGGCGTGTTTGCTTGGACCAACCCTTGGATATTTGAAATTTTGGATGTGGAATCCTAATTTCAGACATTTGTGCCTGGAGAAGACGGATGTTTTTCTTCCATAAAAAGAAAAGCACAGAGCACTTTCCAGTGTTTGCAAAACAGGTAAGTGCTGGCACTCAGGAATCAAAGACCAGCCAGACCTCTCTGTCCTGGCAACTTTTGTCTGGCAGTATTCCTTGGATACACAGAAATTTGGAGGTGGAATCCAAGTTTTGGCCATGGATACCTGGAAAAGATGGACAGTTCTTTTCTATACAAAGGAAAGCCCAGAGCCCCAGTGTTTCAGGGGCAGATGGGAGTGGCCTTCCACATTCCAAGGTCGGCCAGACCTGTCAGGTGAACCCTGGGAGTCCAAGGCAGCCACACTTATTTCATGTTCCCTTGGTTCCACAGGGCTCTGCAGTGTCACAATGGTTCTCTTGCTTCCATGATGCCCTCTGGTGTCATAATGGCCCCTTGGTTACACAAGTCTTTAAGGATCTAAATGGTCTCCATGGTTCCAAAAGCCCAGGCTATCATAATTATCTATTGGTTCCATGAAGCTCCTCTGTGTCACCATGGCCCCTTGGTTCCATGGGCTCCAGTGGTACCACAATGATCCCCTTGGCTCCACAAGTTCCCATAGTGTCACAATGGCCCCTTCCCTCCATGAGGCCCTGCAGGGTCACAATGGTCTCCATGATTCCATGGGGCCTTGCATTGCCACAATTTTCTCCACGGATCGACGGTGCCCTGCCGGATCACAATGACCCTTTGGCTCCATGAGGCCCTGAAATGCTACAATTGTCTCTTGGTTCCACAAAGCCCCATGGCTTCACATTGGCCTCTCGGGACCATGCAGCCCAACAGAACCACAGTGATGTCCTTGGTTCCATGAGGCTCCACAGTGTCTCAATGGTCCCTTGGATTCGTAGTACTCTGCAGTGTCACAATGTTCCCTGCATTTCAGAAGACCCCAAAGTGTCACAATGGCCCCCATAGTTCCTCAAGACTCCACAGTGTCATAATGGCCCCTTGGATCCATGGTACTCACAGTGCCACAATGATTCCCTTGGTTCCACAAGTTCCTACAGTGTAATGATGCCCACAACCCCCCACATTGTCACAATGGTCTCCATAGGAAGGAAACAACCGAGCACTGGGGCAGATGAGAGGCACTCACCTGAGGCCGAGTCTCGCCACACTTGACTGTATTGGCAGATTTTGTTTGGGAGAAACCCTTGCATATAGGGAATTTTAGAGGTGGAATCCTAATTTCAGGCATAGAAGCCTAGACAAGAAAGAGAGCTCTTTTCCATAGGAAGGAAAGCACAGAGCCCCAGTGCTTCACAGTCAGATGAGAAGTGGCCCTTGACATGTCAAATTCAGTGGGACCTGTCAAACAGCCCCCAGGAGGTCAAAGCAGGCAGACCTGTTCCATGGTTCCTTGATTTCATGGGTCCCAGCACTGTCACAGTATTCTCCTGTATTCTATGAAGTCTTGCAGTGCCACAGTGGCTTCTTGGTTTCATGAGCCCCAACAGAGTCACAGGGTTCCCTTGGCTCCATGCGGCCTCGCTGTGTCACAATGGTTCCTTGCTTCTATGGGCCCCAGTGTTTAATTTTTGACCCTTGCATCCATACTGCCCCTGAGTTGCACAGTGGTCTCCTTGATTCCATGAGGCAACATGAGGTCACAACTGACCCTTGATTCCATGAGATTCTGTACTGTCATTGTGGTTGCTGTCAGAGACTGGATGAGATTGATGTCCCGAGACACCTTGGGATGCTCAGAATGCCCATGTGGGGCCAGGGCCGGGTCAGGCCTTGGTTTGTGGTGGGACAGGGCCCCGCTCCCAGCCCTGGCCTGGCAGAGCTGTCAGTCACACAGTACGGGCAGTGCTAACATAGTTCTGATTGGCTGAGCTGTCAATCAATCACACACCAGCCGCTGGTGTCTACCATGGCTCTGATTGGACATGCAACTGGCAGTCTCACCCCAGGGGCGGGCCCATGAAGGAGCAGGGGGTTAAAAACTGAGGCTTGAAGGCAGTCCAGGGTCTGGATCCTGCCTTCTCCTGTGGTTCCTCTCTTCGCAATGCTGGAACCCCAGCAGTTGGTACCTATGTGCGTGTTGTTCTATGGATCTTCTGTCTTTCTGTTGTTCTCTCTTTCTCCTCCTTCTAATCCTACTTACCTGGAACATTTTTGGGCAACTTCACATATTAAGGGTTAAAGGATTTTAGGTTAAATGTGTGGGAATCCAAGGCACAGGGAATATTTCTCTGTCTGCTCTGAGGGGTCCTGACCCCTCAGTGTCAGTGCCTTTCAACTTCCCCCATGGAGAGGATTTCCAAGACTTTGAGATAGATTAGAATTTACCAAAGTGTGAAATAGATAATAGAGAGTACTATAGTATGTTCCTTGGGTGAGAAATTTAGGTTTTTGGGGTTGTTAGTATGGTGTAGATAGGAAGCAAGATGGAGGAATTGGGGTGTAGTCCCTGTCTTCTTCATCTGCTCTATTTTCTGCACTGTTGGTAGCACAGGGTGATTAGTCATGGAAAGCACAGTGCAGAAGTTATGTGGACAGTCAAGGGATGAGTTATTGGTAGATAAGTAGAAATAATGCACCTTTCAAGTGTTTATTGGATGAGACAATGTTAAAAGAGCTTGAAACTGTACATTTTGGGGCCATTTTACAGTGCTTTTCCAGTGCACTGAGCCAGGTGTGGACAGCAATGCAAAACTTTAGATGAGATAACAATAAACAAGAAGCTGAAGACTGAAAAAGTCCCATGCATCTCTTTTTACCTGGCATAGAACTGCTACAGGAGGGATTCCGCCATCCAGGGATCCCCAAGAAAGGCCCAACATAAAACGAACATCAATAAATGGTGTTATCTGAGTGGATTTTTGCGGAAACACTTGGCTGACAATGTTTGGAATAAGTTGGCTTTTTTCCATAAAATTGTTTACTGAAGGGTGTTCTCTTAATTGGCCTATCATGTGAAATGTGTTGATTAAAGGACCAGTGAAGTCCACCTGTAGCAAACCAAGGTATAAAAGAAGAGGATTGAAAAAACAAGTGGCTTTTAGCCCTTAGCCTTCTGATCTGAGTCTGTGTCATCTCTGATTCAATGGTGACGTTTGGGCATCTATGGGGGCTATTGGGAATCCTTTCTGCACGTTGTGACCCAACAGGAGTTTCCCTAATAAGTTTTGCCTGAAGGTCTCACTGTGCCCATGACATGAACCCCTGTGAGTGTCTGGGACATCCCGGCTCTTTGGCAGCCGGAGGACTCCTGGGATGTCACCATGGAGCCCCAGTGAGTGCCTGTGACAGATTGGTTCCTTTGCAGCCCAAGGTCCCCTTGGATGTCACCATGCAATGGCTGTGACTGCCTCTGACCACACGGCCCTTTACAGTCCCCAGAAAGCCCTGAGAGGTCTCCATGGAGCCCCTGTCTGTGCCTGTGACATTCCAGCTCTGGAACAGCCTGGAGACTCTTGGAAAGTCCCCAGGGAACCCCTCTGAAGGCCTCTGACAAATCTGATCCTTAGCAGGCAACCATCACCAGGACCCTGTTGCTATGGTCAGTTTCCATGGCAACCATCACCAGGCCCCTGTTGCTATGGTCAGTTTCCGTGGCAACCATCACCAGCCCCCTGTTGCTATGGTCAGTCCCTTGGCAGCTCCATGGAGACCCCATGCCAGGGGTGGTTGCCATGGACACCAGCTCAGGCCTGCAGCCAGAGCCCGTTGCCATGGCAACCATTGGCAGCCCCATCCCCAGGCTCATGGGATCCCAGAACCACAGAATTGGCTGAGCTGGGAGGGACCCATCAGGATCCTCCAGTCCAACTGCTGGCCCTGCCCAGGACACCCCAACAATGCCAGCCTGGGCCTGGCAGCGCTGTCCAAATGCTGCTGGAGCTCAGAGAGCCCTGGAGCTGGGACCCTTCCCTGGGGAGCCTGGGCAGGGCCCCAGCAGCCTCTGGGCAAAAACCTTTTCCTGACGTCCAACCAGAGCCTGCCCCTCAGCTGCAGCCGTTCCCTCCACTCCTGTCCCTGAATATCCATGTCGAAGGAGAGGAGGATGCACCAGAAGAAAAGGGCAGCTGGGCATCATCCTTCCACAGGGAAGGGGGGGGGGGCAGAAATCTCTCGCCCTGCCTCTAGATGCTCCCACAGGGACGTGAGGGCTGATCCCAGAGCCCCAAGGCTCACAGTCAGGGCTGCCCTAGGGAATGCTCACCTGGTATTGAGGGGCAGCGTGGGAGCACCTGGATCTTGGATCACCCAGCTGCCCCCCATGTTTGCAGGTGTTTGAGGAGGGCTGGGACGATGCCAGGGACATCCTGCAGTGACATCCCCCCTGTCCAGATCAGGGTGATCTCAGTCCCAAACCTGACCCTGATCCTGGTCTCAATCTCACTCCATGTTGAGACACACTACACTCACAGTTCTGTATTTAACCTCATCCCAGTCCCAGACTCGACTAGCCCCAGACCAAATCCCAACCCCAGCCCTGAAGCCAATCCCATGTCTCGCCTTAACCTCAATCCCAGCTCGAATCCAAATCTCAGCCCCAACTCCAACCTCAGCCCTAATTCCAGTCCCTTCCTGAATCCTCAGTCCCAAACCAAATCCCAGGTTCAGCCCTTCTGGGGGTTTGGGGGTGTCTCTGTCCCTCTGACCCCAATGATGTTTGAGTGGGGTCACAGCAGGGCTGAGAGGGACAGAGACCCCCCTGGCCTCCCCAGGTGTGAGAAGGTCAGAGAGCCCCCCCAGCCCCGAGCACCCTCAGCGGTGAGAGGGACACAGAGTCCTTGGTCCCCAGCCCTGCACAGGCATTCCCTGAGGCCAGAGGGATGGAGACCCCCCGAGCATCCCCCAGGGTGAGGGGACAGAGACCCCCGAGCATCCTCTGGGCTGAGAGGGACAGAGACTGCCCTGAGTACCCCCTGGCACAGGGGTGAGAGGGAGGGAGACCCCCCAGGCCTTCCCTGGTGTGAGAATGATGGGGGACCCCTGGGGAATGGTCTGGGGTGACAGGGACAGGGACAACCCCCCCAAACTCTTCCCAAGAATCCCCCAGTGCGAGAGGCACAGAGACCCTTGAGAATCCCCTGGGCACTGGGCAAAATAAACTTGGCAGAAATCAAACTTGACTCTGCATAAATCACTTGATGAATATTTGATTTTCCCACAAGTCACATATGATGTAAATGCAAACAAATCCCAAACATGATTACAATGAAAATAGAAGCAATTCTGTGTCAATTACAAGTCAGATCAATTCTTGCACAGCTCCAACTCAGCTGCTTGCAGGTTCCAATTAAAGAAAAGTGCAAATTTGGCCCAATACAGATTATTAAAAAGAAGGAGAAGTTCTGTGTAGCTGTCACAAAGGTGACAGGGACGAAGAGAATAATGACTCTCACATTTGGCAAATGTGAGAGTTCACGCCAAGGGCGTGAACTCAGGAGTTATTTGGGAATTTAGCTACTTGAGCTGGGCTTCTTGTGGGACTTCCAGCAGCCCCTTGTGTTCCTCACCTAGGGGTGAATGAACCTTGTCAGTCTCGCTCATATCACATGATCCCTTTTCTGCAGTGATTTTAGTAAAGTTTTCAAGGAAAGAAAACAAAATATTTTCTTTTTCACTGGCCACCTACAACAGCCATTTTCCTCATCAGTTCTCCCATAAGTCTCTCTGAGGAAGCTGTGTCAAAGTTTCCAAAAGTTCCTCCAGAGAGAACCACAACCTCCTCAGAGGAGGGAGCCATGTGGTTGTCAAAGGCACTTGGGGTCAGACAACAGTGCCCTGAACTCACCGTGCCAAAATAATGTCGCGATTTGGTTAAGAAAATTCTTAGAAAGATGCCTCTGCCCCAATTAAGGTGCTAACAAGACCAAACCGAAAGTGGATTTTATTGAACAGTAAATGTGAGGTAGAGAGAGAGATGGAAAGAGAAAAGGGGGGAAGAGCAAGGGAGTGACAGGGACAGAGACCTCCCCTGAAGCAGGCAAAGTGTGACATTGTCCCCTGTGGGTGTGGCCTTCCCGGGGTGGGGGTTTTACACCTGAGCCAGTTTGGGTAAGGGGGGTGGTGTTCACCCCCTGAGCAGGGATTACCCCACTGTTTCAGGCTGCAATGTAAGATGTAACCAAATGCATGTTTTCAATCCCCATCTTGATCAACTGCTATAAACAGGTGGGGGAGTGTTCTTTATCTCTTCCATGGCTTACCCCTGATAACACCCTCCAGGGGAGATATCTTCTGTGAATGGGCCATTAAGTTTTACTGCAGGACTGATAAAATTCCATCATCCCATTGTGGGATGCTCTGCCCAGGGGGAGAATCCAAGCATTCCTACCATGATATAAGCTGAGTCTTTCAACACCAGGAGCAGCTTGCCTACTGGATTCCCAGAGGACAACAGCTCCATAACCATCACGGGACCTTCAGAGGAAGACCAGACCCTTCTACAGGATCACTGCTTCAACAGAATCACATTCATCACTCCAACAGGACTGCACCCACCATTTATTGGGATTGCTGCCACCACCCTGACTAACAGCTAGTCAGATTATGTCCTGACTCTGTCAGTTTAAGGCACTGTTTTCTTGTTGTAGTGTGTTTGTTAAGTTTCTTTGTTTGCTCCCCTATTTTCTGTATTGCTCCCCCCCCCCCGTTTGATAATGGTTCTGCCCTCCCTGTTTTTCTCGCCTGTCTATTATGTTGTTCCCATGGCAACTCCTGCCACTGGGGTTGTCAGTCCTTTAAGTTATATAATTCCTCCTCCCCCTAATACCCTTATATGTACATTTGTTTCTCCTCCCTGGGCCCAGTCAATCACCCCTACTCCTCCTATTTTTCCAGAATCTTCCTCCCTAGGGGGGTTATGATTGGCTGTGGTCCCGGGGCCCCTTCCTTACTTTGTATTGTTTTGGTATTCCCTCATGCCCGTTATGTTAAGTTCATCCCTTCACCCTTCCCTATTGGTTCTGTGTAAACCCCTCCCTGAAACACCAACTCCCTTTATAACCTTGTTCCACCCTCCATTCCTGGTCTCTCCCTGGTTGTCGTCTTGGGCTTCATCTTAAACCTGACTTGACCCCATCGAGAGTCCAGCTCCTTATTTGCCATTGTGTGTGCAGCGAGATCCGTCCGCAGGTGAGCACAGCCCGAGGCCCTCAGACGCCGAGGGGTGCTTGCTTTGGATTGCAGCTGGGTGTCGGCCTACCCTCTGCTAGCCAGACACTGACCTCCCAGGCCAGATACACCTCGCCGCAGTTTCTGTATCATTGCAATTTTGGTTTAGACTCTCCCCCAGGTCTGCCTTCAAACCAGTACAAAATTCAATGTGCTTATCCCTTGTTTTCCTCCCACAACAGAATTTCCCATCCCCAAACCTTCACCAGATGGAACACAAGGCTGCAAGGAAAATGAGGATCCCCCAGGACCCCTAGACAGGTGAGGAGAAAATCAGTGCCCTTTCCCCTTCTCTCCCGCTCCATCTCCCAGCATGGCCCCCAGCTGCAGGACAACCCCGGTGCCAGTGACATCCTGCTGGGGATGCATTGAGGGGATCTCCTTCTCCTTCCCTCTGGCACGGAGGGAAATCCCATCCTCTCCTTGTCCTTCTTCCCCCAGACAAGGAGCTGAGGAGGGAGGACAAATCCCTATGGCAGGACATGGTAGAAAAGGCCATTGTGAGCAGCTCCACGGTCTGGAATCCAGCAGGGAGGAAAAGCCTCTGAGGTAGAACAGGAGGAGGGGCTGCAAACCCAGCCCAGGGTGCTCTGAGGATGAAAGACCCACCCTGTGCCAGGAAGGTGGACAGAGCTTAAGCCAAAGCTCAGAGACAGTGGAGGAAAAATCTCCATGGCAGAACCTCATTGAAGATGTCATTTTGAGTGACTCCACAGTGCAGAATTCCAATGGGGAGGAAAATCCCCAGAGATCCTGCAGGAGGATGGGCTTCAAAGCCAGCCCAGGGTGGCTGAGGAGGAAAGACCCACCCTGAGCCAGGAAGGTGGACAGATTTTCAGACAGAGTTTGGAGCTGGTGGTCCATGAGCAGATTCATGATGGGGAGAAGCCCTACAAATTCTTGGAGTGTGGGAAAAACTTCAGGCAGAGCAGCAGCCTGATCAGCCACCAGGGGATCCACACCAGGGAATGGCCCTATGAGTATGGGGAATGTGGGAAGAGCTTCAGCTACAGATCCACCCTCATGACCCACCAATGCATCCACACTAGGGAGAGTCCCTATGAGTGTCCCCAGTGTCAGAAGAGTTTTCACATCAGGTCCCATCTCCTCAGCCACTAGCATATTCCCACAGAGGAGAGGCCCTTCCGCTGCCCTGACTGCGGGAAGAGTATCTAGCAAAACCTCCACCTCATCAGGCACCAGTGTATCTACACTGGGGAGAGGCCCTGTGAGTGTGGGGAATGTGAGATGAGCTTCAGCTGGAGCTTCAGCCTTAGCTGCCACCAGAGGATCCACACCAGGGAATGCCCTCCCTACAAGTATGGGGAATGTGAGAGGAACTTCAGCCGTAGGTCCCAGCTGATCATCAACCAAATAATCCACACTGGGGAGAGGCCCTATGAGTGTCCCGAGTGTCAGAAGAGGTTTCAGACCAGCTCCAATCTCCTTGGCCACCAGTGGATTCACACTGAGGAGAGGCCCTTCTGCTGCCCTGACTGTGGGAAGGGCTTCAAGGACAACTCCATCCCCGTCATCCACCGGCACATCCACACTGGGGAGAGGCCCTATGAGTGTCCCCAGTGTGGGAAGAGTTTCTTTGGCAGCTCTGACTTGACCAGACACCAATGGAGGCACCGGTAAGGGAAGTCCTGCAAGTGCTCCAACTGCCGAAGAGCTTCGTGCACCGCTCTAGCTTCATCCCCCATGGGAAGATCCACATTGGTCAGAGCCCTGGTGACCCACATTTCCTGTGATCCATGTTGGGAGGACATCTGGCTGGTTATCCTTTTGGTTTGGCCCTAATTTTCTTCTGATTTTTCTTTATCACTTAAAAACACCTGAAATATGACAAAAAAGAAAGTAATTGATCAAGGATATCTAAAATCCTACTATTTAACAGGTGTTTGAGGTGGAATTTATGGTTTGGGAACGTATTCTGGAAGATTTGTGTGTTCTTGGGGGATTTCAGGAAGTATTCTCCATATCCTTGCACTCCAGAATTCAAGATAAATTGGTCTGTCACCTCAAAATTATTCAATCCCACTGAAAACACCTCAATTTTACCCCACAATGGCTCAATTCATGTCAAATTGCCTTGTTCCCACCTCAGAAAAGCTCAGTCCCATGCCATATCTAGTTGATTCTACAATCTCCAGGGTGAGATGGTGTTGGAAGGAGATTGGGAGAAGTGAGACCGAAATTTGAGGGTATGGGATCAGGATTGTGTAGGTCTGGGTGTGTGTGATCTATTTTGATAGTAAATAAAACTTTCAGAACTATCGATTTCTGTCCCATTCATTTTCCATCAGTTCCAGTTCTGTTTTCAGAGTGCCATCTTCTCAGCTGGTTGTATTGGTGTCCCCCTTTCTCTCCTGCCTCTCTTTGCCTGCTCTGTTTCTCTCTCAGTGTCTCCCTTAACCCAGGGCAGCTCCCACCAAAGATCCTGCCCTGATTTACTTCCCAATCCATGAGCTACAACAACCATGGGTGAAGTTATGAAGGCTGGCAGTGAAATGTCATTGTAAGATCTTGCTGCACTTGGCTTTTGGCTCCTTCTTAAGAGCTTTGCCTTTGAGGGCAGGAACATCTGTCGACGGAAGGAGACCAGGACATCAATTAGATCATCACAGATCCAATTTTATTGATCAGTACAGCAGGTTAAATACAGTTCATAATGAGCTTCATACATATTGCAAAAGTTGAGCTCAGGATTGGTTAGTTACATATCAGCAACTACGCCTACTTCTGCATTCCTATGGTTCTACTTTTGATACTTTCTACATATTCTCAGGAAGAATCTCTCTTCCCTATCCTCATGTTGCGGCAAGGGCATTCTGTCCTTGCCTGTCATTGGTCACTGACTGCTGACTTCTCCTTTTAGCTTACTGACTGCTTACTTCCCTCTCTCAGCTTAACCAGCGGCATTATGTCAGTATGGCCTTTCTCAGCTAACCAATTATTAATAAATCTCTCCACATTTCCCCCGTTTTCTTCTTGAGCAAGGAGATTAGTTTGCCATGTTTTTGTTGTTGTACGGCTAACCATGTTTTGAATACAGTTAAAGATACAAGGCAAAATAAGCAAAAACAGTAAGATTACACCCAGAAGTCCTATAGCCTAGATCACAAGGTTCCTCAGCCACGGTCCAAGTCCTAAGCCTTTAGGCCATTCGTCAATTCCTAAACCGTCTTCTTCTCTAA
Source organism: Melospiza georgiana (assembly GCF_028018845.1). Taxonomy (NCBI): domain Eukaryota; kingdom Metazoa; phylum Chordata; class Aves; order Passeriformes; family Passerellidae; genus Melospiza; species Melospiza georgiana. The sequence continues at coordinate 4,709,453 of NW_026652215.1, forward strand.
GTTTGTGAAGTCCCTGTTGCAGTTCTTTTATCTTAGTGTGAATGGACACCGAATGATCAGACAGATTCATGCAACACATTCCCTCAAACTCTTCACATCCATGCCCATGTGCTAAGAGTAAAAAATCTACAGCAGCTCTATTTTGCAAAACAGCAGGATTAATACTATGCACATCTGCAGTTAACATGTCTAGAATTTGTGATGTCTTGTTCAGCTCATCCTTTGCCCAGCATCCTAATTGTTTTGCTAAATTCATGGCTTTGTTGGCAGATCATCCTGGCAAGATAGTTGAAACCACCACTTGTTTGAATGTGCCCCAAAACTGTGGATCTCCTATCTGGCTGCAGTCTAAGTCATGTATGCTGTGTTTTTTCCTGTTTGAATTTTGACTCAGCTGCATTAGCAAGGATACATTAGGGTGAAACAATGACAATTTTCCCAAAAAACAGGGTCCACCCTGTGGTTTAGCTGGTATACCATTCCACGCCCTGTCTCCATAGATCAAAAATATTCCTGTGGGTAATTTCATTGGTGCTGTGATATTTGTGCCATTACATTTGATTGTAATGCTGCGGAGAGAATTCACTCACATTCAGGGATGAATCTAGGGTGGCCCATGTCTCTTTAGGTTGGTTTAAATTCTGAGCATCCGAAAATTTGAAGCTAAACCATCCGCCAGCTGTAGTGTCAGACATACTGGCATTTGGACTTCCAAAAAGATCCAATTCTTCAGGAGGAGAATGCAAAGAGGTGTTAAGTGATTGGATTAGTAAACATTGACGATAGCCATCACTCTGACCTGCAGTATACCCTTGTTGCACCGGCAATGTGATGTTTGACATGTTAGACATACATAAGGTTTGATTGTTTATCAAACTGCAAAATTCTCCAGGAGACCACACCGGAAGTCCCACCAGGCATGTTCGAAATGGGTTAGTGACTCCTCCAAGACTAAGACAGAGTGATGATTGGTTAGTTTGATTAGCAAGTGTCACCCATAAATTCTCTCTTGGTTGACTAAAGTGTGTTATTCCTACTGCTTCGCTTGCTACCACATTGAGCAGTATAACAAGAACAAACCTCATTTTTCTTTCTGCTTGCTTTGCTTCTCCTTTCTTCGCTGTCTTTTCCCTGGTTTGCTAGATTGTCTATTGTAAGGCTGAGTCAATTTTTGAATATACTGATCTAATTCTAAATCAGCATCTTTGCTCACGGGTATAGCATGAGATAAGTTTGAAGCCAAATCAGCTTTACAGCGAGCTGCTATGATGCGTGAGGCTTTATTAATTTCAAATATTCTAAGTTCTTCCTGCAACTTCCACCTAAGATATGCTATAACCACTTGTTCTGCACTCTCAAAGAGCTGTAATCCTGTCCGTCCTGGCAGGCCAGTACTTTGTTCAAGAGCTCTAACCCAGATAAAATTTTGAATCCACCTTCCAGAACAACGTGTACACCATAAATATCCTAGTGACCTCTGTGAATACCAATAAACCTGATTACAATCTGCACAATGCAAAGCTACTCATGCATAGCACTTATCATTATCCCTTTTGCAAACATAACAAGGAAGTGAATATAAGTAAGGACCAGTATAAAAGTCTGGTTCTTCAATCTAAAGCAACCAATTCAATGGTGGTGATTGCAAAGCCTCTTCAGCTTTTTTACTATATGAGGCTAACAGCTCAAGGTCTTTCTTTAACACAAGACGTATCTTATTTCGTAACCGTAGTTCTTGTTCGTTATCTTCCTCAACAACTATATCCTCCTGAGGGTCCCACAACTTTAAAATTGTCCTAATCATAGAAAATTAATTAGCAATCACTGATATCTTTGTTCAAATGAGGTCATCCCCTTTTTGTCTTCTTTTTCTTATCTGTCTTCAATCTTGCTGCTCCTGATTTTACTGGTCCTGCCACTTGCAAACTCAATTTTTGTAACTTGTCAATGCAGCAATCTAATGCTTTATCAGGATTCCCTTTGACGGGGCCTACAATTGAATGTTGTGTAAAGGCACTAATTTCCTACACCTTATAGAAACTATACGTGATTTATTTTGAACCTTAATTCTATTCACAATACATTGTACCTCCCATCGATAATCAAGAATTTTCTGTTCAGGAGACTCATAAAGATTTAAAGCTATATATGCGTTTTGCCCTGTTTGTCTCCTTAATTCATCTTGCCAGCTTTTACCCCACGTGTGCTCGTGTTCACAAGTGTGACACCACAAATCCCATAATAATGATTGTTCTATCCAAAAAGTTCTTTCACAACCCCCACAATGTAGGGCTATCCAGGCAGCACAATGTGGATTGTGACAGTCATGGCAATGTTCTTTCGCTGGATTTGTTAAGCGAAAAGTTGACAATGAGTCAATAAAACCAATCAACTCCTGGGCTGTCTGGTAGTGACGTGTCAATGCTCTGTCCACTGCTTCCGAGTACCCCTTCAATTGTAACAGTAGTGGTTGTAGGACTAGAAGCAGTTTCTTCCCCAGTCGCTCCCTGTCCTCCTCCGTAAGGCGATCCACCAGAGGCTGCATCAAAAACAGGTTTAGTCCACTTAGCAGGCACCCACAAAGGTCCTGTAGGTGAGGAAACACAAAGATACCCCCGACCCCAATATAATACTTTTGCAGGTTTTTCCCATAATCCTGTACTTGGGTTCTTATACTTAACCCAGACCTCTGTTTCCTTAGTATTTTCCTGACCTGACCTTGGATGATGCTTCATTGCAGGAGGGGTATCATCTTCCCCAAAGATGCATAAATGATTAATCACATACAAAACCTTAGCCAAACATGCTTGTGGATCTGTCAAATCTTGATGTTTTTCAATATACTGCTTAAGGGTACCGTTTGCTCTTTCCACTATTGCCTGTCCAGTAGAAGAGTGTGGAATACCTGTCACGTGCTTAACAGACCACTGATTCAAAAATTTCCGGACCCTAGCACTTACATAACCTCGACCATTATCCGTTTTGATACTCTTTGGAACTCCCATAACAGCGAAACAACTTAACAGATATCTGATAACCTGTATAGCTTTCTGTCCTGCCTGAGCCGTAGCCCATATGTAATGACTGTATGTATCTATGGTGACGTGCACATGCTTGACTTTACCGAATCTAGCTATGTGTGTAACATCCATTTGCCATATCTCATTTATTTTTAAACCTCGAGGATTAACTCCAATGCCTAGACCTATCCCACCATTATGATAACTACATGTTGGACATGCTCTGACAATGGCCTTGGCTTCTGACAAACTCAGCTCAAAGTATTTTGCTAAACCTCTTGCATTTTGATGATATCTACTATGTGCTTCTCTGGCCAATGTGTGCTTGTCAATAGGACAAGAATTATCAATGGGTAGGGTAACCAATTTATCTGCACATTCATTCCCTTCTCCTAAACCTTCAGACCACTTATGGCTCCTAATATGAATCACAGAATATGCTGCCTTTCTTTCTCGTAAAGCCTTCCTTAACTATCAGTAACTCATACAATCGTCTATTATTCACTTCCTTAATTGCTGCTTCCTCTATTCGTTTGACTACTCCTGCAACATACATAGAGTCTGTGACCACATTTAAAGGCTCCTGTAAGTTGGACACCGCCCATACTACTGCTAACAATTCCAAAGTTTGTAAGCTATCTGCAGGGTCTGCTGTGAGGAGTTGATGCTTCCATTGTCCTTTTTCTTGCCAGGTAACAGCAGCACGCCTTGATTTCTTTCCTGCATCTGTAAAAACTGTAATAGCTCCTTCTATGGGGTTTTCTTCTCTCAAAGGTTGAGTAATCCAGTTCCATTCTGTCATCCATTGCAAAACTCTAGGCACTAATTTACTAGTCTCTACTTTAGCAGGTGACATCAATAATGCTTCTTGTAAATTCTTTGAATTTATCAAGTACCAGTCCAAGGTTTCTTTTTCCATAGGCAATCTAATAGTAGCAGGTTCTCTACCATCCACTTCAAGAATTCTGAGACGCCCCTTTTTGATTAATGCAGCCAATTGTTCAATTTTTGAAGATATTGTTTTCTTGTGCTGTAGTGGTGGTGATAACCATTCCAACACCCGTATCTCCCCCGTTTTCTTTTGCAGCTTAGAGAGAGCACCAAGCAAGTGGCAAGGGCTATTCCAGATAGTAAGGTCAATGGGGTGGTCGAGTTGTCGACGAGACACATACCCTTGCTGTATACAGTTACTAATTTGCTGCAAGGCAAGATGATGCTCCTTTGTCAGGTGTACAGGAGTAGTAGGGTCCACACCTTTTAACAAAGGCCGTAGGGCTTCTAATAAGTGATTTGGTATTCCCAAAATAGGCTTCAGCCACTGTAAGTCTCCCAGCAACTTCTGTGCATCATGTAGAGTTTTAATGTCCAATTGTAATTCCAATTTTTGTGGTATCACTATTTGATCCGTCAAAGTCCATCCCAAATATTTCCAGGGCTTTGTAGTCTGAATTTTCTCTGCAGCAATAACAAGTGAATATGCAGCAAGAGTATTTATAATGGTGTTAATCTGTAAAGAGGAGAATGGCTGTTGCTGTGCAAACAAAATATCGTCCATGTAATGATATATTATAGTTGCTGGCCATTTACGACGTAGTGGCTGTAATGCTGCATCAACATAAAGCTGACATAAAGTGGGGGAGTTGCGCATGCCCTGCGGAAGAGATGTCCATTCAAATCTTTTATCTCGTTCCCCACGATTTATTGCTGGTAAAGTAAAAGCAAATCTCTTCATGTCATCAGGATGCAGGCCAATAGTGAAAAAACAATCCTTTAGGTCAATAATTAAAAGTGGCCAGTGTTCTGGAATCATAGCTGGATTTGGAAGACCAGGCTGTAAGGCCCCCATTGGTTCCATTTGGTCATTTACAGCCCTCAAATCATGTATCAAACGATATTTCCCTGATTTCTTTTTGATTACAAAAATAGGTGTATTCCAAGGGCTTGTGGACAGTCGCAGGTGTCCCTTTGTATATTGTTCCTGTACCAATTCATGGGCATGCATAAGACTCTCCCCTTTTAATGGCCATTGCTTAACCATCACTGGTGTATCCGTTTTCCAGGTGAGTGGAATGGGGAAAGTCCAAGCAATGGCAATTACCCCAAAGGGTGCTGATTAGTTAACACCACTCCCAATTGTGTTAAAATGTCCCTTCCAATTAAGCAGGAAACTGTAGGAGGCAGTTGAACAATTGAAAACACAGCAGATATTTGTTGATTCTCAATGCACACAGACAAAGACGGCGACCTGCTTGCCAATGTAAATCGTCCCACTCCTGTGACCATGTTTGATGAGGGAAATAGAGGCCAATGTTGTGGCCACGCTTCTGGAGAAGTGATGCTAGTATCTGCTCCTGTATCCAATAATCCATAAAGTGTTATGCTTTGATGCCCATAGGTAATTTCAACCTTTTGTTTTGGTCTATTTTGTAAATCCACAGTTAACAGTGTAACACCAGTAGAGCCAAAACCTTTTTCATCCCATGCTTGACCAGTAAATGATTGTATTCCTGATGTCATTTGTGACAGTGGTACCAATTGTGCAATGCGTTGTCCTTTTGTAATTTTAATCGGAGGATAAAGGGTGTAAGCCATAATTTGTATTTCCCCTGTAAAGTTCGCATCGATAACACCAGGCAAAACAAATAATCCCAACATAGTTATAGAGGAACATCCCAGCAATAATGCTCCACATGTTTGTCCATTTAGTATAAGAGGACCCTTTATTCCAGTGGGTATCCTCTCAGGCCGGTTCGTCATTAGTGTGACGTCTACTGCTGCTGCTAAGTCCAAGCCAAGGCTCCCGGTTGTTGCGGGTTGCAGACAGGAGGTGGCAGCGATGTCACGGCAGCTGCTGGTGTCTCCGATGTCACGGCGGCAACTTGTGTCTGGGCGCGGCCCCCGAGATGCGCGCTCTGCAAATGGTTTCCCGACCGGCGCCTACAAGCCGTAGTGTTGTGGGAGCTGGATCGGCAGTGTTGACACCATACGCCAGTTGCTCGGCACGTTCGGCGTGTATGGCCTTCGTTGCCGCATCGGTAACACTTGAGGAATGGCTTCGAACCTCCTTGAGTGAATGCCAGAGAGCCATTTCGGAGAGGAGCAAGAGCAGCTAGCACCTGATTTTGAGTGGACTCTGCTTGCTTTTGCAACCCCAATCCTAATTCCTTTAAGGCTTCTGCTATAAATGCCTGTGAAGCTGTTGGCATTAATGCCATTCGCTCTAATGCTTCCTCAATAGTCCAATTTGCCCCTAAAGTAGCTAACACTCTCTGGGTTGCTGGATTGCTATTTTGCAAGGCACACTGCTTCAATAGCGCCCCCTTCATGTAATCTGCCACACCAGCCCGATCTATAGCAGTAGCTGTTCTATCGATAAAATTTCCAAATGATTCTTCCCTTCCTTGCTTAATACCCATATAAGCCGGTAACCCTCCTGGCTCTTTAACCATATCTATTGCAGCACGCACCAACCTCATAGACTCTCTAAGTTTATCAGCTCCCGATATCATCTGTGCCTCTGTACGCAAATATGCCCCTAAGCCCATCAGCTCCTCTACTGTCACCCCATGTAATGGGTCTCCCTGGGCTCGTTGTACAGCAACCGATTCATTTACCAACGCGTGCCAATGGGCATTAAATAATAACTGCTGATGCTGAGTGAATATCAACCGAACTATTCCTCTTAAATCATTAGGACATAAAACCTGAGTATTAAAAAGATAATCTAACATTTGCTTAACAGGTTCACTTTTTACTCCAAACTGACTAACCGTAGAACGTATCTGAATTAACAGCTTCCAATCTAAGGGAGTATATTCTGCTATATTATGCGTAAGGTTCCCCTGTCCATCATACTGTGGTGTGTATGTAACTGGACATGCAAGACTAGAAGCTATTTCCACCGCCTCACCATCCCCCATTTGCATTACTTCTTTCGCCAAAGCAGCCCAAGCTTCCCTCCTCTGTTTAGCCATCTCCCCCCATGGATCACAGTGCGCCCCTGGGATGGGATCTGGCTCTTTAAGGGTGCTATGCTGCTGGCGCTTCGGTGCAGACACCGAGGTTTCGTGTGGGGGGGGCAGTGAGGCAGAGGCTGGCTCGCGTGGGGGAAGCAAGAGCCCCCCCTCCCCCGCTGGAGCTGACAGTGAAACCGGAGCCGACTCAAGCAGAGCCAGCCTGCGGGGGGCAATCCGCCCCCCCGCTGTAGCCGGCTCGGGCGGAGAAATGGACCCTTCCCCCACCGAAGCTGTAACCGGAGCCGGCTCATTGAGGGGTAGCGGCGGAGGCAAGGCTGGCGGCGGAGGCGAAGCTGGCTTGCCCCTACCCCCACCATCCGACCCGCCTGAAGCTGGTGGCGGAGGCAAAGCTGGCTTGCTCCTACCCCCACCATCCGACTCACCCTCCCCCTCTGACAGGAAAGGTGCAGACGGTTCCACTGCGCCTATAGAAAAATCCTCCACACCACTTTGCTGGGGACTCTTAGGCATAAGTACCTTAGTTACAGAAGGTGCCAGGGGATCATCTTCACGACCATACCCTATATTCCTCTTATGAGCTTCTGTCGCCCTTTCTGCTGCCTTTCTCTCAGAGACCTGCTGAAGTAACGTGTTGTACACCACCCGCCATAACTTCCCGAATTTCTTTGCTGACTTATCATCGTCCAGTACTGTATCCCACAATATTTCCCCAAACTTTCTCCACTCTGATAACTCATGAACTGTATGAGGATTAGAAAAGATACCCTTAGCATGGCCATAAGCTAATAACCCTGGAAACTCCTTTTTTAAATCTATCCCTTTTATCCCACGCCGCTCTAAATAGGCGGTAAATAAATCATATGCCGCTTGCCTATCCATACCTATTAATCAGCGCGCGCTGTTGCATCTCTCCAGGCTCCAGCGGACACGTATTGGCTTAAGTCACCGTTGTGAACCTTAAGGGTGCTTCAAATTCCGGCACCGTCCCAGCTGCAGGGACCCAAACCCAACTTCCTCGACCGTGGCGTAATCCCTTTTTCTTTTAATCCGAGAAAAAGGGCAGAGATTCGGTTATGCCCGCATTCTCCACCATTTGTCGGCGGAAGGGAACCAGGACATCAGTTTGATCATCACAGGCTCAATTTTATTGATCAGTACGGCGGGTTAAATACAGTTAATAATGAGCTTCATACATATTGCAAAAGTTGAGCTCAGGATTGGTCAGCTTACATATCAGCACTTACGCCTACTTCTACATTCCTATGGTTCTACTTTTGATACTTTCTACATATTCTTAGGATATATTCAGGACTAATCTCAACTCCCTATCCTCATGTTGCAGCAAGGTCACTGCTGACTCTTCCTTTCAGCTTGCTGACTGCTGACTTTTCTCCTTCAGCTTAACCACTGGCATTATGTCAGTGTGGCCTTTCTCAGCTAACCAATTATTAATAATACTCTCCACACTCCTCCATCATGAGACCAGTGCTGCCCTGCTGGATTTGCTCCTGGAGAAGGGTGTTGCCAGGCCAGAACCAGTAAGCAGCTGGGGCCAGGCTTCAATTCCCCCATGAGTCATGTGGCTTCCCAAGCCACGCCTGCTGGTCCCTGGGAGCCTTTGAGGCCATGGCAGTGCGCTGGCAAGGGAAGCACTTCTCTGGGGACCCTGGAGACATTGCTCCCTCTGGCAGCTTTCCAAGTCACCCCGTGCCTTCTCCAGGTGCCCGCCACGGTGAGGTACATTCACCGTTGCCTCATGGCCAATGATTCTGCTGAGCACAGGCTGGACAAGGCCCTGCTGAATCTCACCAAAGCACACCCAGATGACGTAGTCATGACGCTCCTGCGTGTGGCCCCGTCCTGTGACAGGTATGGCGCCCACCTGCCCACAGGGCTCAGGCCTCCCCAGCCCATCAGCCTGTACTGCCTGGCCCAGGTGTGTGACCAACAGAGAGTTCCAGGGCCCTCTGGCTGCTCCCTTTTCCAGCCCTGGCACGTCAGCCCCTAAGCCTGCTGCCATGCTCCCTTGCCGCCCCTCAGGGCTCTGCCCCCACGAGGCAGGGCTGCCTGGGTGGTGCTGGTGAGGGCCAGTGGGCAGAGGCAGAGTCCATGGTCAGCCCGAGCCCGTTGGGATGCCCAGGCCATGGTGCCGTGTCTGAGACCCGCCCTGAGACAGAGCTCTAACCCCGCAGAGCTGCCATCTCCATGTGGAAGAGCATCATGTGCTCGCCTAGGACTGCAGAGCCAGTGCAGCTGATCCTCCTGGATGTGCTGGGGAGCTGGCCAGAGCATAGCACGTACACCTCCAAAGGGGATGAAACGGCTGTCTTTGCCCTGGTTGTGAGTTTCCGCAACTGGCCTTTGCTGGCCCCAAGCCTGCCTCTCCAGCAGCTCTCCATCGTCCTTCCCCCACTGCATCTCCCTGCCTCAGGCACTGGTCTGAAAAATGGCCTGGGGGCAGCTTCAGGCCCACCAGGCCCCGTGCTCCCCCTGCCAAGGTCTCTCTGGGCCTCTCCCTGCCACGCTCGGGCCCTGCCACACGGACACCTCGGCACTGAGTGCTGTCTTGGGGGGCTTTGTCCTTTGCAGGCAACCGTGGTGATGTGGAAGATCCTCCAGGAGCCCCCTGTCCTACCTGTAGTGGAGCCGTATTTCCCCCATCTATTTGTGCATCTGCTCTTCCAAGTGCTCTTCAGCACAGAAGAGATGCCAGAGGAGGTCAATGCATTCTGGAAGGGATGCCAGGAGGAATACAGCCTTGCCACCAGCCCCAACAGGTGCTCCATCCCACTCCTCCTGTCCCTGCCATGTCCCTGGGCAGGAGCCAGTGTTCCCAGCGTGACCTGGGCTTTGCTCTGCACACAGGTTTGCAGTGCGCACCCTGAAGTCCCTGCTCTGCCGAATGCAGCACCAGGATGTGGTGTTGGCAATGGAACGCAGGTGTGGCTGGGACACGCTGCTGTGCGCTGACACCTACCACTATGCTGTGGGTCTGCTGGCCAGGTGAGACCCCCTTCTCCTCACTGCCTTTTGACAAGCGTGCTCTGTGCCCAGGGATCTCCACACAGTCCCCAAGGTCGTGGGCCAGAAGGCCTTGTCATGGAGGGATGGCCAAGCAGACTGGAAAAGGCTGGGAGAGGAGGGTGCCCACATGGAGCCACCTCCCAATAGCCCAGGGCCCCTAGCAGGATGCTGGGGAAAGACCAGACCTCTGTGAGTCACTCCTGGCAGAGGTTTGTCCCTCTTGCCCACAGTCTTGGTTCCTTTATCTCCTGCCAGGGAGATGTGCTGTGTGTCCATCCCTTTGTGTTCCCGGATCGCTGGCTACCTGCTCCGGCTGCTCAGCACACAGGAGCCACGCTGGGAGCTGCCCACCCTGGCGTTCCTTGTGGAGGTGAGCCTGATGGCCAGCGCTGCCTGGCTGAGCTGCCTCCCAGCTCTCTGCCCTCTCAGAGCCGCAGCTGCCTGGCACGGTGCCCGCGCCCTGTGCTGCTGCCTGGGCCCAGCCCTGTGCTGCTCTGGGCTCCTGCCAGCCAGCTCCCCTGTCACTGCCCTGTGCCTTTCAGGTCCTCAAGTTCCTGGACTTGAATGAACACGAAGCTAACAGAGTACTGAAAATCTTGTCAAGGCAGCTGCAGAGCGAGTGCAGGGAGAGGCGTTGCCTGGCGCTCAGGGCCCTTCTCAAGCTCACTGATGATCCCTCCATGTTTAGAAAGGGGCAGCAGCTGAGCCTGAACTGGGGAATGCAGTCACTTTGGCTTGGCTGGGCTTTGGGTGATGGAGCAGTGGCTCCCAGCTCTCCTGCCTCCCAGTTCAGCTGCTCAAGTGCTTTAGGACAGGCCTTTGGCCTCCAGGCCCTGCGGCAGCAGGATGGCATTACATAAACTTGCATTCTGCACAGACCAAAAACATGCAGAGCCTGACTGAAAGTCTTGTGGAGTTCCTGTGGGATGGAGAGATAGTTATGATGACAGTCATGCTACTCAACTCTATCATCTTGGACAGTGACATGCTGCTGCCCAGCCCCATCACACTGCAGCTGCTTGAGGTGCTCCTGCCACTCTTTGACCACGTAAGGCTCACTGCTCCCAGCCACAGCCACTGGGTGCTGCCCAGACACTTTATGCCCTGTGGATTTACAGGCCTGCGCCAAGCTGAGCTCCGTGCAGCCAATGCTGAGGTGTTTTTTTCTTCCTTCCATACAGGACAATTGGCAGGTACAGCTGATGTCCATACTGCTCTTCCAAACATTGGTGACTCATCCAGAGGAAAAGGCAAAAAAGGCCCTGAAGATACCCCTGCGCAAGAGCCTGCTGCCACTGTTCTTCCACTGCCATGATGAGAATCAGCGGGTGGCACAGGTGAGGACTCGTGGGCTGCTGCTGTCCCCCGGCAGGGGGCTCGGCTGCCTCCTGCCCTGGCGCCTGCCGGACTGCAGCCTCCTCAAGGCCTTGGCACAGGGACGCGGGTGCTGTGTCCTGCACAGTGGAGCCATGTCCATGTCTCTACTGCTCTCCAGGCTTCTCAGGAAACACTGCTTTCTGTGGCCGAGTTCCTGAAGAGGAGGGATCTTGAAAGACTGCTGAAGAACAAGAAGCTGTGGAAGTTCGCTGAGTTCCTGGTAAGGAGGGCCTGCAAGCCCCAGCCAAAGACGGGAGAAGGCCCCTGAGGGCGGCGCTCAGTGTGCATGGCGGGCAGCTGTGCCCCTACCCGCTGCTGCACCCAGAGGCCGTGCGGCCTCTTCTCCAGGCTCCCGTGGGCTCGAGTCGGGTGCCCATGGAGCCCCGGCCCAGGTGGGCTGCGGGCCGGCAGCGCGGCTCCCTGGGCAGCAGCCGGCCCTCTGCCCCCTGCCCTCGGGAGCCCGGCACCGACGGCTGCTGGCCACGCCTCAGGACTGTGCAGGCAGGGAGGCCGGGACTGAGTGCGGGCAGCGCTCGGCCCAGGGGCTGAGCCCACGCCAACCCTGCCCTCCCGCCGCTCTCTCCAGCTGGCAGAGGACAGGAGCAGAGCGGCCGAGCACCTGCGCTGGGCCCTGCGCTATGTGGAGAGCCCACAGGAGCCCCTGCGAGAGGCGGCCATCAGGTTCATGGGTGAGTCCTGAGCCCGGGCTCCCTTCCCGTCCCCGACCCGCCGCAGCTCGGCCCCAGCCCCGGCTGCTGCCCTGGCAGCGCCAGCCAGGCCTGGCGCCGTGGAGCCCTGTCTGGCCCGGTCATTGCTGCTGCCGCCCTCTGGCAGCCGTGCCCTGGGGCGGCAGCGTGTGGCAAGGGCCCGGCTGAGCCCTGCCGGGCCAGCAGTGCCGCTGGCAGGGAGCTGTGCCGCTGGCCACAGTGCCGGCAGTGCCGCTGGCAGGGAGCTGTGCCGCTGGCACCGTGACAGGCTCTGTGTTCACAGGCGTGGCCGCACAGCACCTGAGGGGGAAGAAGGAAGAGCTCCGGCTCATCTGCAACGGTGAGTGAGGGCAGCGAGCTGGCAGCGGGGGCTGCCGGAGGAGCTGCAAGCCCTGCCCCGGCTGCGGAGGGCTCTGCTCCCTGTGCGGACGAGGCGCGGCATGGGCAGAGCACGCAGAGATTTCAGGGCCACCTGGGCGATTCGTGGCCAGAAGCTTCAGGCTGCTCCTGTTGGTCCCTGCTCCCTCCTGGCCATGGCTAGAGCCGACTGGGATGGCCCTGGCAGGGGGCTCTCCTCGGCTCCCCGCAGATCCAGGATCTGACCATGGCTCTGTTCCTTTCTTTTTCAGCCCTTGAACACCTGACAGTGGACACCAGCAGTGCCGTGTCAGATGTGACACTTGAAACATTGTTTGTCCTCCAGGCACTGCAGAGTGAGCGATATTCCGTCTTCCAGAGGCTGCAAGATCAGCTCCGCAGGGCATGGAGGACTCGGCCTCGTCTGTCGGGGCTCGGCTGGCTGCGCTGCTGGAGCTCTGCAGAGAGCTGATCCCAGAGGCTCTGTCTGCTGAGGCCACCTGAGCCAGTGGGAATTTTCTATTTCCTTAAGATTGTTCTTTTTCTTTTCTTCTTTTTGTTTTTTCTTTAGTATATGAATATAGAGTGTGTTATAATACACAGACTCCCAGGAGCTTTCTTTTGCTGCCCAGGGTCTGCAGGGCACAGGGGAAGAGGGGGAAAAGGGTACTTGGGCTCGGCAAGCTGCCCAGGCGTGCACTGGGCAAGGGAAAATGGCCAGAAGCCCCTTGGCCTTTGATGGTTCTGCTGAAGCCTTTGTGCTGCTGGCAGAGCGGGTGGGCAGGGGCTGGGGCTGTGGGGATCCCTGTGAGAGCAGTGCCTGGCGATGGCCACAAGCCCTGTGCCAGGCAGGAAGTGCCATCCGTGTCCTCCTGCCCGTGTGCTGCTGGCTGCCTTGCTGAGGGCTCCCAGGTGCCTCTGGATGGGGCTGCTCTGGAGCTGCTGTGGGGCTGCAGCGCTGCTGCCGGGCAGCTTGGCTGGGCTGGGGCAGAGCCTGAGGGAACAGGGCCAGGAGGGGAAGAGAGGCTGGGAGGCCCTGACAGAACATGGCAGTAGGAAGGCGTGATGGGGCTGTGTGAGGGAGTGGGTGACTGTAACGTTGGCTGTGGTGAGTGAGTTGGAGACAGAGAGAGCACTTACCCCAGTGTTCTTGTGGCAAACAGAGAGCATTCATTCTCAAGCCCTTCCTTCTAAAGGGCCTTTTAAAAACCCAGGCTGGATAATTTCATTGCTCTGATCTCTATGCCTTGTCAGATTCTGGCCAGTGAAATGCTGCAGCCCTGGGAGAGATGTGACTGGGCGAGGCCCCTGGCAGTCAAACCAGGGCTGGTACATTCACACAGCCCTAGCCAGCCTGCACTGTGACACACGGCAACAGAGTGCAAGGCACAGCTCCGGGTGCTCCCCAGGAACCTCAGCTCTGGGAGCACTGTCTGCCCCAAGCTCTGGGGCCTGCAGTGGGAGCCCGGCTGGGCTCTGCCCTGGGGCCATCCTGCAGGGACAGCTAGAAACAGGGCGCATTGCCTTGCCACAAACAGCCAAGCCAGGGCGGCAGGGCAGCTGCTCCAGCCCGGACTGCACTGTTGTGTGCTGTGCTCTGGGACTGGGGCTCCCCACACAGGGCACTGGACTGGTGTGCCACAGGAGACTGAGAAGCTTCAGCTTCAGCTTCAGCTTCAGCCTAACTGAGGGGGGTGCATGGGTTGGGAAGGGTGGGGAGGCTCAAGGGGATTCGCAGAGCTCATCCTGCTGCAAGGATGAGGAAAAGGGAGTGGGAGCTCAGCAGCGAGGAGAGCTGAGGACTGGAGAGTGGCTCTGAATGACACTAAAATCCCACTGGACCTCTGAGACATTGCTGCTCCTCAGCCAGTGACAGGATGAGTCCCTAAACCTGGGGCTCAGCCTTTCTTGGGGTGAGGGGCATTAAGGAAGGCAACAGTGTGATGGACACTGCAATGGGCTAGGAACTCACTGAGGGAAAAGAGGGAGCAGTATGGAAGTAAAAGGCTCGGATGGGAGAGAACTGTTCAAAGAGGGGCTGAGCTACAGCTTCAGGAAGCTGAAAAATGTCATTTGGGGTCATCCCAGATTGATTTAATTTCAGAAATTATTGAACAAGTTTATTTTTTCAGGGGTGTTATGTTTTCCCTTGGAGGTGTACACTTTGCAGACTTGAGCTCTGCTGCCAAAATGCTCAAGCAAGTTTGTGCTGCAGGTCGCACCATTTCTTCTTTGGCTGATTCCAGCCCGGTGCTGAGCTACAGCAGAGCCCTGGCAGAGCCCAGAGCAGCCTCAGCACCCGCAGAGCCTGGCTGCAAGGAGAGAAAGCAGAAAGCGCCCGTCAGCTGAAGGCTCCTGTGCCGTTGTCCCAGCTGCCCGCTGTGCCCAGGCCATGCTGGCTGTGCTCAGAGCGGTGCCCAGAGCTGCCCATCCCTGCTGCCTTTGGCACAGAGCAGGAGGGCAGGACATGTGCCCAGCCTGCAGCCAGCCAGGGCACATCCAGCCCTTGGCAGCTGCAGGATGCTCCTGTTCTCGCTGCCATCTCCCAAAAGCTCTGATCCCACCATGCCAAGCAGACGGGGACCCACCTCATGGCCTCCCCCGCTGGAAGAAAAGCTGCTCCCAAACCATGGCCTCAGCCTTCTCTAAGGGCATGGCCCATCCATGCCACAGCTGCTCCCAAGCACTTCCTGATCCAGACTGGAGGCCACCCAGAATGCTTCCCCTAGAAAAATAAACAACAAATTATTGAAAATAGATTACAGACAAAAAGGGCAAACAAGAAGAAAGGTAAAAAAATCTTATCTCTGCCAGGGCCTTGAGGAAGGCCCAACCCCTGCATGCCAGGGAAAAACCCAGCCATGGGTGAGGGAAGCCCACACTTTCTCTCTTCCCCTCTGCACTGCCCCCCAAAATCACGGTGATCCCAAAGCAAACAAGGGCAGTTGAGCAGCCCAAGCCCTTCCTTGCCTGCACAGCAAAGCAGCCCCAGCACAGGTTCTGGAGTCCCACCTCTGCTCCCACCATGGAGGTTTGTTTGTGTTGGGCTGGCTGCCCCAGCCCCAGCCCCGGGCACGGTGGGTGCTGGGGGCTGTTGGCAGGGCCAGGAGCCCACTCCCATTTCGTACCCACCCCAGCCCATGCCCCAGCCCTGCCAAAAGCAGGTGGGCAGCCGACTGAAGGATCAGCTGCATCCCCCCCAGCAAAGGGGGAGCCTTTGGTTCCCAGCCAGGCTGTGTAATGCACAAATCTGAGAGCATCCCCCTGCATGTGGACTCATCTGCAAATTCGCTGTGGAGCCTGGCTTTGAAGAAGGTGCCACAATCCAAGTCCATCATCTTCAGCGGGCCAGTGGCCAGGTCCAGGAAGAGGTTGTCATCCTTGATGTCATCCTCACTGTCCCCAGCAGCAGCAACCCCACCCGGTACAGCTTCTCCAGGGGCTCCTTCTCCTTCCCTGGGGGCAGACCAGGCTCTCAGGGCTCTGCCCAGGGCCCCATCTGTCAGGGAACCAGGACAAGCAAAACCAGCTGGGATGGCAGCCGCTGGTGCTGGGCAGAGCAGCTCAGCTCCAGCACAAGGGCTGTGTGTTCCCATCCTATGACCCCCGTGCAGTGACACAGGCAGCACAAAAAAGTCTGGGTTCCTTTGCTTCTGATTGCCAAGCCATGTGTGGAGCTGGAACTTACCAGGGCCCTGCATCACAGTGTGCCTGTGGCTCTCTCCCTTCTTCTAGGGCACATGAATATACTGCATCCAAGGATGAAAGAGCAGCTCTTCTAATGAGGGCCTTTCCAAGTCCAGCATGGATAAACACTGCCTGATCAGATCTTGGCACTCTGGGCAGAGAAACCAGAAACCACTGGGCAGTTGGAGAAGGCTCCTGTTGGCTTTGCCCCATTATTCCCATGCCTAGGCTTTACTGGATGTGCCCAGTGCTGGGCCTAAACTTTCCCATCCATTCCCTGTTTCGGAGGAAAGCAGGACATGTGCCACCTCCTCAGCAGCTGCCAGTGCAGGATGCTCAGGAGCCTGGTGCTGTCGCCCAGCACTGGGATTCCCCCCATGCCCAGAGATGAGGATCCACCTTGAGAGAGCCCTTGTGGCAGCAAGAGCTGATGGTCCCAGCTGATGTTCTGGCCCCTCCTGAAAGGGTGCTCCCCGCAGACCATCTGGTGCAGCAGGATGCCCAGGGACCAGATGGTAGCTGGCTTGCCATAGTACCGGCCAAAGCGGGTCCATTCCTGGGGGCTGTATGACAGTGTTCCTATGGAATACAGATGGAGTTCATCAGGGGGATGCTGCTGCTCCCAGAGCCTGGCCCCAGCATCCCTGGCATGTGGGGGCTGCCTCAGCGGCACACAGGGTGATCATTGCCCTCTCACCAGCACCTGTGACTTGTGTACAGACTTGGGGTTGGAAAAGAAGCCACTGGTGTTTCAAGAGGGCAGTGGAAGCCCTGGCAAGGCCTGACCATAACAAGGAAGAACCCACCCAGTGCTGGGAAAAACCATGCTCTCATCCCTCCCTGCCTGCATTGCCCCAAAAAACATTATGAACCCCAACAGACCAGGTGAGTGGAGCAGTCCAAGCCCTTTCTCACCTGCACAGCAAACCAGCTGGGCACAGGTTCTGGTCCCCCCTCTCTGCTACCCCCACCATGGGTGTTTTTGTTGGGCTGGCTGCCCCAGCACCAGTTCTGGGCAGAGTGGGGGGCAAAGGCTGCCAGCAAGGCTGGAAGATGGCTACCCACTCAGCCCTGAGTTTCAAAAGAAACTCAGCTGAAGACTCACTGCCACGAAGGGCTGCAAAAGAGAGAATCCCTGCTGCCACAGCCAGCTTGGGCTGGGAGATGTTGGGTCATGAGATGCTGGGCCCAGGAATCCTGCGTGGGCTCACCTGCAAAGTGAGTGTAGACTGTGTCTTGCAGGTAGGTGCCACAGCCAAAGTCAATCAATTTGGCCTGCCCAGTGTCCAGGTCAACCAGGATGTTCCCTGGTTTGATGTTGCGGTGCAGGACCCCACAGCTGGTGCAGTGCCGCACGGCCTCCAGCACCTGGCGGAACAGCTCCCGCGCCTCCTCCTCGGGCAGGAACCGCCGTGCCCGAATGAAACGATGCAGGTCCTGACGCCGCTCTGGCCGCTCCAGCACCATCAAGATGTCCTTGGGGAGCTCAAGCCACTCCAGCAGCTGGACCACACCAGGGAAGCCAGTGGACACCTTGGCCAGCAGCACGATCTCCAGCGGGGCCGTCGGGCTGCGGGAGGAGCACGATGCCGTCAGTGGGGCTGATGCTGTGCCGGGGCTCATGAAGCCCTCAGCCAGCCCGGGATGCTCTGCGCCCTGCGCTGGCCCCACGCCCGCACTCCCTCAAGGCGTCCTGGCGGCTCCCATCCTGCCGGGCGCTGGCTCATCCCCGGCCGGCAGCCCCGGCTGCTGCCGCTGGCCCCGCTCACTCACCAGCTCGCCCCAGTGCAGGACGCGGTTCCGTGGCACCCTTTTGATGGCCACCTGCAAGTCAAGGGGAGCAGCGGGCTCAGCTCGCCGCCTTCCCGTCCCAGCCCCATTCTCTGCCCTCCTCCTCCTCCTCCTCCGCCCCCTCCTCCCCGTCCGCCGCTCACCAGGGCGCCGTCCGAGAGCCGCATGGCCGCGAAGAAGCTGCCGAAGCCGCCGCGCCCCAGCAGCGAACTCAGCCTGTACTGCTCCTTCAGGCCCGGCTGCGTCTTCCCTGCGGGCGGGACGCGGCTGTCAGCGCTCGGCCCGGGGCCAGCCAGGGCCCCCGAGCGCCCTTCACCCGCCCCGGGCCGGCCATGCCCAGGCGTTCGCTCCTCGGAACGCGGCACGGGAGGCTCGGGGCCGGCGGCCGCGTTGCCGAGCGGCGGAGCTCGCTCTGGGGAAGCCGCAGCGGAGGCGGCGGGAGCGGCCGCGCCGCGTGTGTGCTCCGCTGGCCCCGGGAGGAGCCGGGGCCGGGGCCGGGGCCGGGGTCGGGACTGGACCCTGCCTTGCGGCCGGGCTCGGGCAGGCGGAGGAAAAGGGGGGCGATGCCGCCCCAACCCCAGGCACTGATGCCCGCCCAGCAGCGCCACCACCAGAACGGCCAGAGCCGGGCGGAGGCGAGACCGCGGCGGGACGGCCGGGGCCGGGCACGGGGCAGCCCCGCCCGGGGCCGGGGGCGGGCCGGGGGCATGGCCCGGCCCGGCGGGGGAGAGGGAGGCAGGGAGAGGAGAAGGACGCCGGGAAACGGACACCAAGAGAAGGGTGCCCGACAGCGGGAAAGGGAGAGAGAGAGAAAGGAAGAGAGTGTTGTAGAATATCTGCTTTTTCTGCTGCCGCTGCTGCCGCTGCCGCTGCTCCAACTGAGGCACCGGGGCCGTTCGTCCCCTTGCCCGTTCCCCGCTCGCCCCACGAGCCCCACGTACGAGCCCCGCGTGCCCCGGAGACAGCCCCTCCGTCTGCCCAAACACGGGAACTTTGCAGCCTTGAGCCCGGATGCAGAGCCCTGACTCCTGCACACTGGCACTCCCCTCGCTTGCTGCTGGGCATTGTCCTTGCTGAGGGTCAAACACTGTCGGGCCACCTTCCCTTGGGGTAGGATTCCTACCTGACCCCAGCACGGCACTTATATTTCCAATGTTGCCTTCCAGTAAAAACAGGGGAAGGAAAACTGTTTGTGGCTCATTTTAGAGTGTCTAAAAATCACCAAGTCACCGATCTTAGAGGTGCAGTGCATCTGGAATTACTGGGATGGAGAAGTAGTGCCACATGGAAAAGGAGAGCATAAAAATAAATAGATGAAAATATCTTGGACTGTTTCTTTAATTTTCATTTCACTTCTGGAAAGCAGTTTCAGTTTTCCAGGAATCTTCTCCTGTCTTCTCAAGAACCTCTCCTTGAGAACAAGGTCAAGCTTCTGTCACAAGATTTGCCATCAGCTGCAGCTTCTCTTGCTTTCCACACTGCGCAGGGTGTGCAGCACGACTTTTACAGCAAAGCAGGACAAATGTTTGGAGAGCTTTACATGTCCTTTCTTTTCCTGCTGGACTGGGGAGTTGAGCAACTGGTGAAGTTTTCATTGTGACTGTTTGTGCTGGTTTCGGGCAAATTTTTGGAGGAAACCTCCAAAAGGGGTCCATCTAGGAAGCAAGTTCCAGCAGCCCATCCCCCTACTACTTGAGGAAAAGACTTCCCTCGAGAGTGGGTTTAAACAGTTCCAAGAAAAAGCAAAGTCACAGTCCAAGGAACTTCTCTGCCTAAGCTAGCTAAAACCAAATTACTAGACCTGGGCTGTGAAGGCATCGGGAAATTTCCAAATCTGGGTTCCTGTGTAGCAAACACAAGGCGTGGGCAGTGCCAGACACAGTAGCATGAAATTGCTGGGTTTGAGATTTCTGTGCCAGCAAATTTCTGCACTTGGGCTGTGTCAGAATAGGGAAATTTCCCAATCTGGACACTGGCAGTGCCAGCAAACAGCTCATTTCAGGCTCCAGGCTCCAGGAAGGACTGGATCTGGACTCCTTCCTCTTTTCCTTCCTTCCTTCTTTCCTTCTTTCCTGGGGTCCTGCTGCCAGCAAACTCTAGACTGGAGGGTGCTGGCAAGGGGAAATTGCCAGGTTTTAGCTTCCTTTGCCAGTAAATTGCTGCACTTGGGCTGTGCCAGAACAGGGAAATTTCCAGATCTGGGCACTGGCAGTGCCAGCAAACACCAGTGAAACCTTCTGGTCCTCGTCTGCACTGTTGACCAGTGGTTTCCCTGAGAACCAGCTCTGGCAACCTTACAGAAAGAGACTGCTTTTATCTGGTGCTCTGGAAACAGAATTTTAATGCAGGCAAACACAACAAACAGGACGGCGTGCACAGTACAGAGAGAGAAGCAGAAAGAAGCCTGGGTCCAGGGTATAGCAGGGATATTTATACATTTATATAATATAATTTAATGTGGGGAGGGGTTAAGGTGGGATCTGAGGGAAGGATCCAAGAGGAAGGAACAATTAAGAATATTACAATTTTTGCAGTCTAAACCAATGGTAGCTAAGAGAGCTTAGAACTTTCTAGCAACAATCTGCATAACTGAACAAGAGGATTATGGGTGGGAACTCCTGCTGACCCCAACTAAAGAGAGTTTTCCCATGGCCTTAAGCCGAGGTCTCCCTCTTCTTTTAAATCAACCCAAACACACCAGATCTGGGCAGTGCTGTGCTTTGGCTTTCTTTGCCAGACAATTCCTGCATTTGGGTTGTGCTGGCACAGGGAAATTGCCAGATGTGGGCACTGGCGGTGACAGCTAACCGCAGATCTGGGTAGTACCGGTGCTATCACCAGAAAATTGCCGGGTTTTGTCTTTCTGTGCCAGGAAACTGCTGGACTTGGGCTGTGCTACCACTGGGAAACTGCTGGATATGAGCACTGGCAGTGCAAGCAAACACCAGATCTGGGTGGGGCCAGCACCAGGTATTTGCAAGGTCTTGGCTTTCTTTGCCAGAAAATTACTAGACTCAGGCTGTACTGGCACCGGGAAATTCCCGGATCTGGGCACTGGTGGTGCCAGCAAACACTGGATCTTGGCATTGCCAATGATGGTAGCAGGGAATTGCCAGATTTTGGCTTTCTTTGCCAGAAAATTTCTGGTCTTGGCTCTGCCACAACAGGGAAATATTCAGATCTGAGCACTGGCAGTGGTAGCAAACACCAGGTCTGAGCACCTGTATTGGCATCAGGACATTGCCAGATTTTGGCTTTCTGTGCCAGCAAATTGCTGGACTTGGGCTGTGTCAGCCCTGGAAAATTTCCGGATCTGGGCGCTTGTGCAGCAAACACCAGGTCTGGGTGGTGTGTCGTAGTGTGTTTTTGTACTTTATAATATTTTGTAATAGTTTTGTTTTTGAATCCCCGTATTTTTCCCACATGGTTCATCCCAGATGGTACCCCCCTCCCTTTACCTGTGTAATCCCTTTCCCTTGCTGAGATCATCCCCAAATCCCCACCCTGGCTCTGTCAATCACACAGCATCCCATCCCCTCCATCTAGAAGCTTTGGTCCAGGATGTCGAGTGATTAGCCAGAGGCCAGGGGTCAGCACCCCAAGCCTTGCCCTATATGCTGTCCTAAATGTCCATCCCCCAGTACCCATCCCTTAGGGTCACTTATTGGTTAGTAAAATGTTATCTACTTTTGGTTTCCACCTCCCTTTAAATGTAACCTTGGCACATCTCCCAGGGCTCTCAGCAGGAGCCCCCTGAGGTCTAGGGGCTTCTTTGGGACTCCTAGAATAAAACCTGGGATTAACCCCTGCTAAGAGTCAGCCCTTTATCTTGTACCCATGTCTCTGGTGTCTCTCCTGCTGCAAAGATGACCACGTGTCCTCCATACCCTCGGGGCTTGGGAGAGCGTCTCCCCGCTGTCGGCCGTGTCGGGGTTGCCCCCTGGTGTCTGCCAACTTGGGACTGGCTGAGGCTTCCTGAGAGGCTCCCAGAGGGACAGAGACACTGCCCATATAGGTAAACTGAATGGCCCTGGGATTTTGGAGGTAATTACAAATTGGCCTGAAGGTGAAAATTTTGGTGTCACAGATGAAGAACAAGACTAGCAACATGGACTGAAGAAGCTCCTCCATATAACCAAGTTTTCCCAGAGGAAACACGCTACGGTCTTTTCACTGATGGTTCCTGTCCAATCGTAGGGATGAACCGGAAGTGGAAGCAGCCGTATGGAGCCCCACACGACAGGTTGCACAAGCTACCGAAGGAGAAGGTGGATCAAGCCAACTTGCAGAATTCAAAGCTGTTTAACTAGCCCTGGACATTGCAGAATGAGAGAGGGTAGCTCTACCTTTACACTGATTCATGGATGGTAGCCAATGCTCTGTGGGGATGGCTGGAGAGGTGGAGATGCTAACTGGTAGCGTAGAGGAAAACTAATTTGGGCTGCTGATGAGTGGAAAGACATTGCTACCAGGGTAGGGAGGCTACCTGTGAAAGTCTGCCATGTAGACGCCCATGTACCCAAGAGTAGGGCCAATGAGGAGCACCAAAACAATGAGTAGGTAGACCAAGCTGCAAAGATAGGGGTGTCCAAAATAGACCTAGATTGGGAACACAAGGGAGAGGTATTCCTAGCTCAATGGGCCCACGATGCCTCAGGCCATCAGGGCAGAGATGCCATCTCTAAGTGGGCACAAGACCGAGGGGTGGATTTAACCATGGACAGTATTGCTCAGGTTATCCATGACTGTGAGACATGTGCTGCCATCAAGCAGGCTGAGCGAGTGAAGCCCCTGTGGTATGGTGGGCAGTGGTCCAAGTACAAGTATGGGGAGGCCTGGCAGATTGACTACATCACACTGCCCCAGACATGCCAAGGCAAGCGCTACGTGCTGACCATGGTGGAAGCCACCACTGGATGGTTGGAAACCTACCCTGTGCCTCATGCTACGGCCGGGAACACCATCGTGGGCCTTGAAAAGCAAGTCCTGTGGAG
This sequence comes from Melospiza georgiana, assembly GCF_028018845.1. Taxonomy (NCBI): domain Eukaryota; kingdom Metazoa; phylum Chordata; class Aves; order Passeriformes; family Passerellidae; genus Melospiza; species Melospiza georgiana. Next base: position 4,732,387 of record NW_026652215.1, read on the forward strand.
ACGTGGTACCCCTGAGATAATTGAGTCAGACAATGGTTGTCATTTCAAGACCAGCCTTATGAACACCTGGGCTAGGGAACATGGCATTGAGTGGGTGTACCATATCCCCTACCATCTAGCAGCTGCAGGAAAAGTGGAGAGGTATAATGGACTACTAAAAACCCACTTGAAAGCTTTGGTTGGGGGATCTTTCAAAAATTGGGAGCAGCATTTAGCAAAGGCCACCTGGTTAGTTACCTGCCAAAGTTCCACCAACTGAGCTGGTCCTGCCCAGTCTGAGTCCCTGAATGTAATAGATGGAGATAAAGTCCCAGTGGTACATGTCAGAGGTTTGTTAGGGAAGACTTTGTGTATCAATTCTGCCTCGAGTACAGACAAACCCATTCTTGGGGTTGTCTTTGCTCAAGGACCAGGTTGCACATGGTGGATAATGCAAAGAGATGGAACAACACGATGTGTACCTCAGGGAGATCTGATTGTGGGGTGAGAATGATATGCAATATCACTGTTCATTGGATGTTACTGCCATTGTCTGTACCTTAAACCATACAGACATGAGATAGAAGGAAATGTGTAAGTGTTGAAGGTCTGAACAAGTGATCGATGGAGCTTTGAGTGAATAAGGTGAAAGGGGGAATCCTGCAGCTCTGTAATATAGGGCCTGGATTCAGAGGTCCAGTATGGGGATGTGATGAGGGCATGATGGGTATTGCTTGCAAGTTTTAGGGGAACAGATGGAAATTTTGTTTGAATAATGCATGATGTGTGGTAGTATGCTGATGATATGGGGATAAGGGGTGGAATGTCCTAGGGTGATGTTATGATGCTTGTATCCCCATTTATGTGTTCTGTTAATGCTGGATATTATGTTCTCTACCTTTAAGACTGGCTCTGAAGAGTGAAAGTTTTGTTTTGGTTTTCTTATCAGCTTGGCTGTGACACAGAGACAGCTGCTTTTGTTTTTTCTGCTTTTACTTTTCGCTTTTCTCTCTCTCTTGCTTGCTTCTGCTTTGCTTCTGCTTTCTCTCACTTCTGCTCATTAGCTACTTTAGCTAAACAGTCTAAATTTCTTCCTGGACTGTTTCTCCTTTCCTTTTTTCGACCACCTCGAACCTGCTCTGGACTGGGACCTGGGAACACCAAGAGTTTGTACCTTGTGGCTGCAGCAGCTGCCCCAGCACCAGAGGGACTGATAATAGAGCGATCACCCCAGAGAGAGACTCTCTGAATTTGTCATCTTTTTCAGAATGGTGTCATCTGGTATTTTTTATTTTTGTGTGCTGGGGGGTGCTGTGCCTGTTAAATAAACAGGTTCTTTCCACTTCTCACAGGGCATTCCACAGCGATGGTTTTATTGGGGAGTCTGTGAAGAGTTTGGGAATACACCTCCAGAATTTCCTATGTCCAGGGATTTCTTCCAGACAAAAGCTGTCAGGAGGGACAAGTCTGACTGTCCTTGGTTTCTTAAGAGGTGTCTCTCATCTGCCTTTGAAACACTGGGGCTCTGTCCTTTCCTTCCTAATGAAAAGATCTCTTCTTCCTGTCCTGGTGCCCATGGCCAAATCTGAGATTCTACCTCCAAAATTCCCTATATCCAAGGATTTCCCCTAGATGAAAGGTTTCAGGAGAGACAGCTCTGGCTGCCTTAGCCCATGAGTGGTCACCTCTTGTGTTCTTCCAAGAAACTTGGGCCATATGGGGAAAGATCTTCACAGCCCTGTGCATGGTGAGTGTGTGGGTGCAGGGCAATGTCCCCTGTGCTCCTGGAGGGATCTCCTGAAGCCAGCACACCACACAGCCTGGAGGATGCGTCAGGGGGACTCTCTCAGTTTCTCTGTGGCACAGGAGGAGGAGGAGGAAGAGGAGGAGGAGGAGGACGACGACAACGATGATGACGACAACGACAACGACAATGACGACGAGGATCTGCTGCAGAGTGGAGCTGCCCTGGGCACTGGCAGAGGGACAGGGCAGGACGGCCCCTGCTGCCAGGGGCGACTGCAGGGGGTGAAGCTGAGGCTGCAGCCAGGGCTGCCCAGGGCTGTCCTGCAGAGCACCTCCTGCAGCTCTCAGGGCTCTTGGCCAGCCCAGGGCATGTGCCACCTGCCAGGGGCAGCTCTCAGCCTGCCTGGCAGCTCCCCATAGATGCTGCAGGGGAGAAGCTGGAGGTGGAAGGAGCCCCCCCCATCAGGGCAGATTCCTCCTGCTCTGGAGATGGTGCTGCATGGCCAGGGCTGCTCTCAGCTTTCTCCTCAAGGGAAGGGAAAGGGGCTGTCAGCTTTGGCTGTGTCACTGAGACTCCTGCACTGTCACCCTGGGCATCAGCAGATGGGCCTCAGATCTCCCTCAGAAAGTGCCTCCTCAGCCTCCTCTCCATACATACAGCAGCAGCAGCCCCTTGGCTTGCAGCATCTCTGTTTTTCTGGCCTACCCTTCAGCCCCTGCTGCCAGGGAGATGCCCCTGGGCAGTGCCCTGTGCTGGGAGGGGTCTGCAGGGCAGAGCTGAGCCCCCAGGGCTTGGCTGGGCTCTGGCACCACTGGCAGGGACAAGGCTTGGATAGAGGGGCCAGTTCCCCTAGTTGGATAGGCAGATGAGAAATGACCACCAGAGGCCAAGGCCAGCCAGAGCTGGCAGGTTTTTTTCTGGGAGATACCCTTGCCTACAGAATTTTTTTCAGAGGAGTACAAAATTTGTCCATGGGCATCTGGAAAGAGACAATTCTTTTCCATAGGAAGAAAAGCAAGGAGCCTCAGTGGTTCATGTGCAGATGAGAGGCAGCCCTTGACATTCCAAGATCAGCCAAACCTGTCAGTTGGCCCTTGGGAGGCCAAATCAGCCAGACCTGTTCCATTTTCCCTTGGTTCCATGGGCCTCATGGAGTCACCATGGTCTCCATAGGAAGGAAAGAGCCCCAGTGTTCCAGGGGCAGATGAGGGGCAGTCACCAGAGGTCAAGGGCAGCCACACCTCTCTGTCCTGGCAGCTTTTGTCTGAAATGAACCCTTGGATACATAGGTTTATTCATGTGGAATCCCAATTTTGGCCATTTCTGCATTGATAAGAAGGATGTCTCTTTTCCATAGGAAGGAAAGCACAGAGCCCAAGTGTTTCGAGGGCAGAAGTAGAGAGGGAAGGCTCTTGAGAGGCCAAGCCAGTCAGACCTATTTGTCCTGACAGCTTTTTTCACAGAGGAATCTTTGTACATACAGAATTTGGGAGGTGGAATCTCAATTTTGACCATGGGCACCTGATCAAGATGGGTCGTTTTTCCCATAGGAAAGAAAAACATGAAGTCCAAGTGTTTTGGAAGAAGATGAGAGGCGGCCTCCCATGGGCCAAGAAAGCCAGACCTGTCTCTCCTGACACCTTTCATCTGGGGGAGATCCTCGGACATAGGGCATTTTGGAGGTGGAATCTCAGTTTTGGCAGTAGGCACCTGGATAGGAAGAAGAGCTATTTTTATTAAGAAGAAAAGCACAGAGCCCCAGTGTTTCAGGGGCAGATGAGTGCCAGCCCTCAGGAAGCCAAGGCCAGCCAGACTTGTCAGTCCTGGCAGCTTTTGTCTGGGAGCTGTCCTTGGATATAGAGAACTCTGGAGGCAGATGCCCAATTTTGGCCATGGGTGCCTGGTCGAGATGGATGTTTTTTCCCCCTAAGCAAGAAAAGCACATAGTCCCAGTGTTTAAAAGGCAGATGAGAGGCTGCCCCTGGGTGGCCAAGGCAGCCAGATCTGTATGTCCTGGCAGATTTCATCTGGGAACAAGCTTTGCATGTAAGGGAATTTGGAGGAGGAATACCAATTTTGGCCATGGGCCCCTGGTGGAGGACAGTTCTCGCCCAGAACCCCAGTGCTCCAGGGGCAGATGAGAAGCAGCCTTCGACATGCCAAGGTCAGCCAGACCTGTCAGGTGGTCCCCAGGAAGCCCAGCCAGCCAGACCTGTTCCATGTTCCCTTGGTTTCATGGGACCCCACAGTGTCACAATGGTCTCCTTGGTTCCATGAGGGCCTGCAGTGTCACAATGGATCTGTGGTTCCACAAAGCCCTGATGTGTCACCATGGCCCCTCGGCTCCATGTGCCCTTGCTGTGTCACAGTGGCTCCTCTGTGACACTACGGGCTGCACAATGCCACCATGGACCCTTGGTTCCTTGGGGCCCTCGGGTTTCACAATGGTCTCTTTGATTCCATGAGGCACCATAGTGTCATGATGACCCCTTGGTTCCATGAGGTTCTGTAGTGGGGTCCTTCGACCCGTATTGTCACAACTGACCCATGGCTCCACGAGTTTCTGTAGAGTAAGAACTGGAACACAGGACTCCAGGTGGCTCTTCAAAAAGCAATTTATTACATCCAAGGTGTTATAGCAGTCCAGGGTCGTGTGTGACAGAACCTGTGCCTGCAGCTGTCAGCTCCAGCTGCAGGCAGACCTGGAGACTCTTTCGTTTTTGTTACAAATTCATTATATACTTTTCTTGGTGAGCATCTTCATGAAGAAGAACCAATCTATACCTTAACTTTTACCTATAGCTTATTATAACTATCATAATTACCATATTCATGTTACTATTCTCCAAACATTAAAGTTACTACATTATAAATTAAGCTAGAAGTTGTTTTTCAGTTTTCTTGCAGAGGAAAATTCTTAGACCTTTTTCCTATTTGCAGCATTGGCAGTCTTGTTTGCCTGTGGTATCTTTCTGCTTGCTAAAAACATCTTGTTTGAGGTGGGTTTATCCTTAGCTCTAAGCCATAAAAACCCCTTCTAACTAACATACCCTTTGCCTTCTTAGTTATCCAGTAAGACGGGTTCAGCAATTCTTTTCTTCTATATCAAAACTTGCTTTAATTTCTATTCCTTCTTCAGATACTACATTGAAAAATTCTTCTGCCAAGCATACATATCTGTGAGACTTTCTTGTCAAACTTTCATCCTTCCCAACATCCCTACAGAGTGGCCTCAAGTGCATGAGGCCAAGAGTGCCTGGACAAGAAGGACAGTTCTTTTCTATAGAAAGGAAACCACAGAACCCCAGGGTTTTGAAGGCAGATGAGAAGCAGCCACCAGAGGCAAAAGCCAGCCAGACCTGTCTGTCCTTGCATCTTTTGTCTGAAAGCAGCCTTTGGATATATGGGGGGTTTTAGAGGTGGAATTCCATTTCAGCCGTGGGTTCCTGGACTTGAATGACAGTTCTACATAGGAAGGAAAGGGCAGAGCCCCAGTGTTTCAAAGGATGATTAGAGGCAGCCGGAAGGAGGCCAAGGCCAGCCAGATGTGCTGTCAGGGAGGAATCCTTGGAGGGACAGATTTTGGAGACCAAATCCCACTTTTGTCTATGGGCATCAGGATGAGAATGGCAGTTGTTTTCCATAGGAAGGAAGTTAAGGCGCCCCAGTGTTCCAAAGGCAGATGAGAGCTGGGCCTCAGGAAGCCAAGAGAATCTGGACAGTCCTGGCAGTTTTAGTCTTGGAGCTATCCTTGGATATAAGGAATTTCAGTGGCAGATTCTCAATTTTGGCCATGGATGCTTGGACTTGAAAGATGTTTTTTCAATGGGAAAGAAAAGCACAGGCCTGCAGTATTTTGAAGGCAGATGAGAGGTGGCCCCCAAGAGGCCAAGGCCAGCCAGACTTGTCTATCCTGGCAGGTTTCATATGGCAATAATCCTTGGATATAATCAAATTTGGAGGAGGAATCCCAATTTCAGCCATGAACACCTGGAGGAGGATGGTTCTTTCCCACAGGAAAAAAAGGACAGAACTCCAGGGTTTCAGGGGCTGATGGAGAGTGACCTTCAATATGCCAAGGCCAGCTGGACCAGTCAAGCAGCCCCCAGGAGGCCCAGCCAAACAGACCTGTTCCATGTTCTTGGATCCTTGGGGCCCTGCAGCATCACAATGACCCCTTCGTTCCATGAGGCCCTGTAGGATTACCACAGATCTTTGTTTCCATGAGGCCCAGTGATATAACAATGGTCTCCTTGGCTCCACAGTGGCACACTGGCCCCTTGCTTCCATGAGGCCTTGCAGTGTCAAAATGGTTTCCTTGTTTCCATGGGACTGTGCAATGCCATATTGGCTGATTGGTTCCATGAGGCCTCAGAGTCTCAAATTGGCCACTTGGTTCTCTTGGGCTCCCCAGGATCACAATGGCCCCTTGGTTCCACCAGGCCTGGATGTGTTACACTGGCCCCTTGCTTCTATGGGGGCCCACAGTGACACAATGGCCCTTTGCTTCCATGTGGCTGTGCAGTGTCACAGTGGCTGCTTCGGTTATACAAGACCCTGTGGTGTTACAGTGGCCCCTTGGTTCCAGTGGGTCCCCAATTGTCATATCAATCTCCATGGTTCTATGAGGCCCCACAATGTCACAATGGACTTTTTGTTCCATAAGCTTTTGTACTGCCAACAACAGCCAACAACAGTCTCCTTGGTTCCATGGTGTCACACTGGACCCTTGGTTCCATAGGGACCTACAATGTCAGAAGGGTCTCCTTGGTTCCATGAGGCCCTGCAGAGCCCCTTGATTCAAGAAGGCCTCAAAGTGTCATAATGGCCTCCAGGATTCCATGAGGCCCCTTAATGTCACAATGGACCTTTGGTTCCATGTGTTCCAGCACTGTTCCACAAATCATTAGTTCCATGGGGTCCTGTAATGTCACAATGGACTCCTTGGTGCCACACAGTGTGACAACTGCCATTTGGCCTGCCAGCGCTCCATGGTGCCACAATGATTCCTTGCTTCCATGAGGCCTTGTAGTGTCACAATGGCCCCATGGATCAGTGAGGCCTTAGGCGTCACAATGGTCTCCATGATTCCATAAGGTGTTGCAGTGTCACAACAGACCATTGGTTTCACTGAATCCCAAAGTGTCACTCCAGTCCCCTTGGCTCCAGAGGGCTCTGAAATGAACCCTTTATTCCACAAGGCCTCAAAGTGTAAAAATGGCCTCCTTGGTTTCATGAGGCCCTGCTATGTCACAATAGACCTTTGGTTCCATGAGGCCCCACAAAGTCACTGTGGTACCCTTGGTTCCACTGGCCCCCTAGTGTGACGATGGACTCTTGGTTCCATGAGGTTCCTCAGTCACAATGGTCTCCTTGGATCCACAGTGTCACAGTGGCCCCTTGGCTCCACGTGGCCATGCTGTGCCACGATGGCTCATGGTTCCATGAGGCCACACAGTTTACCAACAGACCCTTTGTTCCACAATGCCTTGCTGGGTAAGAATGGTCACCAAGAGGTTTCTCAAAGTCACAATGGTCTCCTTGGATCTGCAGTATCACAATGATCATTGGTTCAATGTGGCCCCAATGTGATAAAATGGATTTTGGTTCCATGGGGTTCCACTGTGTCACAATGGACCCTTGTTCCATGAGTTTGCTCGGTGTCACAGCTGACTCCTTGATTCTGTGAGGCCTTGCTGTCACCAAGTCTCTGAAATATCAGAATAAGGCTCCTTAACACTACTTTGCTATTTCAGAGGGGATCATTTATTCAGGCCTGAGGTCTAATGAGGGATAACTCCTAAACTTATGTGGACATGTAATTCTACCAGCGCCACAAACGTGTATTACAATTTATGCAATACCATAAAACTCACCCCAAATTCCCAGATTCAGTCCTTCTTTTTTCTATCACTGCATTCTTGAGCCAGATGTCTTCTCTTCCAACCATCCTTGCTGGGAAAGCAGCCCCTGCATGCCCTGTTCCTGTGCTAAAAGTTCACAGGCACGGTAAAAATGGAATGAACCCTTTTGGTATCAGCCCAAGGCTTTGTGTGGGCAGGCAGAGGCAGGCAGGAGGCAGAGCTGTCAGCAAAGGAAGGGCCCAGCCAGGTGGAGCAGCCGGGGGATGCCGACAGCCTGCAGGGACAGAGGCGCAGGACAGGGACACCGTGGGACAGCCTGGGCTGCACAGGGCACAGGGATGGGCAGCAGCTGCAAGACAGCCCTGACAGAGCCGACTTGGGCAGCACTTTGGCCATGGCTGCTGGGCCTGGGCCTGAGGCAGGAGCAGGAGACAAGTGACCCTTGCAGGGCTGGGGCCTCATTGCCTCCTTGTCCCTGCTCAGCAGCCTGGCAGAGGCTGCCCCATGCTCCTGCCCTTGGCATTGCACATGCCCACATGCCAGTGCCCATCCCGGGAAGAGCCCTGAGCAAGGAGGGAGGGACAGGATCTGCCTTGGCAGGGGCTGGGGCCCAGGCCTTGGCCCTGTGCATTCCTGAAACACATCCAGGTGTGCTCAGCACCAGAGACACCCTTGCCTTCTTTGTCCCCATCTGTCATCACTGCCTCCAGTGTTCTTCTCTGACTGGAACCTGAGGACACTTTCTCAGTTGTGTCCCTGACAGGGATCTATTCAAAGTACAAGAAACTTCAGTGTTTCAATGTAACTGAGTTCTTGAGAGTTTTGTGACATAACAGAACTGGCTGTGACATCACAGAGCAAGATGTGAGGCCATATAGCAGGCTCTGCCATCATAGAGGGTGGCTCTGTGGCATCAGTGAATGGGTTGTGACATCATTGGGTGGCTGTGAAACATCATAGAGCAGGTTGTGACATCACAGAACACAATTGTGATGTCACAGAGTGACTTTGCGACATTACTGTCTTCTGTGACATCACAGCACTACTGTATGACATCACAGGGTGACTTCATAGAATTGGCTCTGTGACATCACAGGGGGTGTGTGACATAACAGGTGGCTGGATGACATCACAAGAGTTGTGTGACATCATAGAGTTGGTTGTGTGACATCACAAGGACTGTTTGACACCACCAGAGGCTGTGTGACATTACAGGGGGTGTGATATCACAGGGGCTCTGTGACATCACAGGGGCAGTGTGACATCATGGGGGCTGTGTGACATCGTGGGGGCTGTGTGAGGTCCCTGGGGAGGTCATTCTGCCCCGGCCCCCCTCACAGCTCCCCCCAGAGCAGTCCAACCCTGCTCGTGCACAGCAGGGTCCCCTGTCCCCCCGGGTCCCCCCGCCCCCGGCCCCGCAGCTTCCCCCAGAGGATGTTCCACAAGATCGACCCCAGAGCCTGACACGGGGACGGGGGGTCGGGGCCCTAGGGGTGGGACAGGGGACAGGGACCCTCCGGCAGCATCCCCGTGTCCCCCAGGGCCAGAGCCTGGGCCAGGGTTCCTTCACCCTGGTACAAATGAAGCCTTGAGAGTGCTGAAAAATCCCTGGCAAGGGATCAGCAAAAAACAGATTTAATATTAAGGGACAGCAGCACAAAGTTCCTTTGCAAGTATCACTTTGCTCCTGAGTGAACACTGGAGGCACACCAAGGAAACAAAGCCACAACAAAACTAAACCAAATCCAGGCAATCAAACCAGAAATGAACCGAGAACTGTCCGTGTGTGTGTGTGTGTGTGTGTGTGTGTGTGTGTGTTACAACAGGTCAGTGAGAGGTGAGAGCAAGGATAAAATGTATACGGCCTAAAAGATCAACAGAGCTCAAGCTTAACAGGACTTAACTTATACCTTAACCTTAACTGATACCTTAAATTACACAATTTAGCCAAAAACAGCACTTAACAGTATTTAACCTATCTTAAAACCTATGACTTAGGAATTTAACAGAGGAATAACATTTAACAATTTTTAACTTAGCTAATAACTTAAATTAAATGTAGCAACTTAGCAAAAGAACAACTCTTAGGAGCATTTAACTTAGCTTAGACTTCGTGACTTAACCTTACTTGCTGATATCTGGATATCTGACTGACGCAGCAATCCAAGGCACGCATACCCCTCAGAGAGCAGCACTTCTGCCACATTTCCCCAGCACAGGCACTCCTGTGTGCACACAGACACCAAGAGTCAGAGCCAGACACCTCTGAGAAATTCCGCTGAGGGCAGGAAATGCTCCCTGTGGATCCTTTGGCATCTCCCCAGCAGGTGAAGGGCTGAGCCTGGAGAAGTGGCGGGATTGGCCCAGGCTCTGTCATTGTTCAGGATCCCCGAGTGCAGCAAATGGGAGAGTTCCCGGCTGGGAGAGGCCCCACTCAGAGGGAGTGGCCGGCCCAGGAGAGCTCCAAGGGCTCCTTTTGGAGCGCTGTTTGCAGGGCCCCAAGAGAGGGGCTTCAGTCCCAGCAATGCTTCATCCTGGCCACACTTGGAATCAACAGCTTTCTTTGGCAGTGTGAGAACAGGGATGTTGTTCCACTGAGGGAACACAAACAGTTCCCAGGGCTGCTCCTACAGAAACCAGAAGCTGGTTGGGCAGCAGCAGTGGCTGGAGCAGACAGTGTTTGTGATGAGCTGCAGAGGAGCTGAGCCCAGGGGCTGTTGGCCAAGGCTGAGGCACCCAAGGAGCATTTCTCAGCTGGCAGGGCGGCCTGGGAAGGGGAGGGGGAATGCAGCAGCACAGGGCCCATGGAACCAAGGGACCATTGTGACACTCTGGGGCCTCATGGAATCTTGTAGAGCACTGTGACATTGCTGGGCCTCATGGAACCAAGGGGACCGTACTGACTCTGTGTAGCTCCATGGAATGTAGGGATCATTGTGACACTGAGAAGCCCCATCAAACCAAGGGTCCATTGTGACACTGTGGGGCCTCATGGAACCGTGGAGACCATTGTGACACTTTGGGGTGTCATGGAACCAAGGGGCCATTGTGACACTGCGAAACCCCGTGGAGCCAAAGGTCTATTGTGACATTGCAAGGCCTCATGGAACCATGCAAAGACAATTAAGACACTTCACAGCCTCATGGCGTCAAGGGACCATTGTGACAGTGAGGGGCACCGTGGAATCATGGAGACCATTGTGATACTATGAGGTCCCATAGAAAAAGCAAAGCATTGTGACACTGTGAGGCCTCACGGAACCAGTGAGACCATTGTGACCCTGGGGGTCCCCATACAACCAAGAGGACCATTGTGATACTGTGGGGCCTGGTGAAACCAAGAGGGCTTTGTGACACTGCAGGGCAGCATGGAACCAAAGGTCCGTTGTGACACTGCAGGGCCTGATGTCATCTGCACACCACTTTGACACTGAGAAACCAAAGGAGACCATTGTGGCACTGCAAAGCCCCAGAGTCCAGAAGACCATTGTGACATTGCAGGGCTCATGGAACAGAGGAGTCATGTGACATTGTGTGGCCTGGGGAACCACAGAGACAATTGTGACACTGCAAGGTATAATGCAATCAGTGGGAACTTTGTGACAGTTCAGGGCCCTGTGGAGCCTAGAGGCCATTGTGACATTGTGGGACTCCATTGAACCAAGGGTCCATTGTGACACTGCTGGACCCCATGGAATCAAAGCACCATTAGGACACTGCATGGCCCCATGGAACCAAGGGGACCATGGTGATACTGCAGGGCCCCATAAAACCAAGGGAAAACAGAACAGGTCTGGCTGGTTGGGCTTCCTTTTAGCTGCCTGACTTGTCTAGCTGACCTTGGCATGTTGAGGGTCTCTTCTCATCGGCTATTGAAACACAGGGGCTCCATTCTTTCCTTGCTATGGAAAAACCCTCTCCTTCCCCTCCAGGCACCCATGCCCAGAATTAGGACTTCACCTCTAAATTTCCTTATATCCAGGGATTGTTCATATAGGAATATCGCCAGGACAAGACTGTCTTGCAGTAGTTTAACAAGGGTCACCTCCCATCTGTCCCCAAAACATTGGGGAAGGCTCCGTACATTCCTTCCTATGGGAAGGAACTGTCCTGCTTCTCCAGGAACCCATGGGTGATATTGGGGTTCCACCTCAAAAATTCTTTAAATCCAAACTCCGCTCCCAGACAAAATCTGCCATTTCTGACAAGTCTGGCTGGCCTTGGCCTAGTGAGGCTCTCACCTGCCTTCCAAACACTGGGGGTCTCTGCTTTCCTTCCTATGGAATAGAACTGTCCTTGTCCTCCAGGTGCCCATGGCCAGAAGTGGGATTTCACCTCCAACATTGCCTGTTGTGACAGACTGGAGGAGATTCTTGGCTTGAAACATTTCATGTGTGAGGGAGGATGAAGAGGCAGGTCCAGCATTGCCCTGCCCTGGAACCCCAGCAGTGCCCTGGCCTGGAACCCCAGTCCCCCCAGAGCCTCTATCCCAGCCCAGCAATGTCTGTCTGTCAACTCATCAGGTTTGTATCCTTTGAGGGATCAGGAACTAGTGAGACTAGGAGGCACAGAAAGGTTTCTGTTCATGGGCAGCATAAAAAAAGTGAAATGATAAAATTTAATAAACACCAAAACACTTCGCGAAGCTCCTTGTGACATCCCAGCAACATCAGACATGTCCACCATCCTCAACAGACTGCCATACCAGAAGCATTTTAGACAAAGACATAGGAAGACATAGGAAGATAAAACTACAACTAAGATGCTGACTAAAGAGTTACTAAAACTTCTGAAAGATTGGGCAACCTCCTGAATTTCAAAGCATGAAGCCAGTCAAGGGAGATGCATTGGAATGACCAGAGAACAGCTGCAGGAGAAAATCTGGGAGCCATGGGAAGGACATAGATCCAGCTGCTCCAAATGAAGAGATGTCCTTAGACAGGGCCATTTAAAAAGGAGAGTTGGAAACACCTGAAGGAAGAGGGTCATGAAATATCAGAGTAATGAAATATTAGACTGAATGCTGGTGGAAAAGAGAGAGGGGAAGGTCAGTATTTCTTCTCCTGCCATAAGCAGAAGGATCTAGTAGATCCAGGAAATTTCTGTTCCTGGTGGGAAAACTTTGACATTTCTTAAAAGTACTCAAATAAACCAGATAATAAAGATTTGCTTGTATATTATGAAACTAACTGTTATTAACACCTGTGCCCCTTTCCAGACAGACATCAGCTGTGTGCCCATAAACAGGCAGGGCCACTTGTGCCCTGAGGTGCCCAGCTGGGATTGGATCTGTCCGAGAGCACCCGAGGGAGAGCGGAGCACTTTGCAAGCTGCAGGTCCCTGACAGCCCCACAAAGCTTGTGTGCCATCAACATCTGCTCTGCTCCAGTGTGAAACAGGGCCCAGCATGGTGCCGGGATCATCAGAGAGCTGAGATGTGTGCTGGAATTCAATGCCCTCCCCATTCCACAGCAGCCCTGCATTTCCCTCCTGCAGCTGTGGTCTCCAGCACAGCCATGGAGGCACTTTGTGCTCTGGAGTGTTGCTGCAGCCCCCAAGGGCAGCTGAGCTCTGCCTTTGGCACCGTCAGGCCTGGCCAGCGCAGGCCATGCTCAGCAATTGCTTGTGTGAGCCTGGCCTTGCTGTCAGCCCCGGCAGCAGCTTCGTAGCCTCTTTGTGGCCCTGTGCTGGCCCAGCCATAGAGGCCCAGCCCCTGTGCAGGCCCAGCCCAGGCCAGGAGCATTGCGGGTAGGAATGGCCCCTGTGCCGTGGTGCCCACAGCAGCCTTGGGGCTCTGTGCCCCATGGCCTCCCTGCTGGGCAGCCTCTGCCAGCTCCTGCAGAGCCCGTGGCACCTGTGGGGCTGCACAGACAGCCCTGCCCTGGGCTCTGCAGGCCTTTGGGCCAGCAGAGAGGCAGCCAGGGCTGGCCATGGCTGGGAACAGGCCCTGAGCCCCACAGGAGGATGGAGCTGGGCCACAGCCAACCTCAGCCCAGGCCAAAGCTGGGCTCAGCAGCCAGGGCTGCCAATGCATGGGGACAGAGGCTGGCGCTGACAAATGTCCTGGGCCCCCTCCCTGCTCTGTCCATGCCACCAAGGGCACAAAGCAGCCTTCTCTCTGGGCCACTTGCCTGTTTGCAATGCCTTGCACAGGCTCTGGCCCTGCCCCACAAGGCCTGGCCTGAGTCCTTGCCCCTGCACGCTCAGCCAGGCTGAGATGGACACTGATGGTTTCTGGGCCAGGCTCTCTGAGCCCAGCCCAGCTCCCTGCAAGCTCTGCCAGCTGCCCTGAGCTCTGGGCAGCACCAAGGGCCTCTCCCCAGCCCAGCCCAGCCAGCTCTGGCCCCACAGCTCTGCTCAGGCCAGGCTGCTCTGGGCACTGCCCCATGGCCTCAGCCCTTGTCAAGTGCACAGCAGCAGCTGCAGCTGCTCAGGACTCAGCCCCAGCCATGGGGGAAGGTGCTTGGCCAAGACCACAGGAGGCTCCCTGGCTGCTCTGCTCCCCTCTGCCTGAGGTGCTGAGAGCTCTGCAGCCCCTGCTGCCATCCCATCTGCCCAGGGCAGCACAAGAGCCCCGGCCTTGGGGCCCTCAAGAGCTGCTCCTGCTCCAGGCCCAGGGCCCATGCCAAAACTGGGGCAGCCACAAAGCTGTGCCCATTTCTATTCATTGCTGCTCTGATGGGGATGGATCCTCAGCCACCTGGAGGTTGCTGATGAATTTTATTACTCCACAGACCTCTTCTTTCTTGATTTCTTCAGTTCAGAAATTCAGAGAGAAAAGCTCATAAATATTTATTCAAAATGCCTGAACAAGAAAAGCCCCATGGAATAAGTCAAGTTTTAAATTCATCTGTGGTTAATTATGCAGATTTCAGAAGTATATTCTAAGTGAATACACTATATTGATAAAAATGCAGAGAGAACAGTTTTGTCCTGTAATTTTCCTGTTTATAGATTGATATCATCTATGTCCAATTGGTATTGACCCGCAGCACCTTCTAATGCAGTCTGAATATGAAAATCAAGCCGCCCCATGGCTGACAATCAATAACACTTTGTACCCACCCCTCTCCACCATTTCCCTCATACAACCCCTGGCACTCCCATGGATCAGGAATGGTGTGGCCAGCAGGAGCAGGGCAGGGATTCCTCCCCTGTGCTCAGCACTGGTTGGGCAACACCCTGAGTGCTGTGTCCAGTTCTGGGCCCCCCCAATTTAGGAAGGACATGGAGGGGATGGAGCGTGTCCAGAGAATCGCAACAAGGCTGGGGAGGGGTCTGGAAAACAAGTCCTGTGAGGAGAGTCTAAGGGAGCCGGGGTTGTTTATCCCAGAGAAGAAGAGGCTCGTGAGAGACAAGGCAATGTCAGGGCATAGGTTGGACTCAATGATCTCCAAGGTCTTTTCCACCTTTGCTGATTCTGGGATTCTCTGAAACCACCCATGGAGCAGTTGCAGGAAGGGCCCTGGGCCTCCTATTCAGAAGCTCCAGCAGCCCAGGTCCCTCAGCTTCTCCTGCCAGCCCCAAAGCCCATCCTGTCAGTCCTGCAGAGCCTCTGCAGCTACTCCTCACTGCCCAGAACAGAGAGCCCCAGAGCCAGACACAGCAGCCCAGATGTGTCCCCCTGCCCTGGGGTGCCTCTGGCAAGGGAGCAGCACCAGGCACTGCAGAAGCCTGCAGACAATTCCTGCAGCACTTGTAGGATGATCCTGTTGCCCAAGGGACATTCCCATGGGGCCAAGTCAGGAACTGCAATGGGGAGTGGGGCCAGTGAGGAAAGGGCAAACAGGGATGGGCTGTTTGCAGGGGAAGGGACAGCAATGGCAATAGGAAAAAAATCTGGATCAGGAAAGAGGAAAGAAAGCAAAGGTGAAGCAGAGGAAATGCTCAGGGCAGTTTGGGGGTGGCTGCCAGGCAGTGCTGGCTCTGAGCAACAGCATCTGCAGTGGCACAGGAAACTCCCAGCTGATGGGAACAAACTTTCTGCCTGAGTGCAGAGGCCAGGAAAAAGCTGAGTGGTTTCCCTGGTGTCCCCCAGCCCTTGCTGGCCCCAGGGGCTGATGGCATTTGTGCTCCCTCAGGTTCATGTCCCCACACCAACAGCATGGGGTGCTCCCCCTGCTGTGTGCAATGCAAACAGGGGCTCCTGAGCCAGTGCTGCTGTGTCTGTGCCTGCAAGGATGGGGCACCTGTGTGAGCTGGGTGAGAGGCCAGGGCTGCACAGGGGTGATGTTGTTGGCAGCTCCATGAGGACGCTCTGGGACGCTGCCCTGGGCTGTGCAGCGCACTGGGGATGGATCAGCCCCTGCTCTGCTGCTCCTTCCAGTCTGCCCCAGGGCCCTTGCAGAGCCCCAGCCATGCTGTTTGCCCCCAGCCTGTCCATGTCCAGCCTAGGGGTTGCTCACAGGGGTTTTCTGTGCTGAGCATTGGCCTGGGTGTGTTCTTGAGAGAGCCTGGGCAAGGAGCCTGGAGCCCCCAGGCCCTGGGCTGAGGCGTCAGTGCTGCCCCAGCAGTGCCCATGGCCTGTTCCTGCTGCAGCCCCGGCACTGCCACCTCCAGGGCTGTGCCCAGCCCCGAGAGCACTCAGGCCCTGCAGCAACACCAGGGCCACCAGGGCAGCAGGGCAGGGCCATGGCAGCAGCACTGGCAACACCAAGTGCTGCTGCTGCTGGGCACAGCTGCTGTGCCAGCACTGATCTGCCCCCAGCTCTGCACACAGACATTGCTGCTGCAGGTCCAAGGAAGGCAACAAAAGGGCATCTATACAGAAAACTTAGCTGGGAGGTCCTTTATTTCATTTAAAGGCACTGAGAGCAGAGCCCCTCACTGACACTGTCTCTGGCCACAGGGAATGTGGAGAGAAACAAAATGAGATATGGCACAACCAACTACATTTCTTTTTTGACAATATTGAAAAATTTGAAAAAAAAACCCACAATCAAACCAAGAAAAATTATCAAAGATAACTTTTATTCCAAGGGATTTGCAGAAATTGAACAGAAGTTTAATGTTTCTGAAAGCATCCAGTCATCAGTCTCCACACTGCAGCCTTGAGCTCCTGGTTCCTCAGGCTGTAGATGAGGGGGTTCAGGGCTGGAGGCACCACCGAGTACAGAACTGACAGGGCCGGATCTAGAGATGCGGATGAGATGGAGGGGGGCTTAAAGTTGGCAAATATGGCAGTACTGACAAACAAGGAAACCACGGCCAGGTGAGGGAGGCAGGTGGAAAAGGCTTTGTGCCGTCTTCGCTCAGAGGGGATCCTCACCACTACCCTGAAGATCTGTGCATAGGAGAAAACAATGAACACAAAACAGCCAAGTCCTAAAGAGGCACTGATAGCAATGACCCAAAGTTCCCTGAGGTAGGAATTTGAGCAGGAGAGCTTGAGGATTTGGGGCATTTCACAGAAGAACTGGCCCAGGGCCTTGCCATGGCACAGGGGCAGGGAAAATGTGTTGGCTGTGAGTAGCAGAGCATTGAGAAAGCCACTGGTCCATGCAGTTGCTGCCATGTGGGCAAAAGCTCTGCTGCCCAGGAGGGTCCCGTAGTGCAGGGGTTTGCAGATGGACACGTAGCGGTCGTAGCACATGACAGTCAGGAGGGCAAGCTGTGATCCGAGGAAGAAGATAATCAGAAAAACCTGTGCAGCACATCCAGTGTAGGAGATGTCCCTGGTGTCCCAGAGGGAATTGTGCATGGCTTTGGGGACAGTGGTGCAGATGGAGCCCAGGTCACTGAGGGCCAGGTTGAGCAGGAAGAAGAACATGGGCGTGTGCAGGTGGTGGCCGCAGGCTACGGCGCTGATGATGAGGCCGTTGCCCAGGAGGGCAGCCAGGGAGATGCTGAGCAAGAGGCAGAAGTGCAGGAGCTGCAGCTGCCGTGTGTCTGCCAATGCCAGCAGGAGGAAGTGCCTGATGGAGCTGCTGTTGGACATTTGTTGTGGCTGGCCATGGGGCTCTCTTCATGGAGAAAAAGACAGTGAAGGTTAGATGAGATACCTGCAACCAAAATAAAAGCCATTTCCCATACATCCTCCTTTGGAACACACAGACATGGTGTTTAGTATTTTGAAGATCTGGTGTTTTCTTTATAAGCTTCCCCATGTGTATCCTGGTATTCTTGGATATCAGAAACCCTCAGCATTTCTGCTGCCCCCAGGGAGAACAGGACAAGTTCTATGAGGCAAAGTGATGAGTCAAGACTGAGAGGATATAGTCTGTCATTCTGACCTGTTTGGAAATTGTCTGTGTTTTAACCTTGGTCAGGTGGAGGGTGATCACCTTCTCATGCTTCCCCTGAAATGTCACCAGGCACTGCTGAGAGCAGATGGATTACCCACAGCCCAGCTCCACATTTGTAACCAGGGATTCATGTTGTTCATTTCACCAACCCAGCAGCATTTTCAGTGTCACAACACCTCTGCCTTTCCCCAACAATCGTATAACTCAGAGATGCTTTAGGACAGGTTTGACCCTGGATTGAAGCTCCCAGCTTGGACTGAAATCTCAAGGAGATTCCCAAGTGTCCTTATGATGGCATTGGATGAAGGGAGGTGCAGCTCTTTCCCTGGCTGCACTGACAGCATTGCCCAGAGCCGGGCACTGGGGACAGCGTCACCCTGAGCCAGCTGTGCCCCCCTGCCAGAGCCCCCAGTGCTGGGCAGCTGCTCTCAGTCCTGTGCTCTGCAGAGGGAACTGGGCCCGGGGCTGCAGAGCTGCCCCATGGCTCTGCTGCAGCTCTACCTGCACAGGAGGGGCTGCATGCCTTGGAGCCCCGGCCCTGAGGGCAGAGGCTTGGCTGGGGGCACAGGAGGGAGGGGGCTTGTTTAGAGGGAGAGGCTGCACTGGAGGGGATCCTGTGGACATCTCTAACCTCTCCCTGCCACAGCATTGGTGGGTTTTGTTTTCTCTCATTGCCTGATCTTCTCTCTGCTTCCTGGAGATTTTCCCCCTGCAGCTGTTTCCCTGTGCCTGATCTCTCCCTGCCAGCACTCACAGACCCCAAATCCCTGTGCACCCTCCTTGGCCCTACAGAACCCTGCCTGCTTGCAGGGCACTGGCTGGGGGCAGGTTCTGTTTGCAGCTTGGAAAAAGGACAGCTCAGACTGAGCCTGATTGTTAAGAGCAAAAGTGCTGCTGGTGTTGTCCATGGGCAAAATGCCTGAAAGTACATTAGGGAACTCCTGTGCACCTATTGATCACTAAAAGCAACAGTTTGGATGTCTCAGGCACTTGTCAAAATTCATAATCAGCCTTTAATATTTATCCCCCCTTCCCTGCCATTGTCCAGTAGTAGGAAAATAAATAAAAAATCACTGGAATTGTCTTCATTTTTATCAAAATCTTTGTCTTGGAAATAATCCATGACTGATCAGAACCCCTCAGCAAGTCAGAGCTTCATGAGCATTTCACCTCCCCTGCACCACAAATACTCAGAGTTGTACTCACAGGGTCTGCAGGCATTGGGATGTTCCAGCTTCAGGAGATCACTCCAGGAGATGCAGCTGCATTGTCCTGCAGCCAGAGGTTCCTGTGCCAAGGGCTGGCAGTGATTCTGCCCCAGGCACTTCTCAGCACCTTCCCAGCCCTGACTGACTGAAGCTCTCTGTGCCTCTCTGCTGTGCCTGGGGTGGCTGTAGGCAGTGCCCCAGCCCTGCTGGGCTGGCAGAAGAGCTGCTCATCAAGAGAAATGTGCTTTTGAAGCTCTTCTTGGTTACCAGCTCAGCAGCACAGGCACAGCACAAGGACATGAATGAGCCTCTGGGGCTTTGTGCTCAGGCCCTGAACATCAGTCCCTGAGAGGGAGCTGAGGAAACCTCTCCAGAACTTCAAGTCAGAATCCAACTCCAAAGTTTCTTGGACTTGTAATGGGTCCCACTGAGGGACACCACTGAGAAAGTGTCCCCAGGCCCCAGGCAGAGCAGAGAACTGGAGGCAGTGATGACAGGTGGGGCAAAGAGAAGCCAAGTGTTGGTGCTCTGGGGCACAGCAGGGTCTGTGCCACGAAGGGCTGGGAGAAGACACCTTGTCATGAGGCCCTGGGAGCTCCTGGCACAGCCCCAGCCAGGCTGGGCACTGTCAGCCCCTTGTCCTGCCCTCAGCATCCCCCCCTAGCCCACATCCCAGTGGCCTCAAGGATCTGCTGGAAGGAGTCCCTGGGGAGTCTTG
Source organism: Melospiza georgiana (assembly GCF_028018845.1). NCBI lineage: Eukaryota > Metazoa > Chordata > Aves > Passeriformes > Passerellidae > Melospiza > Melospiza georgiana. The sequence goes on from NW_026652215.1 coordinate 4,752,147, forward strand.
CTCAGCAATGGCCCTGGGGGCTCCTGAATTCTCACAGAGTTTTTTAAAGGACTTTGGGTTTGGCTTTTGCCTTGGAGGCTCTGAGAGGTTTGTGCAATCATGGCTTCCAATTACCTGCTTTAATTAGTCCCTGGAGAAGCTTTGTCAGTAACAACACTCATTGGGGTTCATTAATACTTCAAGGTACTTCAGTTATTTTAAGGTACTTGGTGTTTCCCTTTGGATACAGACTCTGGGAGATGTTTTGCAATCATGGCCCCAATTATCTGCTTTAAGGAGTCCCTTGAGAGCTTTGTACTGACACTCAGTGGGGCTCATCAATGCCTTGAGATACTCAAGGTTTTAAGGTACTTGGGATTTTTGTTCTGACACTGAGTGTTTGAGAGGTTTTTGTGCCATCCTGGTCTCCAATTCTCTCCTTTAAGGAGTCCATGAGGAGCCTGTGTTGGGGATGGATCTCAGTGGGACCCATTAGTGCTCTGAGACACTTTGGGTGTTTTCTCTGACTTTGACTCCTGAAAAGGTTTGTGCAATCTCCTCCCAGGCCCTGAGGTTTCAGGGCTCAGCTCCAAATGCACAGTGAGGCTCATGAGGATCAATCCTGTCCTGACAAACCCTGGCTCTGCCTTGATTTCTCTCTGCTCCAGTGCAGTTTGTTAGGAGGGTTTCCTTTGACAGTTATAAAAATAATTCAAAGAGCTTCTAGGAAATATGCATTCCTATTTTAAAGGGTGTCTTTTGTTGCTGTTCTTACTACACAAGAGGTGATTGCAGCATTCAGTGACTGATATTGATGAAGGGACTCTCCTAAGGAGGTCTGGCCTGCTCAGAGAAGCTGTGCCTTGAGCTCTGAGCCAGTGTGGACAACCTTGCTCCACATTCCCCAAGCCCATCGTGTCTCTCCTCACTCACCTGGGACCTGCTTTGTTTGGAGAACTGGCTAAACTCAGCCAAAGAGGGATTTTCCTTCTTTTCATTTTGAAGCAATCTAAAACTCCTGAGTTTCCCCATTGCAAACAGACATCCTCCTCGAGTGTGTGCCGAGCCCAAGCTGCCACCCAGAGCACTCCAGACCTGCCCTGGGCCAGCTGTGAAGGTGGACCATCATCCCAACCTGCACTGGGCTGTTGCAAGGGATTGTTGCCATGGACACTGCACTGACCCCACTGCTGGGTTTGGGTGCCATGGCAACCCCCATCAGTTCAGGTTTCCTTGGAAACCAGCCCAAGGAGCCATTTTTGCAGCCAGATTCCATGGCCACTTGCCTGCAGAGCTGTTGCTGCCCTCGGCTGCCATGGCAATCCTCAGGACAAAGCAGTGCCAGGGCTGTTCCAGGTACAATTGCAGTGACACTCGTTGGTGCCACCAGGTGCCATGTAAAATGGCCATGGGGACCCGTTCCTTGGTTTGGTGCCATGGCAACCAATGCCCGGCCCTGTTGTGATGGTTGGTGGCCATGGAAAGCTGCCCTGGCCCCTTGCTCAGGGCTGGTGTCAGTGCCCAGAGCCAGAGGGGATCCCTTGCTGGGGGCTGTGCCATGGCCACCTGCCCTGTGCCGCGCTGGGTGCTAAGGCACCAGGAACCACTGTTCCCATGGCAACCGGCACTGGGGGGGGGGACACCTGGGTCACCTGGCCTGGCAGTTGCCATGGAAACCCCTGGCAGGGACTGAGGGCACAGCCCTGGCACTGAGACACTGCTGGGCCGGGTGCTGAGCACAGGGCTGGGCACGCAGAGATGGTTTTGTTCTTGCTGAGCTGCAGCACAGCCAAGGCCTGTCCTGCCCCTCATCCAGCCACGCTGGGGAGGGGCTGGGGCTGCGGGGGAGCTGGGCAGGGGACACAGCCAGGACAGGGGACCCCAACTGAGCCCGAGGTACCCCAGACCAGAGCACATCATGCTCAGGGTATGAAGGGGGGGGACAAGGAGGAAGGGGGGAATTTTGGAGGGAGGGTTTTTGCCTTCCCAGGGAACACCTAGGCAAGAGGGGGCCCTGTTTCACCAGTAGGCAGGGTCACTACCAAAGACATAGAAACCAACTTAAGGAATTGTTTCATTTATATCATGCACAGCTGCAAAGATTTACAAAAGGACAAGCTCAGCAATCCATCATAACCCATCATTACATTTTGATGACTAACCCCTTGGTGAAACACTGGAGGTGTTTGTGGGAGACAAAGATTCTGGCTGACTATCAAGGTACACCTTACTGACATCAGTAGTACTTTAGTGACACCATTCTTCATTCATTTTTCTCAATCTCATTCGAGTTAGGAACAAGAATTCTGTTGTGCCTGGAGCTGGCACCTTTTTAATTCCTGAATAATGCCCCCAGGCCCTTTGCTGTTCAGCTTTACCATGCTGTCTGTGGCTAACAAGGCTTGGGGGGCCCTTTCCCCTCTGGCTGGAAGGGGCCAGGTCCCAGTCCCTGAGGGGCACCCAGGCTCCTGGATGGAATTCCTGTGCAAGTCCCTCAGTGTCACAGCAGCCTTCATTCACATGGAGCCCTGTGGATCAGAGCATTTTCCACAGGGGCCCTTCGGGCAAACAGGAAGATTTGGTTTGGCAGGATGTTTAAAACAGTATCCTGGCAGATCTCCTTGTTCTCACACAGAATCCTTGGCTGCAGGAACACATTCCCATTGTTCCTGCCCAGGGTTCAGGACTCAGAGTTGTCTTTCCTAGGAGCTGCTCCTTCAGCTGCCTCGGGAGGGCCTTTTGGCCTCTGGACCCACACTCTGGCTCCATTATTAGGGCTGCTGGATCCAAACCCCTTATTTCCACAAATGGTGGTGACTGGAAATGGATCTCCTGTTTTCACAATTGTTCTTAAAATTGCAAGATCAATAACTGTGCTACCCTGTCATGGGGTTGAATAATCCAATCTTGTTCATTATTGTTTACAGAATTACTGTAATTTCTCCTTGATATTCTGCATCAGTTCCTCCTGCCATGACAGGAACACTTTGCAAGGCCAAGCTCCAAGGGAGCAGTTACCAAAGCAAAGTGTCCTGGAGGAATCTGAATTCCTGTTTCAGAATTGACAGCTCTCATTTGCTTTGAATTTCTCCTAATAAATTCATGAAGGCCCAGCCCTGCAGCCTCTGGGCTGGCCCTGCCAGGGGCCATCACAGCCAGAACAATTTCCCAGGCAGCCCAAGTCTCACTGCCCATGGTTGGATTTGCAAGTTGGGGGCAGCCGTGCACAGCCAGGGGGTTTCCATTTTCCCAGTGGGCCATTGTTAAGGGCATGGAACACATCTGGGGGATGGGTTCTCCATGGGCAAAGGTTCCAATCTCCTTATTTTTCCAACTGCACTTTTAACAACCCGTTCAACCTTTTAACCAATCCTGCAGCTTGTGCATAATCTGGTACATGAAAAACCCTGCAGGCAAAATCATTGTATTTTTCACAGGAACAGGCAAAGCACTCTGCATCACAGTATCAGCACACCCTGTAAAAATAGCCAATTTCCTCCCTTCCTCCTTTTTTCATTGTATACAATCTCACAAAGTTGACCACTGACATGAGGGTCCTGGCCAATCCTGTTCTGTAGGGTATTTAGTGTTACATCCCTGAGCAGGTAAAGCTACAAAATTAGTATTGTCAGCACTATTTCACATTATTATATAATTTTATACATAGATAGTGATATAGAAATATAGATAGATACAGACATAAATAAATATATATAAATAGATATATTGAGGTCTTATTATACTATAAATACATATATAATTGTTATGTATATAGATATTTCACTTGCACAAATGCATTTGAGCTCAGGATAAAAACCTTCTTCTCTTGCTCCATGTGGAAGCATTCCAACCATAACTGTTTCTTCTGAAGGTGCTGTCCCCAATGTATTCTCAACAAATTCATCTTTGTCTGCCCAAACCCAAAGGATCTTTTCCATTTGCAATTTTTGGGTGCATTTGAAACCATCCAGGGGTGCAGCTTCTTTTACCCGACTGCCCCACTGCCCACACAGGGATCCAACCTCAGCCCACTCCAGAGCCAGGGAACTCCAGGGAAGGGCTTCCCATCAGGGTATTTCTGATGGCACTGATTCCTCACATTGACACTGAACAAGTGACATTTTGTTGGGATCTGGCCAGACTGTGCCAGTTTTGTTTTACCAGTGGGCAAAGTCAGCACCAGAGACACTGACTCCAACTGAAGGAATCAGTGTCATTCACTGCAGTTCAAAGTAGCAAAGAATCACAAAAGGAGCAGCTCAGCAATGCACCAAACCATCCCCACCAAAGATTGCACCAGTGATTAAGAAAGATCCAGCAGCATTTACCCTCAGCCTTTACCATCCCCCAGACCCACACAGCAGCTGGGGAAGCTGTCACAGCCAAGGGCTGCAGAGCCACTCCTGGGCACTGGGAATTCCTGCAGGTGCCTCCAGCCCCAGGTGAGGCTCCAACCCCGCTGGGAGAGGGCCCAGCTCTGACAGTGCTGAATGAACAAACTGACAGCACTGCTAGTGTGGCAACATCTGCTTTCATCCTCCTCTTGGGTCCCTCCCAAAGCCTGGCCAGGGCTCAAGGAGGAACCAAGGGAGCTGAGTTTGATCCTTCAGCCTCAAACAAGGCCAGATGTCAGATTTCATGGCCTTGTCTGGCTTCTAAATACACAAAGGTCAATACATGTTTCACTAATGAGTGGCTACATCTATCTCAGTGCTAAAAACCATGCATATTTCATCAGGGAGCAGATACAAAGATAACCTTTGCTTGGAAGGTTCATCCAGAGGCCACCTTTGGCTCAGGGCCTGCTGTCCAGGCCTCACTCAGGCCTGGTGTCCAGGCCTTGGCACTTCAGGGACGTGGTTTACTGCTGGGCTTGGCACTGCTGGGTGAGCGGCTGCACTGGGCGAGCTCAGAGGGCTTTTCCAACAGAAAGGATTCTGTGATTCCATGATTCTATCCACTGCATTCAGCTGGGGCTATTTTAGCAGCATTCCTTTGCTCCAAAAGTTCCGTCTTGCCCTGCTCCTGTGGCCTGAGGCTTCAGCTCCTTCAGCTCCTGGTGCTGAGCTGCTCATGCTGAACGAGTCGGCTCGGAGTGAAGAACACAGTCCATGCAATTCCTTCTGGGACACGGAGAGGGGAGGCTGTGCAAACAGGAGCATTGTTTGCTGTGGCCTCCTCTCTGCCCTTCACGCCTTTCAGCGCTTTGAACCAGCCAAGAGCTTTCTCCAAGAGTGCAATGGAGCAGCTGTTCCTGCTCCCGGGCCTGACTCTTCCCTGTCTCTGCCCTTGCCTGGTTCTGTCCCTCTTGCTGTGCCCTCTGTTCCCCCAGGGCTCGCTGGCTGCTGCCCAGGACTGTGGCACTGGCACAGATCCAGTGCTCCAGAGCCTCCTTTCTGTGCCCTTGCAGCTGCCTGGGCACAGCAGCCTTTTCCATCTGGAAGCTCCCCATGCACAGGGAGTGCCCAGCTCCGTTCCTTGCACAGCCTTCAGGAGCCCAGGGCTGCCATCTCCAGTCCCTGCTGGCACTGGGGGCTCCCAGGTGCCTCAGGCTGCTGTGACACCGCTGCACACGGGAGGCAAGAGGGGCAGGGGCTGTGCTCAAAGTCAGTTCCATGTGCTGCTGCTGCTGCTGCTGTGGGGTCATTTGTGCAGCCCTGGCCCAGAGTCAGGGATCAGATCCTGCCAGTCTCTTCCAGCCCTGGCTGCTCAGAGTTTGGGCCTTGGAGCCTCAGGTGGCCAAAGGCAGCTGCTGCTGGTGCCTCTGTGTGCCCATGTTCAGCAGTGCTGCTCCATCAGTCTGTGCCCAGCAACGGGGAAAAGCCTCAGCCCTGCAGGACCAGGAGCTGCTGGGCTGTGCCTGAGCAGCTCAGCCAGTAGGAAGGGAGCTGCTGCTCCACACGGGAACCAGGAGCAAAGGACATTTCTTCTTTAGGACATGTTTTCTATTTAGAGAGAAAAAAAAGGAAAAAGGAAAAAAATAGGTAAATTGTAAAAGATAAGAATAAAATCCAAGTGCTAGTGAAAAAACATAACACAATGTTAGTGAAAAAACCAAAACATAAATGCAAAGACACATTCTTTGCATTAAGAGGTAAATGATCTTTTTCAAAAGAGAACTCAGTTCTTTACATTGTAAATGTGCTGATGGCATGGATCCATCTTACTGACCTCAGCAGCCTCTTAAAAGATTTTGGGCTTTGTTCCCAACACTGGTATTTGAAATTTTGCTCGAAGCAATAGGAAATTGCTTTGTGCCCTTCCAGCTCCAAGCAGGACTGGGAATGGAAACTCTGTCAAAGCCCAAATCCTTTAGAAGATGACCTTCCTTCTCACCCTGCTAATGAGCTGCACATTCCCTTTGAAACTGCCAAGAGTTTGTTAGAGTCACAAAGTCCCACTTATGGCTTTTTGCTCTGGCTTGGCAGTGCAGAAGGGCAATTCTCCATCCACCAGCTCCAGACTGCACTGCCTCAGGAGCACGGCCCACTCGCCAGCCTTTGGTCCACTCGTGGTACTGCTAGAGCAGGAACAAAGTGCAATTGCACAATTCCAGCCAATAAAGAAGGAAGAATGGAACAGACAAAACACCCTGTGCAGATCCAGGCGTTCAGCCGGGACTGTGGAGAGTTTGGGTCCTTGCCAATTGGATGTGTGTCCCCAGCTGCAATCTCTGGGCCTGCAGCAGGGTCTCACTCACCTGCCAAAGCAGAAAGCTCAGGCACTGTGCTTGCAATGGGTTCGTCTGATGCAGAGCTGTCAGAGCAATGTGAGGGCAGAGCCAGTCCAGCTGGGCCCTGGGCTGAGCCCAGCAGAGCCCTGGCAGAGCCCAGAGCAGCCTCAGCACCCGCAGAGCCCGGCTGCAAGGAGAGAAACCAGAAAGCGCCCGTCAGCTGAGGGCTCCTGTGCCCTTGTGCCAAGGCCTGCGGTGCCCAGGCCATGCTGGCTGTGCCCAGAGCTGTGCCCAGAGCTGCCCATCCCTGCTGCCTTTGGCACAGAGCAGGAGGGCAGCACATGTGCCCAGCCTGCAGCCAGCCACGGCACATCCAGCCCTCAGCAGCTGCCCAGAGCAGGATGCTCCTGTGCTCGCTGCCATCTCCCAAAAGCTCTGATCCCACCCTGCCAAGCACACAGGGACCCACCTCACACCAGCCACAGCTGGAAGAAAAGCTGGTCCCAAATTATGTCCTCAGCCTTCTCCAAGGGCACGGCTCATCCACGCCACAGCTGCTCCCCAGCACTTCCCCATCCACACTGGACCACCTCGAATGCTTCCTCTGGAATAACAAACAACACATTATTGAAAAGAGTTTAGAGACAAAAAGGGAAAACAAGAAAAACAGTAAAAACTCTTATCTCTGTCAGGGCCTTGAGGAAGGCCCAACCCCTACATGGTAGGGAAAAACCCAGCCATGGCTGTGAGAAACCCACACTTTCTCTCTTCCCCCCTGCACTGCCCCCCAAAATCACCGTGACCCTGAAGCAAACAAGGGCAGTGGAGCAGCCCAGCCCTTCCTTGCCTGCACAGCAAAGCAGCTGTGCACAGGTTCTGGAGCCCCACCTCTGCTCCCACCATGGGGCTTTGTTTGTGTCGGGCTGGCTGCCCCAGCCCCAGCCCCAGCCTGGGGCACGGTGGGTGCTGGGGGCTGTTGGCAGGGCCAGGAGCCCACTCCCATTTCGTACCCACCCCAGCCCATCCTCCCAGCCCTGCCAAAAGCAGCGGGGCAGCCACTGAAGAATGAGTTGCATCTGCACCAGCAAAGGGGGAGCCTTTGGTTCCCAGCCAGGCTGGGTCATGCCCACATCTGGCAGAATTTCCCCGGGTGGGGACTCATCTGCAAATTCCCTGTGGAGTTTGGCTTTGAAGAAGGTGCCAGAATCAAAGTGCATCACCTTCAGCCTCCTGTGGCCAGGCTGAGGAAGAGCTTGTCATCCCTGATGTCACCCTCGCTGTCTCCACCAGCAGCAGCAGCAGCAGCAGCATCACCACCCGGTACTGATTCTCCAGGGGTTCCTTCTCCTTCCCTGGGGGCAGACCAGGCTCTCAGGGCTCTGCCCAGGGCCCAAGCTGTCAGGGAACCAGGACAAGCAAAACCAGCTGGGATGGCGGCCACCAGTGCTGGGCAGAGCAGCTCAGCTCCAGCACAAGGGCTGTGTGTTCCCATCCCATGACCCCGGTGCAGTGACACAGGCAGCACAAAAAGCTCTGGGTTCCTTTGCTTCTCATTGCCAAGGCATATGAGGAGCAGGAACTTACCAGGGCTCTGGATCAAAGTGTGCCTGTGGCTCTCTCCCTTCTTCTATGGCAGAGGAATATCCCATATCCAAGGATCACAAAACAGGTCTTCCAGTGCGGGTCTGTCCAAGGAGTTCACGGATAAACACCACCTGATCAGGTTTTTGCACTCTGGGGAGAGAAAGCAGAAAGTGACGGTCAGCCAGAGAAGGCTCCTGTCTGATTTAGCCCACTATTCCCGTGCCCAGGCCGTGCTGGATGTACTCAGAGCTGGGCCTAAACTTTCCCATCAATTCCCTGTTTTGGAGGAGAGCAGGACATGTGCCACCTCCTCAGCAGCTGCCAGAGCGGGATGCCCACGACCCCGCTGCTGGCTCCCAGCACTGGCATTCCCCCCGTGCCCAGAGAAGAGGATCCACCTTGAGAGAGCCGTTGTGGCAGTGGGAGCTGGCCCCAGCTGAGGTTCTGGCCCCTCCTGAAAGGGTGCTCCCCACAGACCATCTGGTGCAGCAGGATGCCCAGGGACCAGATGGTAGCTGGCTCACCATGGTACCAGCCAAAGTCGTTCCATTCCGGGGGGCTGTAGGACAGTGTTCCTATGGAATACAGACGGAGTTCATCAGGGGGATGCTGCTGCTCCCAGAGCCTGGCCCCAGCATCCCTGCGGCTGCGGGGGCTGTATCAGGGGCACACAGGGTGACCACTGCCCTCTCGCCAGCATCTGGGACTTGTACACAAAGTTAGGGTTGGAAAAGAAGCCTTTGGTGCTGGAAGAGGGCAGCCCTGGCTAGGCCCGACCATGACATGCAAAGGAAAAACCCACTCCATGCTGGGGAAAAAACCTGCCCATATCCTCCCTGCCTGCATTGCCCCAAAAATATTATGAAGCCAAGGCAAACAGGGCGAGTGGAGCAGTCCAAGCCCTTCCTCTCATCTGCACACCAAAGTGGCTGGGGCACAGGTTCCGCCCTCCCTCTCTGCTACCCCACCCACGGGGGTTTTGGTCGGGCTGGCTGCTCCAGCACAGCCCCAGTCCTGGGCAGAGTGGCTGGCAAAGGCTGCCAGCAGGGCTGGAAGATGGCTGCCCACCCAGCCCTGCTCTAAAGCAACTCAGCTGAAGATTCAGTGCCCTGACTGGCAGCAAAAGGGAGAACTCCTGCTGCCACAGCCAGCTTGGGCTGGGAGATGTTGGGCCATGAGATGTCAGCAGCAGGAGCACAGCCCTGTGTAGGCTCACCTGCAAAGTGAGTGTAGACTGTGTCCTGCAGGTAGGTGCCACAGCCAAAGTCAATCAGTTTGGCCTGCCCGGTGTCCAGGTCAACCAGGATGTTCTCTGGCTTGATGTCCCTGTGCAGGACCCCGCAGCTGGTGCAGTGCCGCACGGCCTCCAGCACCTGGCGGAACAGCTCCCGCGCCTCCTCCTCAGGCAGGAACTGCCGTGCCCCAATGAAGTGCTGCAGGTCCTGACACTGCTCTGGCCGCTCCAGCACCATCACGATGCAGTTGGGGAGCTCGAGCCACTCCAGCAGCTGGACCACACCGGGGAAGCCAGTGGACACCTTGGCCAGCAGCACGACCTCCAGGGGTGCGCTGGTGCCGTCGGGCTGCGGGAGGAGCACGATGCCGTCAGTGGGGCCGATGCCGTGCCAGGCCTGGGGAAGCCCTCAGCCAGCCCGGGGTGCTCTGAGCCCTGCGCTGGCCCCACGCCCGCTCTCCCTGGGGGCGTCCTGGCGGCTCCCACCGTGCCGGGCCCCGGCTCATCCCCGGCCGGCAGCCCCGGCTGCTGGCCCCGCTCACTCACCAGCTCGCCCCAGTGCCGGACGCGGTTCCGTGGCACCCTTTTGATGGCCACCTGCAAGCCAAGGGCAGCAGCGGGGTGAGCTCGCCGCCCGCACTGCGAGCCCCATCCTCCGCCCTCCGCCCTCCTCCTCCTCCGAGCCCTCCTCCTGCGCCCGCCGCCGGCCCCGCCGCTCACCGGGGCGCCGTCCGAGAGCCTCGTGGCCGCGAAGACTCTGCCGAAGCCGCCGCGCCCCAGCAGCGATCCCAGCCGGTACCGCTCCAGCAGGGCCTCCTGCGCCGTCCCTGCGGGCGGGACGCTGCTGTCAGCGCTCGGCCCGGGGCCAGCAACGACCCCCGAGTGCCCCTCACCCGCCCTGGGCCGGCCATGCCCAGGCGTTCGCTCCCGGGAACGCGGCACGGGAGGCTCGGGGCCGGCGGCCGCGCTGCCGAGCGGCGGAGCTCGGGCCGGGGAAGCCGCAGCGGAGGCGGCGGGAGCGGCCGCGCCGCGTGTGTGCTCCGCGGGCCCCGGGAGGAGCCGGGGCCGGGGCCGGGGCCGGGGTCGGGACTGGAGCCTGCGTCGGGTCCGGGGCCGGGCTCGGGCCAGGCGGAGGCAAAAGGCGGCGATGCCGCCCCCGCACCAGGCACTGATGCCCGCCCAGCAGCGCCACCGCCAGCACGGCCAGAGCCGGGCGGAGGCGAGACCGCGGCGGGACGGCCGGGGCCGGGCACGGGGCAGCCCCGCCCGGGGCCGGGGGCGGGCCGGGGGCATGGCCCGGCCCTGCAGGGGAGAGGGAGGCGGGGAGAGGAGAGGGACGCCGGGCAAGGGACCCCGAGAGAAGGGTGCCCGACAGCGGGAAAGGGAGTGAGAGAGCAAGAAAGAGAGAAGAGAAAGAAAGAGAGTATTCAAAATATCTCTTTGCTGCTGCCGCCGCTTCTGCTGCCGCCGCTACTGCTGCCGCCGCTGCCGCCGCTGCAACTGAAGCACCGGGGCCGTTCGTCCCCGTGTCCGTTCCCCGCTCGCCCCACGAGCCCCACGTTCGAGCCCCGCGCGCCCCGGGGACAGCCCCTCCGTCTGCCCAAACACGGGAACTTTGCAGTGCTGAGCCCGGATGCAGAGCCCTGACTCCTGCGCACTGGCACAGCGATCCCCTCGCTTGCTGCTGTGCATTGTCCTTGCTGAGCGTCAAACACTGTGGGGGCACCTTCCCTTGGGGAAGGATTCCTACCTGACCCCAGCACTGCACTTACACCTCCAGTGTTGCTTTCCTGTAAAAACAGGGGAAGGAAAACTGTGTGTGGCTCATGGTATTTTAGAGGGTCTAAAAATCACTAAGTCACCAATCTTAGAGGTGCAGTGCATCTGGAATTACTGGGATGCAACATAGAAAAGGGGAGCATAGAAATAAATAGAGGAAAACATCTTGGATTGTTTCTTTCATTTTTATTTCACTTCTGGAAAGCTGTTTCAGTTTTCCAAGAATCTTCTCCTGTCTGCTCTTCCCAAGAATCTCTCATGGAGAACAAGGTCAAGCTTCTGTCAAAAGATTTGCCACCGGGAAATTACGCCACTGGTGAAATTTGCATGATGACTGTTTGTGCTGGCTTAGGGCAAATTTTGGGAGGAAATCTCCAAAAGGGGTCCGTCTAGAAAGCAAGTTCAAATGGCCCCTCCCCCTACTAATTCAGGAAAAAACTTCCCTCGAGAAAAGTGAAAAAACCCCAGTTTATTTAACAAGTTAAGTATTCACAAGCATGAAAAATGAGTAATATTAAATAAAACCTCTGACAGTGGTGGAGATGGCAAATTCAGAAAGTCCTTTTTGTGGGTTGTAGTTTGCTCACTCGGTCTCTTCTAAGTCCCTCTGGTGCTGGAATGCAGCGTCCCAGAGCTTGGTGGGCCACAGGTGTGAGCTGCTGCCGGTGTTTGTCTGGGTTTTCAGTCCAGAGCAGGTTTAAACAGTTCCAAGAAAAAGGAAAGCCACAGTCCAAGGAACTTCTCTTCCTAAGCTAGCTAAAACTAAATTGCTAGACCTGGGCTGTGAAGGCATCGGGAAATTTCCCAATCTGGGCAATGGCGGTCCCAGCAAATACCAGAGCTGGATGATGGTGGTGCCAGAACCTGCAGATTTCCAAACTCTGGCTTTCTGTGCCAGCAAATCCCCGGACTTGGGCTGTGCCGACACCAGGAAGTTTTCACACCTGGGCGCTGGCACTGCCAGCCAACACCAGATCTGGGTGGTGTCATTGCCAACGACAGAAATCTGCCAGATTTGGGCTCTGCTGGCACTGAGAAATCTCCAAATCTGGCTTCTGGTGCAGGAAACACAAGATGTGGGGGCAGTTCCAGACCCAGTAGCAGGAAGCTGCCACAGGTTTTGGGTTTCTGTGCCAGCAAATTGCTGCACTTGGGCTGTGCCAGAATAGGGAAATTTCCAGATCTGGGCACTGGCAGTGCCAGCAAACAGTCCATTTCAGGCTCCAGGCTCCAGGAAGGACTGGGTCTGGATGCCTTCCTCTTTTCTTTCCTTCTTTCCTTCCATTTTTCTTGGGATCCTGCTGCCAACAAACTCCAGATTGGGCGGTGCTGGCAAGGGGAAATTGCCAGGTTTTAGCTTTCTTTGCCTGCAAATTCTGGATATGGGTGGTGCCAGAAGAGGGAAATTGCCAGATGTGGGCACTGCCAGATCTTGGTGTGGAACGTGCCGGCACTGAGAAATTGCCAGATGCTAATTTTCTGTGCCAGCAAACTGCTGGAATTAGGCTGTGCAGACATCTGAAACATTCCCGATCTGGGTACTGGCGGTGTCAGCAAACCCGAGATCGGGTTGCTGTAGGTACCAGGTCTTTGCTTGGTTTTGACTTTCTTTGCCAGCAAGTTGCTGCACTTGGGCTGTGCCAGAATAGGGAAATATCAAAATCTGGGAACTGGCAGTGCCAGCAAACACCACATTTCAGGAAGGACTGGATCTGGACCCGTTCCCTCCCTGCATCCCTCCCTCAACAAGGTGCCAGAGGGGCTGGAGAGCAGCCAGGCAGAAAGGGACCTGCAGGGACTGATGGACAGCAGGCTGGGCATGAGCCAGCAGTGTGCCCAGGTGGGCAAGGAGGCCAATGGCTCCTGGCCTGGATCAGGAATGGTGTGGCCAGCAGGAGCAGGGCAGGGATTGTTCCCCTATGCTGGGCACTGCTTGGGCAGCACCTCAAGTGCTGTTTGCAGTTCTGGTGCCCCCAATTTAGGAAGTACATGGAGGGGCTGGAGTGTGTCCAGAGAAGGGCAACAAGGCTGAGGATGGGTCTGGAGCACAAGAGCTGTGGGGAGTGGCTGAGGGAGCTGGGGTTGTTTATCCTGGAGAAGAGGAGGCTCAGGGGAGACAAAGTGGTGTCAGGGCACAGGTTGGACTTGATGATCTCCATGGCCTGTTCCAGCCTTGCTGATTCTGGGATTCTCTGAAACCACCCTTGGAGCAGTTGCAGGAGGAGCCCTGGGCCTCCTCTTCAGCAGCTCCAGCAGCCCAGGTCCCTCAGCTTCTCCTGCCAGCCCCAAAGCCCATCCTGTCAGTCCTGCAGAGCCTCTGCAGCTCCTCCTCACTGCCCAGAACAGGGAGCCCCAGAGGCAGACACAGCAGCCCAGATGTGTCCCCCTGGCCTGAGGTGCCTCTGGCAAGAGAGCAGCACCAGGCACTGCAGGAGCCTGCAGACAATTGATCTGAAGGCCAAACCTCCTTAGCTCCTTCTGAAAGAGCAGGAACAGTTCCTCATTCCAGTGTGGTGGAATGCTGGGCACCACAGCTCCAGGCGAGGACTGGACACAAGTTTGCTCCCACTGAGTGCTGGGATGGGTTCTGCAGGAGCTCTGGGCTCCTGTGCTTGCCAGGCACAATGAGGAGAGAAGGAGCCAAGTGCACTGATGTGGGAAATGGATATCTAGAAATCTTTTAGGGCCTAGTAGAATGCCCACAGAGTATGAATCTGTATATAAACCTTGAGACAAGAAATGCTGACTTAAAAATGCCATGGAATAGGACAGATATTGTTGAGAGACAAATGGAGGTGAAAAAAAGTTCCAAAAGATGGCCTTGCAAATAAGATTTTGGAAAAACAGAGCTATGAAAGATGCATTATAGTGGGACCCACGAGGGGCAGTTTTAATAATTGGCTTTAAGGCATTCACAACGTGGCATGGCAAAAGACTGATAGACCAAAAAAACTAATTATAATGTATTATAATTAGGAAATAGTTGGCTTCTGATTGTGATGGCGTGAATTATAACATCTGTATTGTCTCACCCTTCTCATAAGACTGAAAATTGAATAAAAGTTTTTAAAACACCTCTCAGTGTCCCCATCTCTAGGTCAAGAAAAGAGTATTATCCAACACACTGAAACACATTTGCCTCGAGCATAACCCAGCCTGGACCAAACACACTGCAAGGTTTCCCCTGTGGCCCATGTCTCGAAACATCAGGTCTGCTGTTTGACAACTCAGGTTGGTTTGGTGTCAAGGAGTTCCCTCAGAAATACTGGGTTTGTCTTCCTCTGTGCCTTCCCCTCAGCAGCCTTGGGGATGCTCCTGTGTGAAGCCATCTGTCTCACACAGTTTCAGACAACTTCAAACAGGATATTGTGCAATAAATCATTTCCTCTGAAGTGTTCCAACAGTCCATTTCCAGCAATAGGAAATTATTACTGATAGATGAAAGTGGAAAACCCCCAACAGTTTATTAACAAACAGAATCCCCCCATGACACGCGTTACAAGAAGGCGCTGGGGTCTCTCTCGGAAGAACAGGTGCTGTCACGGAGCAGTTCCAGCAGTTGATGGAAGCTCGGGGACTCATCCGATGTCGGCTTTCTCCCACGGCAGAGCTCCATGGAGCGGGCAGGGCAGCGAAGCAGCTGGGCTGGAGCCCCTCGCTGCCTTTTCTCCCCGGCGTGGCTCAGCTCACAGACTCTCGGGCTGGGAGCGGGGCCGCTCCGCTCCTGCCGGCACCGTGTCCCTGGGCTGGGACAAACAGTTTCCTGCCAGGAGAGCCCTGCACACTGCTCCACAGATCTTTCATACAGGCCCAAACCAACTCCAAACACTCTGTCAGCTGCAGCTTTTCACAAAGGGCTGCAGCAATCCAGGACAGCTGCAAGTGAGTGTCGGCAGGCTCTTGTCTTGTTCCTGACAGCAGAATTCTTGATGATCTTGTGCAGTTTTATTCAGATGTAACATGAGAGCTGATGTTTTTTTGTTAAAATATTTAATGCTGAGTAACAAGCCTTGGGAGCATGAGGTACAGGACTGATGTGTGAAAGCATGAGCATAACCTCCAAAGTGGCCAGTTTAATTGTCCATTTTATTACTCTTGTATTTACTCCACACTAATGAGGAAAACCAAGCTCTGCTTGGAGGCAAAACAGGCATGGGATACACTCTGGTCCCTCGCAGGCTCCGCAGGGCTGGCAGTGACACAGCAGGCAGTCTGCTTCATTGTGAACCACTACAGAGCGTCATCCCAATCTGGTTTAAGTAGTGTGGTATTATTAAGAGCTCCTTTTCTGCATGAGATACAAAAAGGAGATCCCAAATGATCTTCATGCAAGCATGCAGTAAAGAACTGCTCCTGCTATCCTAATGAAGCGTTTGCTTTGGCAATTACACTCTTCCCATTCATCTTTCGATGCAGACACTTCAGGTTTTCCCCCACACCCCTGCAAGGCTGGCAGTGGCTGTTTCCCAGTTCCTGTTCTTCCCTAGAGATGGTGCAGTGGCTGCTTTGAAACAAAGAGCCCTGAGATCTGAACAGCTTGAAGGAGCATGAAGTGCTAATTAAGTGCTCATATTGGTAACACCCAGGTCTGACCTTCCCAGAGCTCTGAAGCAGCAGCAGCAGGACCATGCATCATTCCTGTTGGTGGATGTTCATGTTTCTGATGTGCAAGAGCAATGACTTTGAGGAGGGACAAAAATGCCCCTCTTCAAACAGTGGGTGTGCAAGGAGATGTGAAGTTTCACAGCCTTTCCTAGGATATTTTAGAAAGATCTAAGAGAATATTGTGGCATGGGGTAGGTCCCTAATTTTGTCTCCAGAGGAATCCCCAAAGGGCACATTCACTCTGCTGCTGATGGCAACCCCATAAGCTCATGGACCAGTTTTCCCTGCAACGTGCCACCCTGCCTGGGCTTTACTAGGCCGGGACTAGACCCAGAGCTAAGCAAACACATGCAGCCAGGTGACATTGTGTAACATCAGAAGCTGGCAACCATGAGGACTTTGCTGTCAAAAGGTTTCAGTTTGCACTGGGCCCAGAAGTGTTTTTCCCTAAGGCAAAGCAAATTGAAATGTGAAGTTTCAAAGCTTCAAATGACTATGAAAGGAAACTGCAGAATAATTTCTGGAAGGGCAGCATTGTCAATGATCATGCAGCCCACCAACAGCTGGAGCTGAATCCAGAATTGCTTCTTCCAGCTGTGCAGGAATTCATTCCACTGGCAAGCACTGGTCCATGGGAACAAATGATCCCCTAGCTCTGGGCTGAATGGCACCCAGGCTGCAGTGCAGATTGGAGGAACCCTTGTCACTTGTTATTGGCCTCCCAGTGCACTCATCCTTCTGCAAACAAGGTGCAAACAACACAGCTGGACTGCTGTCCTGGGTAAATATACGTACAGGTGACTTTGCCAAAGCAGTGCATCATTTCCCAGTGAAATCCATGACCTCTTCTTACCTATGGAATTGTGATTGAAGACACCTGTGAGCCAGATCTGTGGGAGATTGCAAAGGAGCAAAGCTTTGGGATTTGGGCACACTTCTCTTGGTTTCTTTGCTCAGCCCTTTGGTGAGCACAGAACACACCTAGGTAGAAAACCTTTGACTAGATAGGATCTTTTGGATCCATTGTCCCCCAAACATGTCAATGTGTGGCCCTGTTACAATGACAAGTTGAAAACAGCAGCACAAATGACACAAAGAAACCATGGCCAAAGAGGAAGAGGAGAGGCCCAATGAGGAAAGGATGTGGTGAGACACTGGCACACTGAATGAGCTGCACTCCCATAATCTCTAGGCTAGCAGGTCATGGTCTCACATTCTCCTCCTGGTTTATTTAAATGTTATTTATTTATTTTTGTTTTTCATCATCAAAATAAAATATATACGATTAAAAATATGTCATCAAAACTTAAAGACAGAATCAAAAGACATTAATTCAAAACTACATCTAAAGATCAGAACATATGTACAGCTGTAACTATCAAGCCTAACACATCAATCCTATTCTTCAAACACTCTTCACACAGGCGGCAGCTTCTTCCTGAGCTTGGAGGACAGAGAGCTCTTCTGGATGGGAGGCGAGGACTTTGTGGGTGAGGGAACATGGGAAGTGTCCGGAGAAAACTTCTCGGTAGGACTGTAACCAGCCAGATCTGCAAAATGGAGACACAAAGTTTAACAGAGAGGCAAAGTTTAACAGAGGCCACCATGTAAACCTAAAGCATCTGAAGCTCCATATTTCCTGGGACACATTTCCTGGAAATGTCCAAACAGCTGCACAGGGAAACATGCTCCTGCTGGCAGACACTGAGGCAGGCCAGGGCAAACCCTGAGCCACTTGCCCAGAGCTGGCACAGGCCCAGCCTGGCCTCTGGGCTGCCCTGGGACAGCAGGGAGCCCAGAGCCCTGTGCTCCCCAGGAATGGCTCAGCTGCACATGCACCCTCCTGCTCCTCTGCCTGCCCCACAGCTCAGCAGCCCCACAGCTCCAGGGGCACTGGCAGCAGCACAGCTCATTGCAGGGGCATGTGCAGGGCACAGCTTTTCCCTGGCAATGTGCACAGCCTCTCTGGGCTGCCACAAGACCCTTCCTGCCAGCAGAGATTGGCCCAGCTACCCCCTCACCTCTGTGTGAGGCTGAGCCATGACTGCCCTTCACCTTGTCCTCCATCTGGAGTTGCTTCAGGCCCCCCATGCTATGACTAGGAAATGTTATGGAGAGAGTGGGGGCAGATGCACACCCTTCCTTAGGATTTTGTCATTTTTGGCACAGCTCAAAAGGCAAATCCAGAGGTGTTCAACTCAGTGCTTCTTCAGCCTTCTGGAGAACATCTCGCCTTCACCAGCCCAGCATTCTGGAGAGGTTTTCCCACACATGTGGAGGCTTGCTGGCAGCACATTCCTTCAGCTGGGTGCCCATCACCTTGCAGAGGGCAGAAGCCAGCTTGGTGGCCACGGTGCGGACGTTGGCGCTCCGCACAGGCAGCGCCTTGTTCCCCAGGCAGGGCCAGAGCACGGGCAGGGCGTCGCGCTGGGCGACTTCAGGGCTCCTGGCATGAACCCCCTGCACAAGCACTGCCGGGACAGAGACACAGCTCCTTACCCACCAGCCTCACTGCAAACAAGGATCTACCTCTGCTTCTGCTTCTTGCCAGCCTCTCTGGCCAAGAGCAGCAAAACAGCACCCAGAGCCCCTTGATCCAGAAATGGGCAAAGCAGCTGATCATCCTGGAAACAGAACCACCCACGCCTCAGCACTAACTGTTTCAACCAGAGCCTTGTCCCTGTGGCAGACTCCCTACCTTTACTAAATTATTTCACAATCTCTGCATGAACAATGAATGAAATGTCCAATTGCCTTTGATTTCCATTAAGAAGTTGTCTAAACCCGCACTGAAGATTTGGAAATGTACCATAGAGAGGAAATGGAGAGATTTCTAATAAAAGGGATGATTCCATTTTTGTAACTTTGATGTCAAGTGCCAGATGCCTAATCTGGCTCTTCCCTTTTCTCAGTGGCACACAGCAAAGGGCAGGATTAGAACACACCTCAAAACTCCAGCCCACAAGAGATGGCTGCTGCCGGACAGCTGGATGAGAAACATCAGTGACCAGCTGGGGTCTTTGGCAGAATGCTTATGGGGCTTCCAACAAAGAGCTGTTTCAAACCTCACGGCATCTCTAGAGAATTACCCAGACCCCACTGCCTTGGCATTTGGGCATCTCCACATTTTAATGCCACTTCCCCTCCCAATGGTAATGGCACTTTTTCTTATATGTCCACTGAAATAGGGGCATGGAGAAAGAAAAATGCTACACAGGGGACTGAAATGTAACCAAAACACGAGTGTTTTCTCATATTGTCTCTGAAATCTCTCTGCCCGTTTTCTGAACTGAACTGTATCAAACACGGACAAATGTTTACTAGCAACAGGCTCCTTGCAATAGGCAGATTTGGCTAAGAGATGAAAACCTGAAATGCTCTGGAGACCATTCTTATTTTCTGATTGGACAAAATGTTATTCAGCAGCAATTTAATATTCTGCGTCGGAAGAGACTTCATTTTCTCTATGCTGTTAATCCACCAGCAGACATCAACATTGAAAGAGCTCCTGCAAGTACCCAAAACCAATTCTGCTAAGCAAGAAAGGGTTATGGTACCCATTTTAAAATGGGAATTCATTTGAATTTAAATGCAATTAAAGACATCAGTGACTACTGAATGTGAGGAACAGCTGTCCGGTCCTGCTAAATCTCAGAGAGAACATCTGCTTTTTCTAAAGTAGTCCTAATTTATGGTTAATTCCTTTTTTTGAAAAAGAGATCAAAAGAAGTGCTAAACTAAATGCCCTATTGCTGGAGATCTTCTTTATTCAAATGCTCTTTAAAGGGCCTTTGACATTCCCAATCGCTGAACATGCCCTTTTGAGATTCCTAATGAAGACACAAAGTGTATTAAACCTTGCATTTCAAGATGTTGGCATAATTAGCAGTGGATTTAGCCCCAGTTAAAGCAAGGCTATCAACAATCTTCTCTGCTATATATTGAGATTATCCTTTTTCCATTCCTTGGCTATTGCTGACACAGCAAGCTCCTCTGAGGAATCAATTATCAGCTGCATTTGTAGCATTTTGGGCAGTGCTGACACAGGCAGACACTGTTTGCACACCCTGAAAGGCTCAGTCCAAGGCCCCTCTGACAGCACAGGCAGGGAGCCTCAGCACTCTGCTTCTGTCCCTGTGCCCCAGAGGCTGCCTTGCACTAAACCCGTGCCTCTGGTACCTCTGTTGAGTTCTGACCTAAGCTGTGACCCCCAGGCTCTGCACGGTTCAGCCTCAAAACTTTCCAAGAGAAAAACAAGAATTCTGTGAGGACAAAACAAACTGATGCCCTGAAACAGCATTGGCCACCATTTCCCCTCAAAGATCACAGATGTCCCTGAGCTCCCCAGAGAGGAGCCAGCTGGGGCATTTTTAGCCCTCCCTTTGCTGGAGGTGGTTCTGAGATGCCCCAGTGAGAGCTCAGCCCCAGGCCGAGCGCTGCCCCCATCTCAGGTGCTGCCCAGCTCTGCAGCAGCCAGGGAAAACCTGCCAAACCCACCTGCCTTGG
Source organism: Melospiza georgiana (assembly GCF_028018845.1). Lineage (NCBI taxonomy): Eukaryota > Metazoa > Chordata > Aves > Passeriformes > Passerellidae > Melospiza > Melospiza georgiana. The sequence continues at coordinate 4,772,507 of NW_026652215.1, forward strand.
CTATGGGGCAGCAGGGACACGCTCAGCACCTCCTGGTTTGGAGGAGCTGCTCTGCTGTCTGCTCACAGGCATTCCCTGTAAATGCTCCCTGGGAAGAGCTCTTGGCTCAGAAGGGGAGGCCAAACCTGTGACACGCTCGGTGACATCCAGCAGGGCTTGGCCACTCAGGTGATTCCATTGGTAGCTGAGCTGTTTCAGCAGGGACACTTTATCTACAAGGGAAACACATGTTTCTGCTCACTTTTCTCTGGTCATAGGAGAAAGGGCAGGGCCAACCCCATTTTATAAAATCAAGCACATTTCCGCAGATGTTTGAATCCTATTCTTCTTTCCTTCCAGCATACTTGGCAGGGTTTTAAATTCCAAAAGAAAAGCTCTCCTTTCACATTTGTAAATCCAAACTTGTCTGCTGTAGCAGGAGCTGTGTTAAAACATTTCACATCAGGGACCTCAAGAGTTCAGTCACATGGAAGCAGTGAAAAGGTTTTGCATCTCAGAGCAAAAAGGAAGAGCCCCATACTTGGGACACAGAAAGGCACTGAGCCAGTGTGAGAGTCTGTCCGAATTTTCCCTCATCTCCGAATTTTCCTCAATTTTAAGAAAATTCAGTATTTATAGTTCAAATTCACCCAAAACCCCAAAAAAACACCCAAAAATCACCCAAAACAGCCCAAAAATCCCCCAAAACTCCCCCAAAATGGGGTCCCGGCACTTGTGGAGCCCCTTGGGGCAGCCCGATGCCAGGCTGGGGTGAAAAACGGTGATTTTGGGAAAATTCAGTATTTATAGTTCAAATTCACCCCAAAACCCCCAAAAAACACCCAAAAATCACCCAAAACATACCCAAAATCCCCCAAAACTCCTCCTAAATGGGGTCCTGGCACTCCCGCAGCCCCTCGGGGCAGCCTGAGGCCAGGCTGGGGTGAAAAATGGTGATTTTGGGAAAATTCAGTATTTATAGTTCAAATTCACCCAAAACCCCCCAAAAAACTGCCCCAAAATCACCCAAAACAGCCCAAAAATCCCCCAAAACTCCCCCAAAACGGGGTCCCGGCACTTGTGGAGCCCCTTGGGGCAGCCCGATGCCAGGCTGGGGTGAAAAACGGTGATTTTGGGAAAATTCAGTATTTATAGTTCAAATTCACCCCAAAACCCCCAAAAAACACCCAAAAATCACCCAAAACATCCCCAAAATCACCCAAAAAAGCCCAAAAATCACCCCAAAATCCCCTCAAAACCTTCCCCAAAATTCCCTCCAAAATCACCCAAAACTCCCCCAAAAATCTGCCCCAAAAACACCCAAAAATGACCCAAAAAATCACCCAAAAATCCCCCAAAAATGCCCAAAAATCACCTGAAAATTTCCCAAAATCTGCCCCAAAACCCACCCATTAAACCACCAAAAATCCCCCAGAAATTGCCCAAAATTCACCCAAAATCACCCAAAACCTCCCCAAACCATCACAAGACCCCCCAAATTTCGGGATTTCCCCCTGAATTTTGGGGGTTTTTAATGGGATTTTTTGGATTTTTGGGGTTTTTGTTAATTTGGGGAGGGGTCCCCACCCCCTCCCCTTTTTTTCCTCCTAAATTTTGATGTTTTTCCCCAGAATTTTTTTGTATTTTCCCCCCAAATTTTGATGCTTTTTCTCCAGGATTTTGGGGTATTTTTGCCCAAACTTCAGTTTCTTTGGGATTTTTTGATTTTTATGGTTTTTGGTAATTAGGGGAGGGGTCTCCGCCCTCCTTTACTGCCCCTATCTGCTCCCCTTTCCTGAGTGTTTCCCCTCCATTTTTGATATTTTTCTTCAGAATTTTTTTATTTTCTCCGGGTTTTTCCCCCAAATTTCCGTTTTTTGGGTTTTTAGGGTTTTTGTTAATTTGGGGAGGGGTCTCTCCCCCCCTTTTACCTGCAGAGGATCCCCAGGCCGTGCTCGTGGGGCCCTCCCCTTTGCCCTTTCCTGCTCATTCTCCACCCAAATTTTGATGATTTTTCCCTGTTTTTTTTTTTTTTGTTTTTTTCCCCAAATTTCAGGTTTTTGGTATTTTTGGGTTTTTTGGGTTTTTGTTAATTTGAGGAGGGGTCTCTCCCCCCCTTTTACCTGCAGAGGACCCCCAGGCCGTGCTCGTGGGCCCCGTTGTGCTCGAAGCGCAGCAGCGCCGCCGCCCGCAGCACCAGGCCCTGCTGCACCAGGGGGGCTGCGGAAATTGGGGTGAAAAACGGGAAAATTGGGCAAATCCTGGAAACTGGGGGGAAATCTGGGGAGATTGGGGGGAAATTAAGGGGGCTTTGGGGTGAAGCCCGGGAAAATTGGGGTGAAATGTGGGGAACCCTCCGGCACCGGGCCCTGCTGCACCAGGGGGCTGTGGGAAAATTGGGGTGAAAAACGGGAAAATTGGGAAGTTCTGGGGAATTGGGGTGAAATTCGGGGATTTTGGGGCCATTTTGGGGGATTTTGGGGTAAAATTTGGGATGATTTTTTTGGGAATTTATGGGATCTTTGGGGTTTCCCTGCTGGGCTTGTGCTAAGGGGATTCCAGGGCTGGTTTTGGGGTGAGTTTTGGGCTTTTGGGGCTGGCTTTGGGGTGAATTTGGGGGTTTTTGGGGCTCTCACTGCTGGGCTGGTACCGAGGGCATTCCATGGCATTTTTTGGGGTGAATTTGGGGTTTTCTGGGAGGGATTTTGGGGTTATTGTGGGTATTTTTGGGGTCTCACTGCTGTGCTGGTACTGAGGGGATCCCAGGGCATTTTTTGGGGTGAATCTGGGTGATTCTGGGGGGATTTTTGCGGGAACTTTGGGGTTATTTCGGGGATTTTTGGGGTTTCCTTGCCGGGGTGCTACCGAGGGGGTCCCAGGGCAGTTTTGGGGTGAATCTGAGTGATTTTGGGAGGATTTTTTGTGGGAATTTCAGGGATTTTGGGGGTCTCACTGCTGTGCTGGTACTGAGGGGATCCCAGGGCATTTTTTGGGGTGAATCTGGGTGATTTTGGGGGGATTTTTGGGGTTTCCCTGCCGGGGTGTTACTGAGGGGGTCCCAGGGCATTTTTTGGGGTGAATCTGGGCGATTTTGGGGGGATTTTTGTGGGAATTTCGGGGATTTTTGGGGTTTCCCTGCCGGGGTGTTACCGAGGGGGTCCCAGCGCAGTTTTTGGGGTGAATCTGGGCGGTTTTGGGCTGACCTTTGAGGCGGGGGTGCTCCCTGAGCAGGCAGTGCAGCAGGAAGGCGGCGCGGGCCCTCGGGGGGGTGGGGGCTTGTGGTAGCTAGGGAAGAGGCGCTGCGGAAGATTTCGCGATGTCACGGGAAGCTAGGACCTTCGGTTCCCCATAGATAAGACCCTCAGGTACTCATAGATAAGAAATTAACATAGGAATGTGGTCCGACTAACAATAGGAATGTTGCCCCACTGAAGCCAGTAACTTTCCATCCCTTACCCAGTACTTTTCCATCCCCTACTAACCATAGGTAAGAAGGACAAACCCCTTTTTGACGTAGAGACCCCTAAGACTATAAGACCCCATGAGAAGAAGTAATAAACGCCTTTTGACCGTCCACCACATTGGTGTCTGCGTATGTCATTGGCCCGAACGGCCCTAGAGAGAGGGCTGTCGAGCTGTACCTCAGAACCAGGTCGCCTGCCTTGATCCAAAAGGCAACATTTGGTGCCGGAAACCCGGGACAGCGGCTTGCGCCCGGGAAACAGGAACACTCCTGGAAAGAGGACGGCGGCTGCGGCAGCAGGATGACCGCAGCGGGGGGGACGCCCCCCGCACCAGCTTGGACAATGGAATCCACAGCGAAGGTCGTAAGTCAGGCTCATGAGCAATGGGGAATTAAAGGTGAGCTCAGGAACTCTAATCTTGCTATTGCAAGGCTCCTAGAGCTGGGGACGATCGAACGTCCGGTAAATATATTATATTGGGAAGCGCGGGAGAAGTGCACTGCCGCCTCAGCAGAGGACTCTAAGTCCGCAGGCAGTGGTAAAAACCTGACAGCGTGGGGGAAAGTAGAAAAGGCCCTACGCAAGACGTTAGAAGAACAGGAGACGCAGAAAGCCGCGTGTACACGTTTATTAGCTACACCAAAGCCGGGGGTGGGGGCCGCAACGCAGACCGCCTCTGAGAGCGATCGGATTGAAGGCGGGAATACTCGGGGGTCGGGCGCGTTCCACCCCTTCCCGAGCCCGAGCCCAGACCCCCCAGAGCCCCCAGGAGACCCCCCGGAACTCCCAGGGGACCCCCCGACCTTCCCGCGGAGCCCGCCGGGTCCTAGCCCCCCCCATGGAACTGTCCGAAAAAGCCGCGGTTTCTCTATCTGTCTCTTCCCCGCCGGCCGCCAGTCCGGCGCAAGAAGCAGAGCAGCGCGCGCGATGCTTCTGGCAGGGACTCGCGGAGGAGGCGCGGAACGAGGCTGGATTGTCGGACCCCGCTGGGATTGGTAAAAACTCGCCCCCGCCATGTGCTTTTAAAAATGGCGCCGAACCACATGGCAAGGGCGGAAGGGAGGAGGCGGGGGGCGGAAACGGAGTCAGCCTGCTTAACAACGCATGCGCGGGCGAGCGGGGAGACGGGGCGGCCCCCGCGGAGGAGCGTAAGAACAACCAGAGCGCTCTATTCAAATTAGGTCCTTGTAGGGTAAGGACCTCCCCCGGCAGGAGGCGGGGGGACCCCAGGGGGAGGGAGCAGCACCACCCCCGAAGGGAGGAGCGAGGTCGAAGCCGCACAAAACGGCACGGAGCGCCGGAAGTGTACCGGCAGTCAGGTTCCGGCTCAGAGTCAAGTAACAGCTGCTCAGACAGCTCGGAAGAGCCGACTGAGCCCGGCTGGGACTTGGAAACCGAGAGAGCAGAATTAATGCGGTTTCGAGCGAAACCGAATAAAGATTTAAACAATATCGGGAAACAATCGCAACACAAACTCACCGATTGGGGAAAAATGAAAGCAGCCTGTGGGGACCGGGCACCGGCAGCCTCCATGCACGCTTTCCCGGGGGAGTTTGCCGGAGTGCGGGGGAACCAACAAAGGGCATATACCCCGGTTAACCCAAAAGAAGCCAAAGCGATTTCAGAAATAGGGATCAACTCAGCTGTAGTACCCACTCTTGAGGATGACCTTTCTAGCAATAACGATCTGCTCACTTTTGATATTATGCAAATAAGCCGCATGCTTTTTGATGGGGCGGGGCGGATTGTATTTAAGCAGGAATGGCAGGACGACCGCGTTAGTCCAGGCTTCCGGGGAAGGGCAACAACTCAGCGAGCTGTCCCCAGCCGGCACAGCTTTCCCTGGCAGCACCCTCACTCCAAGCATCCCGGCCCCGGGGAAACGGGACGTCCTTTCCATGCTCGGATTTCGGATTACAAACCTATCCTGAAGGCCACTGCCGTAGACCCTCCGCTGCCAATCAAATTGACTTGGAAATCATCAGACCCTGTATGGGTTGAGCAGTGGCCCCTGACAGAGCCTCGAATGGCAGCCTTGCTGGAACTGGTCGACCGCGAACTGCAAAAGGGTCACATAGAACCCTCCACCAGCCCATGGAACACCCCTGTATTCGTGATCCCCAAGAGGTCCGGACAAGGCTATCATCTCGTCCACGACCTGAGAGAGGTGAACAAGACAATCCGACCCCTGGGTCTGGTCCAGACGCTGCTACCCACGAACTCAGCCATCCCCACAGGGCAGCCATGCGCAGTACTGGATATCAAGGACTGCTTCTTTTCAATACCCCTGCACCCTGAGGACAGAGAACGATTTGCCTTTTCCGTGGCGTTTCGGAACGGCGAGCGGCCCAACCTTCGCTTCCAATGGAGAGTGCTTCCACAAGGCCTAGTCGACAGCCCGACCATATGCCAGATCACCGTGGACAAAGCACTGACGCCGGTCCGACACTCCAATCCCACCGCAACCATCATCCAGTACATGGACGACATCCTGGTTGCAGCACCATCAACAAGCCAAGTAGATGACCTGGTGACCACAATCACGGAGACCCTTCAGGCCAACGGCTTCGAGATCGCGAGCGCAAAGATCAAGAGAGGACCCTGCGTGACCTTCCTGGGAGTAGGAATCACAAGCTCCTACGTGACACCCCCCGAGATGAAAGTCAACCGAGACGTCAAGACGCTCCACGACGTGCAACGCCTGGTGGGATCGCTGCAGTGGCTTCGCAACATTGTCCTGATTCCCCCCGAGGTCATGGACCCTCTGTACGACCTCCTGAAAAGAAAGAACCCCTGGGAACCCAAGGAACTGACGCCGCAGGCAACGAGCTCCCTCGACCTCATCGAAAACCAGATGTCCACTGGCACACTTGCCAGGTGGAACCCAGCCCTGCCACTGGACCTGTACGTCCACTTTACACCGAAGGGGGGAGTGGGAGCACTGGCCCAAGGACCTGCTGAAAAGGCCCGACCAATCCAATGGGTGGTCCTTGGAAGACCCGCTCGTGCATTTTCCCCTGGAATCGAATGCATCGCCAGTCTCATCATGAAAGGCAGGAGACTCGCCTTGAAACACCTAGGGACAGAGCCGACAAGCATCCACCTTCCGTTTCGCAAGCAGCCGACCTCGGAGTCAGCCACAATATCAGAGTACCTGGCCCTTGCTCTCTCCGGCTTCAGAGGAGAAATCTCCTACTCCTCCAGACCACCCTGGACAAAGCTGCTGACCGTAGTCGACATGGACGTGCCACCGAAGGTCAAGGACAGACCGCAGCCGGGACCAATGGTCTTCACAGACGCTTCCTCCACGACTTCAACCGCAGCAGCAGTGTGGCAGGCAGGAGAGCAATGGCACTGCGTCAAAGCGTGTGACCCCACACTGTCAGTGCAACAGCTGGAGGCAGCAGCAGTGGTTTTGGCGTGCGGACTCTTCCAAGACGAACACCTCAACATCGTAATGGACTCTATATTCGTGGCAAGGCTCTGCCTAGCCATGGCAGGACCAGGAGTGTCGACATCAGCAGCAGCCCTAATGCTGGAAGAAGCGCTTTCCTCGCGACAGGGCACCGTGTCAGTCATCCACATCAACAGCCATGACCCAGTCAAAGGCTACTTCCAGACCGGCAACGATAAAGCGGACGCCGCAGCAAAAGGCGTTTGGACCCTGCAAAGAGCTCGTCAACTGCACGAGTCGCTCCACATCGGAGTCAAAGCACTGGCGAAGAGATGCGGAATCCCGACGGCGGACGCGAAACATGTGGTAGCCACTTGCCCTTACTGCCAGAAGTCACCCCTTTGGACCTACGGAGTCAACCAGAGAGGTCTCAAGCCCTCAGAAATCTGGCAGTCAGACTTCACCTGGTGCGAACTGATGAAGCCCCGAGCATGGCTTGCAGTGACAGTAGACACTTATAGCGGGACGATCATAGCCACACAGCACCCCAAAACCAACTCCAAAAACACAATTCAGCACTGGCTGACAGCCATGGCTTGGCTTGGTATCCCCAAGCAGATCAAAACGGACAATGGCTCCAATTTCATCTCTAAACAAGTACAGGAATTCGCTGCGAAATGGGGCATCACGTTAGTGCAAGGCATCCCACACAACAGTACCGGGCAGGCCATAGTTGAGAGAGCAAACCAGACCCTGAAAACCAAGATAGAAGTATTGGCAAAAGCAGAGGGCTTTGCCAATGCCATTCCCCCAGGAGATCAGGCACGTATGCTGGCAACTGCTTTGCTGGCACTGAATCAATTCCCTAGGGGAGATGAAACAAACAGTCCCGTCCAAAAACACTGGGCCACTCGAGCGCTAGAAGAGGGCCCACAGGTGATAATCAGAAACGAGCTAGGCGAGTGGGAACAGGGTTGGAGGCTGATGCTCACGGGGAGAGGGTACGCAGCTGTCAAAAAGGACGGCAAAATCAGGTGGTGTCCACTTAAGTCAATTAAACCGGACCTTCATAGCGAGCAGAATGAGACTGACGAGAATTGTGAGTCTTTGTTTACAGGACCTGCTCGTGGGATGTCCTCGTGACGCGTACATCCCGGTTCCAGACGAAAGTGACCGACCACCAAGCCGTCAGGCAGCACCCAAGAGACCCGCGTGGGTGAGACCCAAGCACCAAGGGTGTTTCTGTGTGATTTTGCTGTTGGGGCTTGTCACCAGAGGGCAAGCCAGCCCAGATCACTACCCCCATCGGCCCTTCAGGTGGGTCATGCGACACCTTGGTAGTGGCAGAGCACTCAGAGAAATCACCACACCGAACACCCCATCCTTTGTGCTCCGCATCACCGATCTGTTTCCAGGACAGCCTAGGGCAAACCCCTATTCCCTACACGCCAAACACTCGTACCTATCCTACTGGCGCCCAGCTTCAAACCCTGGGAAAAGCTACTGCAATCACCCAGGGTGGGGATATTGTGGGCACTGGGGCTGCGAAACCATAGTTACAGATGCCAGACCGTCGGGGCCTGGGTGGGACCCACAAGAACCAGACAAATTCTTACAGTTCACCTGGGCACCCATCGGCTGCAAAATACCCGTCTTCTTTCGCGAAAACTCCCATCGAAACCAAATTAAAATCCCTAACTTTCGGGCATGCACTGATTACAACATGACGGTCTTGCAGCCAGATCACCCTAGCTGGGCCACAGGCAGAACGTGGACAGTAGTCCTTCAAGGGTCAAAAGAGAGGGTGAACGTGCAAATTATCAGGCTCCAGCCGTCAGCACCCCGAGCAGTCGGACCCAACAAAGTGATTAAAAGTGTGCCGAAAGGGAGAAACATAACCTACCCCAAAACCTTACCCACAGGGGTCAGCAATGTCCCGACCGGTCAAGTGGAAACCTTTCAGATGAGTCGCTTAACCGAGTCAGATGCAGACCCAATCCTTTGTATGTTAGAGGCTACCTTTGTATCCCTGAACGAATCCAACCCTAACCTAACTGAATCCTGCTGGCTTTGTTACGATGTCAAACCCCCCTTTTACGAGGGAGTCGCTTTAGACACTCCCTTCAGTTATTCCACAGCCGACGCCCCTCACCAGTGCAGATGGGACACCCCTCGCAAAGGAATCACCCTGAGTCAAGTCACAGGCCGAGGCAGATGCTTTGGAAATTCAACCCTAGCTAAGCGGGGAGGTAACATCTGCACCAAAATTGGCAGGCTGAACAGGAAAAACAATAAGTGGGCAGTCCCATCCGCATCGGGGATGTGGGTTTGCCAGCAATCCGGAGTGAGTCCTTGTGTGTTCCTTCCCAAATTCAATGACTCTAACGACTTCTGTGTCCAAGTTCTGATTGTTCCTGGGGTCTTGTACCACTCAGACGAAGAGATGTACCATCTTCTTGAGGGACCCAGCTGGATCCACAAAAGAGAAATAATGACAGGTATAACTATCGCAATGCTGCTCGGCCTGGGAGCAGCAGGAACGGCCACGGGTGTCTCAGCCCTAGCGACACAGCATCAAGGACTGTCCCAACTGCAGGCAACGATTGACGAGGACCTGCAGAGGATCGAGAAGTCCATCTCCTATCTAGAGAAGTCGGTCTCCTCACTCTCCGAAGCGGTCTTGCAGAACAGGCGAGGCCTGGACCTCCTGTTCATGCAGCAAGGGGGCCTGTGTGCCGCCTTGAAAGGGTTTCTATGCAGACCACACGGGAGTCGTGAGAGACTCCATGGCAGAACTCTGGAACAGACTGGCCCAGAGGCAGAAAGACAGGGAGGCCCAACAGAGCTGGTACGAGTCCTGGTTCAATCAATCACCTTGGCTAACCACTCTGATTTCTGTCCTGATAGGTCCATTGGCGATGCTGTTTCTAACAGTCACCTTCGGACCATGCCTGCTGAACAAGCTGGTCTCATTCGTTCAGAGCCGCCTGGAACGGACCAACATCCTGTTCATAGGGCGACGACAACTGCTGTGAATTCAACCAGGGAATTCAACCAAAGAACACTGCCAGTCACAAGATTTTCAAAACTTGTCTGGCAAAAGCTTACTCAGGTTTCCCAAAATCCCTTTCCCTTGTCAAGTCACAACTTTATACCTCAATTCAGTATCTATGTACACGACTACCTCATTCATTTGTGAAAAGGGAGGGGGAGATGTGGTAGCTAGGGAAGAGGCGCTGCGGAAGATTTCGCGATGTCACGGGAAGCTAGGACCTTCGGTTCCCCATAGATAAGACCCTCAGGTACTCATAGATAAGAAATTAACATAGGAATGTGGTCCGACTAACAATAGGAATGTTGCCCCACTGAAGCCAGTAACTTTCCATCCCTTACCCAGTACTTTTCCATCCCCTACTAACCATAGGTAAGAAGGACAAACCCCTTTTTGACGTAGAGACCCCTAAGACTATAAGACCCCATGAGAAGAAGTAATAAACGCCTTTTGACCGTCCACCACATTGGTGTCTGCGTATGTCATTGGCCCGAACGGCCCTAGAGAGAGGGCTGTCGAGCTGTACCTCAGAACCAGGTCGCCTGCCTTGATCCAAAAGGCAACAGGGGCTCTGCAGGGCTCCCCCCAGCACCTCCAGCCCCCCCAGGGCCTCGAGCTGCTGCAAACCCTCGGGCTGGGCCCACACCAGGCCTGGGGAGGGGAAAAACGGCGTTAAAACAGCCAAAACCGGGAAAAATAGCACCAAAATTGACAAAAAACCACCCCAAAAGCCCCAAAAAACTTCCCAAACCTCCCCCCAAAAACATCCCAAAAAACCTCAAAAAATGCCCCAAAAATCCCCTAAAATTTCCCCCCAAAAAACCCAAAATCCCCCAAAAATCCCTAAAAAATCCAAAAACTAAAAAAAAAAAAATAATAATCTAAAAAAGTCTCCCAAAAAATTCCTTACAAAAATCTCCCCTCAAAAAAATCCCAAAATCCCCTAAAAATCCCCCAAAATCTCAAAAAATCCCTAAAAAATCCCTAAAAAGTTCCCCCAAAATCCCAAATAAATCTTCCTAAAATCCCTAAAGAATAATAAAAAAGTCCCTAAAAAATGAAAAAGATCCCCCAAAAAATCTCAAAAAAACACATAAGAAATCACAAAAAAATCACAAGAAAACCTGAAACAACCCAAAAAACGCCAAAAAATCAGAAAAAAAAAATTTAAAAATCCCAGAAAAACCCTAAAAAATCAGAAAAATTCCCTAAAAAATACCTAAAAGATTCCAAAATACCCAAAAAAAAAAACCCTTTAAAAATCCCCCAAAAAATCTTTAAAACTCCCCCCAAAAAAAAACCCTTAAAATCCTCCCCTAAAAAACCCCAAAAATACACAAAAAATCACAAAAAAGTCACAAAAATTCACAAAAATATCACAAAAAAGGCAAAAAAACCTGAAAAAAATCCGAAAAAAATCCCCAAATCCCTAAAAGATCCCAAAAAAACCCCAAAATGCCCAAATTCTCCCCAGACTCACAGGAGACGACGAAGAGCGCGGCGGGGGCCATGCGCGGGTCAGGGTTCCCCCGGAGCGCCCCCAGCAGGGCGGGCAGAGCCCCCAGCGCCAGCGCCTGGCCCTGCGCTGCCGGAAGGTTCTGGGCACACGAGCCCAGGAGCCGCGCGGCCCTGGCGCGGAGAGGGGGCCAGTGGTGACCCAGCAGGTCCAGGACAACCTCCAGGCCCCCTAAAGAGCAGAATTCTGGGGAGAAACACCGAGAATTTGGGTTAAAATGGGAAAAAATGGGCTTCAAATGGCCCCAAACTCAGCCCCAGCCCAGCGGCACTGGCTCAGAGGGGCCAGCGGTGACCCAGGAGACCCAGGACCACCTCCAGGTCCCCTAAAGAGCAGAATTCTGGGGAGAAAAATGGAAACTTTGGGTTAAAATGGGAAATTATGGGTTAAAATGGGTGAAAGTGGGAGAAAACGGGGTTCAAATGGCCCAAATGGCCCCAAACTCAGCCCCTGGCACCCCCGGCACAGAGAGGGGGCCAGCGGTGACCCAGCAGGTCCAGGACCACCTCCAGGCCCCCTAAAGAGCAGAATTCTGGGGAGAAATGGGACAGAAATGGGAAAAAACAGGGTTAAAACAGGAAAACGTGGGGCTAAATGGGGAAAAAATGGCACAAAATCCATCTCCAAACCAGCTATGAGTGACCCCAATGACCCCTGAGTGACCCTGAGTGACCAAAATGACCCCAGAGTGACCCCAGAGTGACCCCTGAGTGACCACTGAGTGACCCCAATGACCCCTGAGTGACCCCTGAGTGACCAAAATGACCCCTGAGTGACCAAAATGACCCCTGAGTGACCCCAGAGTGACCACTGAGTGACCCCAGTGACCCTGAGTGACCCAAATCACCTCTCAATGACCCCAGTGACCCTGACTGCCCATCCCAGACCCTGAATGACCCCTGAATGACCCCAGAGTGACCCCAATGACCTTTAACCTCACCATTGGCATTGTCCAGGCTCTCGCAGAGGTCGCAGAGCTCCTCCAGGGCCCCCTCGTGTTCCCCGGTGTCCCCCAGGCCCCGCTCGGGCGCCGCCTCCCCGGGACAGGGCCCGGCCAGGAGCCGCGGGCAGCTCTGGAGCTGAAACCCCCAGCCCGGGGAAGGTGTGTGGGGGAGGCAAGTGACCAAAGCAAGATGTTTGCCTGCAGATTGTGACCACTGGAGAAAGAAAACAATGGCTCTCACTTACTGCTGAGAACATGGACTACCTGTTACATCTGTTCCCTATTGTATCTGTTCCCCCCCCCCTCACAATTTTCAGTAATAAAATCCTCTGAGTTAGCTAGAGCCTTTGAGATCTCACCAGCGTAGCAGGCGGATCCTCGGCTGGACTGCACCAAAGGACTTCGTCTCTGCGTTGGTAGCTATATCCCCTCTCCCCTCCTCTTTCTCTCTTTCTCTATCTTTTCCTCTGCCTTAATCCCTCTATCGCATTTTTGCTGTGGTTATTTCAATAAAACTGCATTTGATTTGATTATCACTGCAAACCCTCTTGTACCGTGTTGGTTTTTGCACTCTGAGATCATTCCTACGAACCATCAGGTCATCTGTCTACTAGGACAGACCCTGACATTGGAGCGACATTTCTATGAGCTTTTTCGATGGGCAAAGTTCTTTGGGTTTTTCACGAATGTGCTCTTTGCCCTTGATATGTTTGTATGGGAATGCATGGAACCCATTTTCCAAGCCATTTTGAACCTTGGATTCGGGTTCCCCCGCATTTATCCAGTGTTCAGGGCACTCTTTCCGGTTTTGAAAGAGAGAGCGCCTGCCTTTCCCTGGATTGCTGACTGCAGGAGGCAAGCCCTATTCCCCCGAATTCTCATGGGAGAAGTTCCTTTTGGGGGAGATGATCTGCTGCTTCCCAGCCTCCCTGGCTCGCAGCAGAGGGGTGAAGTCTTGCCCGCAGCCAAAGAAGTTTTTCCCCTGCATTTTCGGAGCATGCTCAAATGGAGCCACATTTTCCCTCCTCCGTTGCTCTCAGAGGGGTTTGAGTGGGCTGAGCCGCCCCTGGAAGCTCGGCAGGCATCGCCCCGTCCGGCCTCTTGGACCTCGCATCGCTCAGACCTGGGGGTGGCATCGGTGCCTGAGGTCCCGCCTCCCGAGTTTGTGGGGCTTCCCCAACCCTCCCCACGGGTGCGGGTGCTTCCCCATGTGGCCTCTCCCGCGGCCGTCCCTCCTGCAGAGCCTGTGGGTGCAGCGGCCCCGCCTGGGCTTGCGAGCTCAGAAACACCGCTTCCCGCGGCTGCACCGGTGTTGCAAGGCAGCAGCGATCAGGCACCGCTTCCGCCGCTTCCCGCAGCTGCGCTGGTGTTGCCAGGCGATGCACTCAGTGACAATGGCGGTTGCCGCCAGCGTGTGTCCGAGGCTGCGCCGCCTGTGGATGCACCAAGAGCCGACCCCATGTGGGTCCCTGTAGCTCCACTCGCGGTGGCCCTGCTTTCACCCTCAGCGCCGATGCCGGAGGTGTCATTTGAGACCAGCGACCCAGTGCTGCCGCCGTCACCCCCGCCCGCCTGCTGCAACTGCATTCTCTCTGGCCTCGCCCCCGCCACCAGCCACCCCAGCAGTTCTGCCGCCTTCGGGGACTCCGTCCTCCATGTCTGCGTCAGAGGCTGCCCGGGAACTGGCAGCATATCTGAGCTCAGACCGTCCCATGCCGTTTGCCCTTGCAACAGCGGTTTCAGTGGCTGGCCTCTCCTTCCGTGGAGGAGGCATGGCTCAACAGCTGAGTGCGGGAGCAGCCCGGCCGCCTTCTTTCAAGCTCAGCGTTCTTGGCGGGTTGGGGGGTGTTTGGTCAGTTGTTTCCCCTTGGGGGGTGCGAATCTCCCTGCCGTCCCTCATGCGCCCCAGCCGCAAGGGGGAGGGGGGTCCTGAAAGTTCTGCCTTTGGTCCCCAGCCCAGAGGGGGTGGGGGTGGTACTGGGAGGCAGATGGGGGGAACACCTTTGGCATTTGCATTGCAGAGGCAGAGGGAATGGCGGAAAGCCATCATCGCTTGTTTTCTGTGGGGAACAAACATTCCCAGACCCGAGATGGAGATTCTCAGGACAGCTTCTGTCCCCTCACTACCAACATGCATCAGTGATTTTGGGGGGAAGGAAGCGTTTGGTCACTTGTTCTGCCATTGCACTGGCAGTGTGGTGCTGGGCTGTGACAACACAGAGCCCGCCTCTCAGGCTGGGCCTGGCTGTTTGGCTCGGTTCCCTGGGCCAGGGCCACCGCCCGGCCGGCTGCTGGGTTTGGAGGCTTTGCTTCCCCCGTCAGGACCTGGACCACTGTTCTGTGGGACAGGTCTGGGGTTCTTGATCCTTCCACGTGGGCCAGGGCCCACTCAGGGCCTCTCAGGCTCCTCTCTGCTGCTGCTGCTCTTTCTGGAAAAAAAAAAAAAAAAAAAAGTTGAAAGAGCTAGTAGCACCTCAAAAGCATTGAAGAGCCAAAAATTACAAGTAGTTCAATAAAGGAGTGTGGCCAAGGCATTAAAAATTTTTTCTCAAAATTGTTTGATAACTGTCAATGGATTTTTGATAATTATTGATGATTTTTCTTCAGCAATTTGTTGTTTCAGGATTCTGCAAGCCTGTTTCAGGACCCAAAGGGACTTTCAGAAATGTCAAAGAGGAACATCTTCAGTCGATGGACTTTCTCCTGTAACTCAGCTGTTTGGAGTTGAAGCAATGAATTTCTTTGCATTGTTTAAGCATTTTCTTATGTTGTAAGATTGTTTTAGTGATATGATAGCATTTTATGTTCTACAAGTGAAGAATTTCCCTGATCATTCCACATCAGCACTTGATTGAGGTTTTTCATTGGCAACAGATAACCCGTCAAGTGTTTGTTCTTTCTTCTGCATGGGTACAGCAGACAAAATGACAAACACTTTTCTTTTTAATTTAACTAAAATAAAAAGGGTGATATGTCACAGACATCTTTTATGAAAAATCCTTTCCTTAGGATTTTTCCTCCTGAGAAGCTGAGAGGCCTCAGGAACAAAATGTAAACAATGGTTATCTGCTGCTGTGGAATGCAACAGGTGGATCTCTGATTGGCCCATGTTGGTTGTTTCTAATTAATGGCCAATCACAGTGAGCTGGCTTGGACAGAGAGTTTGAGCCACAAGCCTTGGTTATCATTCTTTGCTATTCTATTCTTAGCTAACCTTCTGATGAAATCCTTTCTTTTATTCTTTCAGTATAGTTTCAATATAATAAATATAATTAAATAATAAATAAAGCCTTCTGAAACATGGAGTCAGATCCTCGTCTATTCCCTCATGCTAAGACCCCTGTGAACACGGCCACGGTGACAGGCTGCCAGGGAGACAGCGTGACCGGAGCTCCACCACCCCTATATCCCGGGCACAGGCGAATTGGGGGCATTTCCGTGGCACCCCTGCCACACTTCCCCATCCCCCCTGCTGACCCCCCCTTTGTCACTCTCTCAGCGTGGGGGACTTGGTGGCACTGCAGGACCCCTCTCTGTGCCATCCCTGAGGTGGCACCTGTGCTTTTTGTCACCACCACCCGCCAATTTGTCACCAGTGCCCCAAAACAGGGGGTGGCCCACATCCTATGGTGGGGGAGAAGGGACAGCAACATTTTTGGTGTCTCCCTAACCACTTCCATCCCCTCAAGGATGCTCTGTGACTCTGCACTGCCCCCGCCCCCCCCGCCCCTACGTCCTCCTCCTCCTTCACCTGTGCCCCAGGAGGTGATGCCGCTGCTCCCAGTGGGGACGTGCCAGTGACACCGAGGGGACACCGTGGACCGTGACACTGAGGGGACCCCTCAAAGGGACTGCAGGGTCACAGTGGCTCCTGGAGTGACAGCTGGTGGCTCCTGCAGTGACAGCTGGAGGTCCCACCATGCTGTGGTGACAATTTGGGGGGTGGGTGCTCCTTTTGGGGTTCTCCAGGGTCGGTCCCAAAATCCCCTCCCATCACCACAAAGTCACCTCCCCAGGCCTCGCCTCAGTCTCCCTCTCCCTCTGCAGGGACCATGTGGAGCTGATGTGATAGCATTGGGTTTATTTGGGGGGATTTTGGGTTGGGGGCTACTGGGATGGACTGGTGGGACAGTGGGATGGGCCAGGCTGTGGGCAGGCTGGTGGTCATCTGGGCTGGGGGCAGGCCAGGCTGTGGGGCTGCAGGGCCAGGGGCTGTCCAGATCAGAATCCAGCTGGGATCCATGGCTCGGATGTCCATCTGGACCAGTGTCCATCCAGAGTGGGATCCATGGACTGGTGTCCATCTGGACCAGGGTCCAACCTCTCCTGCCCCCATCCATCCCATACTCTCCAGCCAGGGCCACTTCTCACTGCAGAGTGGACAAGACCCTCGGTCAGTGCCAAGATGACCCCAAACCCTGTCCCAGCAACCCTGCCACGCCACCCACCCCGAGCCCCAGTGCCACTGGTGTTCCCTGGAAGCCAGGCCAGCTCCGGAATTCCTGGCAAAGGAGATCCAGAGTCCTGGGCTGGGGACTCAAGGGCATCCAGGACAGTGAGCACTGAGTCCATGGGGCATGGGGGGACAATTAGGAACACAGCTGGGGACATGCCTGGGTGGACGGGGGTGGGGGGTGAAGGGGGTTAAGGGGTGGGGAGAGGGTTGGAGGGCAGGATGCCCCCAAAACTTCACCAAGTCAAAGGGGAGGATGTTCAAAACTAGAGGGGGGAAGGATGAAAAATAGGGAAAGGAGCCAAAAAGGGGGAAAAGAACCCCAAATAGGGGAAGAGTGACCCAAAATGGGGGGAGGACCCAAATGACAGAGAAAGGATCCAAAGTAGGGAGGAAAAGACACAAAATAGGGAGAAAGGAAGCAAAAGACGGGGAAAGGATCCAATCTGGGGAAAACATCTCAAAGGGGGAGGAAAGGACCCAAATTCAGAGGACAAAGGGTGTCACGGGAACAAAGCTCTTCCTGCACTTGGGGCACTCCCAGGGCTGCCCTTAGGGGTGGCTCTGTTGGTGTCTGGTCAAGATAGAGCTCTGAGAGAAGCTCTTCCTACACTCAGAACACTCGTAGGGCCTCTCCCCGGTGGGATGCACCAGTGGCTGATGAGAGCAGCGTTCTGCTTGAAGCCCTTCCCGCAGTCAGGGCAGTTGAAGGGCCTCTCATCTGTATGAAGCTGCTGGTGCAGGAGGAGAAAGGAGCTGGTCTGAAACCTCTTCTTGCATTTAATACACTCATAGGGCCTCTCTCCAGTGTGGATCCTCTGGTGGCCAATCAGGTGGGACTTTGACATGAAGCTCTTCCCACACTGCCCACATTTGTAGCGCTCTTTCAGACCTGTGTGGACTTCCATGTGGTGGGTCAGGTGGCTTCTCCTCTGGTAGCTATTCCCACATTCCCCACACTCAAAAGGCCATTCCCCAGCGTGGTTTCTCTGGTGGATGGTCAGTTCAGATGTTGTCCTGAAGCTCTGCCCACCCTCTGCATACTCATAGCTTTGTTCCTCCGTGTGGATCCTCAGGTGGGCAGTCAGGGTGGAGTTCTGGGTCAAGCTCTTTCCAAACTCAGGACACTCGTAGGGCCTCTCCCCGCTGTGGACACGCAGGGAGTGATGAGGCCGGAGTTGTACCTGAAGCCTTTTGCACAATGGTGGCAGCAGAAGAGCCTCTCGCCTTTGTGACTCTGCTGATGCCTGATGAGACAGGAACTCATCTGAAACCTCTTCCTGCATTTATCACACTCGTCGGGACGTTCCTCTGTGTGGATTCTCATGTGGCGGATCAGGGAGGATCTCAGGGAGAAGCTCTTCCCACATTCTGAGGACTTACAAGACTCCTCCCATCCTGGAGCTGCTCATGGATCCCCAGCTCTGAGCTGCAGCTCCATCCCTGGCCCAGGGTGGGCCTTTCCCCCTCAGATCCCCATGATCGGCGTTTGCAGCCCCTCCTCGTAAGGGATCTCTGGGGCTTTTCTTTCCCCTTTGATTCCTGTGCTGTGGAGCTGCACAAAACAGCCTCTTCCACAAGTTCTCCTGTGGGGATTTGACCTCCCTAGTCTCTGGCCTAAGCTTCTTGTCTGGGGAAGGAAGGACAAGGAGAAGATGGGATTTGCCTCTGTGCCACAGGGAAGGACAAGGAGATCCTCCCAGTGCGTCCCCAGCAGGACAGCTTTGGCACCAGGGTTGTCCTGCAGCCGGGGGCTGTGCTGGGGTGAGAGATGGAGCAGGAGAGAGGGGGAAAGGGGCACTGACTTCCTCCTCACCTGCCTGGGGCTCCTGGGCCATCTTCTTCCTCACGGCGTCCTCCTTCTTCATCGGGCCAAGGTTTGGAAAAAGAAAATCCTGGTTTGGGGGAAAACAAGGGCTGAACATGTTGGGTTTGATAGTCCTGTTGCCCAAGTGCAGCTGGAGAAGTCAATGCCCCTTTCAGCTATGAGGGGCCTGGAGCCCGCTCATCCCCAGCCTCCCCCACCCCTCCAGGCAGCCAGTTTGTCTCCCAGCTCCGGGATCGCCCCTCTGCGCTCTTCCCCACTCCAGGGCTCCCGAGCTCCCTTTTGCTCTCCTGGGCATCCCCCAGCCCGAGATCACCCCTGTGCCCATCGGTACCAGGCGAACGTGAGGCTGTTCCCTCCATGGGAAATTCACGGTTCAGGTTTGAGGTCCTGCAAGAGTCAAAGATCCCCTGCCCCATGAAAAAACCCTCCCAGAGACCCCCCGATGGATCTGGTGCAAGCTCCCCCTCCCCACTCACCTGCGTAATCTGGAGGGGGCAATGCAGCAGGAGTCAGGGGAGCTTCAGCCTGAGCGGCAGGGGAAGGCGGCGGGGAAACCAACGTGGTTGTGCTGCTCCTCTTCCTTCTGCTCCTCCACTTACTCCTCGTCTGTTCCTCCTCTTCCTTCCACTTTTCTTTCACTCCTAGACCGGCCCAGGCAATGCTGACACCCAAAAGCAGCTGCGCTCTGCCCTGGGCGGGTTCCGAAACAGCATGGCAGTAAAACTGGGGAGTGAAACTGGGAGCATTGGGAAAGATCATGAGAGCAGCGGAAAGGAATTGGGAGCGCTTTCCCTGCCAGTCCCGCTTTTACTGGGAGAACTGAGAGGGAACTGGGAGCAAACAGCACTCGGAGGCGGCTGCAGCCAGCAGCTAGTGGGGCCATGATAGAAGGCCTGGTTATGAGAATAAGAGAGCGATCGCGCACTGGGATTGGTGGGCGGGAGCAGCGCGGGGTTTGCTCGGTTATGTGAGGGCCGGGAGGGGCCGGAGCAATGGCGGCGGCGTCCGGTGAGAGGGGACAGGGAGCGGGAATGGGGACCGGGAGCGGGAATGGGGACGGCAATGAGGACAGGGAGTGGGTATGGGGACAGGGAAGAGGCATGGGAATGGGGACATGATCGGAAATGGCACCCGGAACTGGAATGGCACAGAGAATGGGGACAGGGACCAGGAATTGGAATATGGGTATGGGACGGGGAATATTGAAATGGAAATATGGGAACAGGAGCGGGACCGTGAATAACAGAAGGGGAACAGAGACATGGAATATGGGAGACGGATAGGGAATGAGACTGGAATGAGATTCAGGCTGGGATGGCAGTGGAACGGTACCAGGGTGACATGGGAATGGGTGGGTGAGAGGGGGTGACAGCAGGGAGAGGGGGATCCTGAACAGGGACACTGGCAACCAGGACAGAGGGACATGGAGACAGTTCCAGGGCAGGGGGGCCTTGATCAGCCACGCCATAACTTTCACCAGGGTCCCCAAGCACTTTTGCAGCTACTGGGCCTGTTCTGCCCAAAGCCCTGAGCAACCCCCAAGTCCCTCCCAGGAACCCCCACCTCTCTCAAACCCAACATGTCCCCCCGTCCCCTGGCAGATCCCCCCATGTCCCCATCAATGGCTTATTCCAATGTCTTTTTTTTTACCCTAGTTTTGTGTGTTTTGAAGGGACTAACAGAAATGAAAGGAAAATCCAGGCCACGGGGTGCAAGGAAGATGTGAAGCAGCTGGACAGGTGGTTTCTAAAATGGATAACCAGCAACAGGAATGGCCTGGGCTCTGCTTACCGCGGTTCCCTGGGGATTACCCAGGGTGGATGCATCTGTAGTGGCTGGAGCTGGAGCAGCGCAGGAAGGTCTTCCTGCATTTGGGGCACTCACTGGGCTGCCCTTAGTGCTGGCTCTGTTGGTGTCTGCTCAAGGTAGAGCTCTGAGAGAAGCTCTTCCCACACTCAGGACACTCATAGGGCCTCTCCCCACTGTGGATGCGCCAGTGGGTCACGAGGGTGGAGTTGTCCCTGAAGCCCTTCCCGCAGTCAGGGCAGCAAAAGGGCCGCTCCTCCGTGTGAATCCTCTGGTGCCTGACAAGATGAGAGCTGGTCTGAAACCTCTTCCTGCATTTATCACACTCATAGGGCTTCTCCTCAGTGTGGCCCCTCAGGTGGTAGATCAGGTGGGAGCGCTGGCAGAAGCTCTTCCCACACTCCCCACACTCGTAAGACCTCTCGCCAGTGTGGATCCTCTTGTGGACAATCAGGTTTGACTTGTGGGTGAATCTCTTCCCACACTCGGGACACTCATAGGGCCTCTCCCGGGTGTGCATGTGCTGGTGGCTGACAAGGGAGGAGTTGTACTTGAAGCCTTTCCCGCAGTCGGGGCAGAGGAAAGGCCTCTCCTCTGTGTGAGTGCGCTGGTGCCTGAGGAGATCAGAGCTGGTCTGAAACCCCTTTCTGCATTTATCACACTCGTAGGGTTTCTCCCCGGTGTGCCTCCTCATGTGGACAGTCAGGTGGGAGATCCGGCTGAAACTCTTCCCACACTCCTCACACTTGTAAGACCTCTCCTCGGTGTGCCTCCTCAGGTGGACAATCAGGCAGGAGATCCAGCTGAAGCTCTTCCCACACTCCTCACACTTGTAAGACCTCTCCTCGGTGTGGCTCCTCAAGTGGACAGTCAAGTTGGATCTCCGGCTGAAGCTCTTCCCACACTCCTCACATATATAGGGCCTCTCCCCCGTGTGGATTTTCATGTGGCAGATCAGGCTGGATTTCTGGCTGAAGCTCTTCCCACATTTCAAGCACTTCTGGGGCTTCTCCTTACCCTGAAGCTGCTCATGGACCACGAGCTCTGAGCTCCAGGCGCCTCCCCGGTCCAGGGTGGGCCTTTCCCCCTCAGATGCCCGAGATCTGCGTTTGCAGCCCCTCCTCGTGCGGGATCTCTGGGGTTTTTCCTCCCTGTTGGATTCCTGTGCTGTGGAGCTTCTCAAAACAGCCTCTTCCACAAGGTTCTGCTGTGGGGATTTGTCCACCCTGGTCTCCATCCTCAGCTCCTGGTCTGGGGGAGGAAGGACAAGGAGAGGATGGGATTTGCCTCCGTGCCACAGGGAAGGACAAGGAGATCCCCCCAGTGCGTCCCCAGCAGGACGGCTTTGGCAGCAGGGTTGTCCTGCAGCCAGGATTCAGCCCGGAGAGGGGAACACCCTTGCGAGGGGGAAGCCCTGGAGCTCCCCACAGCCTGGAGCAGAGTCAGGGGAAACGGGAGCGCTGAGACACCAAGAGCCCCGGCATTGCTAAGAGGGAGCCCAGAGAGGGGGATCTAGGGAACCCCTGGGGGCTGCAGGGAACCCCCAGCAGCACAGAGAAGGGGGAGCCTCAGAAGCCCAAGGTCAGAAGAGCAGAGAGGGGGGACCCTGGGGATTCCCGTGACAGCCTGGAGAGGGTGTGGACTCCTGGAGAGGAGAACGCTCAATAGATGCAGGACTCCAAGAAGTCCAAAGTGGAGAGACCAGAGAAGGGCAATTCATGGCGAGCTCTTTTTTGGAATAATCATGAGACATTCAAGTCTTGGCAGGCTTAAGGATGGTATTTCTCAGGGTTTTTCCAACTAATTTTTTTTGGTCTGGAGTTTTTTTTTGGGCAGGATCTTGGTGGTCTGGAGATTTTTATGGACACAAAATGTCTGGAGACTTCTAGAGATGGGTTGGGGCAGGAGGAATGCCAAACAAAATGCTCTCATACATTGTTTTTCTCATTTCCAAACCTCAGCCAAGTCTGTTGCCCTGTCTCTGGGAACACCCGCTGGTGTCACCTCTGTACATTGTCCCTGCTGCCTGGTGTCGCTCTCTGATCTGTTCCCTGTGTCATCCCATTCCTAGTGTCCACCGTGCCTGGCATCAACCCCTGGTCCATGTCCATCTTGTCTTATGTTGCAATGCAAGATGTGACCAGCAGTATGTATTTTATCACCATCTGTTGAAACCAGGAGGAGCAGTGTTCTTTATCACTTCCATGACACATCCCTCCTAACACCAGGGCAGATATTCTCTATTAATGGGCAAGCTGTTAAAACCAGGTGAGGCAGGTTTATTTTTATCTCTTCCATAACCCATCATCCCTTCAGGGAGATATCTTCTGTTAATAGGCCATTGAGATTCACTGAGTGACTGATAAAATTAATCAACAGTGGGTGTTCCCAGAAACGGAGCTCACAGACTGGGCTAAGGTTTGGAAATGAGAAATCCTATTTCCAAGAGAAAAACAAGGTATGAGAGCATTTTGTTGGGCATTCCTCCTGCCCCAACCCATCTCTAGAAGTCTCCAGACATTTTGTGTCCATAAAAATCTCCAGACCAAAAAAATTTAGTTGGAAAAACCCTGAGAAATACCATCCTTAAGCCTGCCAAGACTTGAATGTCTCATGATTATTCCAAAAAAGAGCTCGCCATGAATTGCCCTTCTCTGGTCTCTCCACTTTGGACTTCTTGGAGTCCTGCATCTATTGAGTGTTCTCCTCTCCAGGGGTCCATACCCTCTCCAGGCTGCCACGGGAATCCCCAGGGTCCCCCCTCTCTGCTCTTCTGACCTTGGGCTTCTGGGGCTCCCCCTTCTCTGTGCTGCTGAGGGTTCCCTGCAGCCCCCAGGGGTTCCCTAGATCCCCCTCTCTGGGCTCCCTCTTAGCAATGCCGGGGCTCTTGGTGTCTCAGCGCTCCCGTTTCCCCTGACTCTGCTCCAGGCTGTGGGGAGCTCCAGGGTTTCCCCCTCGCAAGGGTGTTCCCCTCTCCGGGCTGAATCCTGGCGGTCTCCTCTCTCTGGGCTACACGCTTCGGTGTCCCAGTGTTCTCCCCTCTCTTGCCCTCCCCCGCGAAGAAACAACCTCCTGGGACACCGCCAGAATCTCCCCAATGGGCATTTGCAGCTTAGCTTTGGAGTCCTTTGAGCTCCAAAAATCCCCCCATCCCCAAAAAAATACCCACCTATGGAGCACCCAGGATATTTGGTTGAGCTCCCCCTCTGTGATCACCTGAGATATGGAGGGGAAATGCCCCAGGGTCCGGGAGTGCTGCAGAGAAAGCGAGGGCTGGAGCCTGTGTTCCCCCCGCTTCCACTTCCCAATCCTCCTCCTCTCACCCAGCTCTTCCTCCCACCCGTCCTCCTCCTCTTCCTCCTCCACACCTCCTCCTCCTCCTCCTTCTCTTGTTCCCTCCAGCCCTTGTCCTGCTGCTTCTCCCTCCCTGCTCCACCATCCCATTCCTCCTGCCCCGGTCCTGCAGCCCTTGCAGCCCGCGGCAGGAGCGGGGATGGAGCCGGGACAGGTCGGCATGGGCAGTGCGGGGCTCTCAGCTGCTCCCACCCGCTGGGGCCGGGAGGAGCAGGAGGAGGAGAACCCTGCCTGGGGAGAAGGAGAGGCAAACTGGGAAAACTGGACGCTGCACATCCACACTGGGGCTTGCTGGGGATGTTGGTTGAGGCCTTCCAGCCCCTGGGGCTCCTATCATGCAGTCTGGGAGGGGGGAACACAGACAGGGCTGGGGGATGCCAGGAGTGGCATCGCTGGGAGGGACTGGGCTGTACTGGGATCATCCTGGGATCATTTTGGAAGTGAGTAGGAACCTGCCGGGCCAATTGAGACCATGTTAGGGGCTAATGTGATATACTGGGAATGACTGGGATCATTCTGAGAGTGAGTGGGAGATGCTGTGAGCAACTGGGAGCACGCTGGTAGCAAGTGGCATCATACTGGGACTGATTGTGTTGATGTAGCTGGAGGCAGCTTGGACCATACTGGGATGGATTGGAAGCAGCTAGGATTATACTAGGACCATACTGGGAATGGTGGTACATGACTTGGATCATATTGGAAGTTACTGGGATCATACTGCTGTTAAAAGGGAGCAACTGGGATCACACTTTGGGCTACTGAGAGCAACGGAGAGTGTCTGAGGTTGGAAATGCAAGATGTGAGTGGAGGTATGTATTCTATTGCCATCTGTTAGAGGTGGGGCAGTTATCTTCTGTTAATTGGGCAGTTTTCTTTATCTCTTCCACAAGCCCTCCAGGGAGATATCTTCTGTTAATGGGCCATTGAGCCTCACTGCAGGACTGATAAAATTACCTCACCCCATTGGTAGATGTTCCACCCATGGGGAGGAGCCAGGCATTCCTACCTGGATATAATCAGAGATTTGGAACACCACAGTCAGGCTTTTCCCACTGGATTCCCAGAGGAGCAGCTTTTCTTCTCCCCTGGATTCGCCGAGGAAGACCAGACCTATCTACACCACCACTGGACCTTTGGAGGAAAACTACACCCTTCTGCAGGAACCACTGCTTCAACAGAACCACATCTGTCCCTCCAGGAGGACTGCAGCCACCATTTAATTGGAGTGCAACAAACACCCTGACTAACAGGGTGTCAGCTTGGATTCTGACTCTGTCAGTGGTTTTCTTTCTACTATTACATATTTCATTTTATTTTTCCTAGCAAAGAACTGTTATTCCTATTTCCATATCTTTCCCTGAGAGCCCCTTAATTTCAAAATTATAGTACTTTGGAGGGAGGGGGTTTACATTTTCAATTTTAAGGGAGGCTCTGCCTTCCTTAGCAGACACCAAGACAGGCAGCGGGACCATCAAACCCAACGCGCCCAGCCCTTGTTTTCCCCCAAGCCAGGATTTCCTGTTTCTAAACCTTGGCCCGATGCAAGAGGAGGAGGTCGTGAGGAAGAGGAAGATGGCCCAGCAACCCCAAGCAGGTGAGGAGGAATTCAGTGCCCCTTTCCCCCTCTCTCCTGCTCCATCTCCCGCCCCAGCACGGCCCCCGGCTGCAGGACAACCCTGCTGCCAAAGCCGTCCTGCTGGGGACGCACTGGGAGGATCTCCTTGTCCTTCCCTGTGGCACGGAGGCAAATCCCATCCTCTCCTTGTCCTTCCTCCCCCAGACCAGGAGCTGAGGATGGAGACCAGGGCGGACAAATCCCCACAGCAGAACCTTGTGGAAGAGGCTGTTTTGAGCAGCTCCACAGCACAGGAATCCAACAGGGAGGAAAAACCCCAGAGATCCCGCACGAGGAGGGGCTGCAAACGCAGATCTCAGGCATCTGAGGGGGGAAAGGCCCACCCTGGACTAGGGAGGCACCTGGAGCTCAGAGCTCGTGGTCTATGAGCAGCTTCAGGGTAAGGAGAAGCCCCAGAAGTGCTTGAAATGTGGGAAGAGCTTCAGCCAGAAATCCAGCCTGATCTGCCACATGAAAATCCACACGGGGGAGAGGCCCTATATATGTGAGGAGTGTGGGAAAAGCTTCAGCCGGAGATCCAACTTGACGGTCCACTTGAGGAGCCACACCGAGGAGAGGTCTTACAAGTGTGAGGAGTGTGGGAAGAGTTTCAGCCAGATCTCCCACCTGACTGTCCACATGAGGAGGCACACCGGGGAGAAACCCTACGAGTGTGATAAATGCAGAAAGGGGTTTCAGACCAGCTCTGATCTCCTCAGGCACCAGCGCACTCACACAGAGGAGAGGCCTTTCCTCTGCCCCGACTGTGGGAAAGGCTTCAAGTACAACTCCTCCCTTGTCAGCCACCAGCACATGCACACCCGGGAGAGGCCCTATGAGTGTCCGAGTGTGGGAAGAGTTTCACCCACAAGTCGAACCTGATTGTCCACAAGAGGATCCACACTGGCGAGAGGTCTTACGAGTGTGGGGAGTGTGGGAAGAGCTTCTGCCAGCGCTCCCACCTGATCTACCACCTGAGGGGCCACACTGGGGAGAAGTCCTATGAGTGTGATAAATGCAGGAAGAGGTTTCAGACCAGCTCTCATCTTGTCAGGCACCAGAGGATTCACACGGAGGAGCGGCCCTTTTGGTCCTTTTTCACCTATACGAGTTGAGAAAGGACAGAGGATAGCTCAATTAGTTCTACTGGAGCAAATGACTAAAACATTACCCCCTCATCAATCACAGTCCCGGGGGAAGAGGGATTTGGCTCCAATGGAGGATTTACTCAGTTAACAATGGACTTAAACGTTCGGCTAAAACGTCCTGTATTGATAGAGTATCAGGGTGACAGGCAAACCTTGGAAGGTTTATTAGATATTGGTGCAGACTCCAGGATTATCAGCCTGGATTGCTGGCCCCACAACTGGCCGTTACAGCCAACCACAGCAGCAGTTACCGGGGTTGGAGGCTTAACACTTGCAAGGAAATCACCCATGTTATCAGTAACTATCTATTGAAAAATTTTACGGAGTGTTTTCTCTGTTGTGCCTTTGCCCCCTACTGTGCAGTGCCTCATTGGTCAGGACATTTTGGCTCAAATGGGGGTAGTGCTGACAAATGAGTACCCTTTGGGCTAATGGCCATTGTGTGGACTTTCCCAATCCCACTCATTTGGAACACGGACACACCAGTGTGGGTTAAGCAATGGCCGATAAAAAGGGAAAGTCTGGAACAAGCACATGTACTAGTACAAGAACAATATGAGCAGGGTCATTTACAGTTGTCAGTAAGCCCATGGAATACCCCTATTTTTGTTATTTAAAAGAAGTCGGGAAAATATCGTTTGCTACAAGATTTATGGGCGGTAAATGAATAAATAGAGCCTATGGGAGCCTTACAACCAGGTTTGCCTAACCCAGCCATGTTGCCAAAGGACTGGCCACTGTTAATTGTGGATCTTAAGGACTGTTTTTTTACTATTGCTCTTCACCCTCGAGACACTCGGAGGTTTGCATTTACCTTACTGGCTTTAAACAGGGAAGAACCAGACAAGAGATTTGAATGGCTTACTCTCCCACAGGGAATGCGCAACAGTGACCCTTGTGTCAGCTGTATGTTGACAATGCTTTACAACCTTTGCGACAGGCCTGGGCCAAAACAACGATTTATAATTACATGGATGATATTTTATTTGTGCAGCCACAACCTTTTACAGGTCAACAAATTCAAGAAATACATAAGGCCCTGGAACTACATGGCTTGGTTGCAGCTCCTGAAAAAATTCAATTATCTGCACCCTGGAGATATTTAGAATGCAGATTACTGATCAGGTTGTTACCCCCCAGAAATTGTAATTGAATATTAAAGTACATACATTGCACGATGCTTGGTGATCTGCAATGGCTGCGCCCTATTGTGGGCATCCCAAATGAGTGGTTAGATGAACTTCAACCTTTACTAAAAGGGACTGACCCAGAATAACCTGTCCATATAACCTCTGAGCAGGTTAAGACACTTCAGCAGATATTGGGCAGTGTGACACAGGGCAGTGTCCCGAGACGAGATCTTAACCTCCCCATACAGCTGACAGTTGGGTGTGGAACTAAATTTTTACTGGGTGCACTTATTCAGCAAAACAGAAAAACGGGGGAGGCGTGGGCCTTAGAAGGGGAAGGTCCTCCACTTCAACAGCATAAAACCCTTCTTCAAAAAATCTAAATTTTGGCTGACCTGCTAAAGAAGGGTTGTGAACAGGCATTACAGATTACGGGAAAGGAGCCTGATCAGATATGGATACCAATGAAGAAAGATACGTTGACCTGGTACGTGATAAACAGTATGGAATTACAAGAGGCACTGCTGGGAGCTGGAAGTGTGATTGCCACTGATGATATTCCCAATATACCATTGAACTGGGTAGGGCAGTGGGGTTGGATTCAATGCCCAAAAAGATCACAGAAAGCCACTGTCGGATGCTATAACAGCCTACACGGACACAGGAAGGAAGTCAAGAACTGCTGCAGTGACCTGGCAGGAAAAGGGATAATGGCACCATCAAATTCTCCAGGCTTCCGAGTTGGATACTTTACAAACAATGGAGCTATTGGCTGTTGTATGGGCCATGATGTCTTTTTTGGGGCCCCTCAACATAGTGACAGATTCTTTGTATGTTGCAGGAGTGTGTGAGTGAATAGAGCATGCATCTATAAAAGAGGTTCAAAATCAGAAGTTACATGAGCTGTTTATTCAGTTACAGAGGGCAATTAAGCTGAGAAAACATCCCTTTTCTGTTATCCATATCAGAAGTCACAAGTGGGATATTGCTCTAGGAGAGGGCAATGTGCAAGCAGATAAACTAGTCTCAATCACACAAATTACTCCAATTCCCAGGCAGACTATGGCCAGAGAGGCACATTCCATGTTTCACCAAAATGCAAAGGGCCTCCATAGAGAATTTCAGATATCTATGGAAGAGGCATGGGCAATAATCAAAGCCTGTCCCATATGTAGTCATCATAATGGGGGCTGCGGGTTAGGTCTGGGAGTTAACCCAAGAGAGTTGAGTACAAACTAGTATAATAGGTCCAATTTCTGCAGATCAAGATCCCAACCAAGCGTGGGACAATTGTCTGAGAGACCTAAAGAGGTTAAATCTGAGCAGATCAAGGAGAAAGAAGGGGAAAGGAGAGACATTCTTAACGACTTGTGGGAAACATGTTTATCTCCCGAATGTTTGGGTTGTTCAAAGCAGTGCCTGGGGAGACCAGGGTGATGTGGCACATTTATGCTGTTACCTTGCTAATCCTCACCCTCTTAGCAGACAGTGCAGATGCTGCCGGAAAAGTGAAAACTCATCATGCATGGGCCCCACCTCAGCCTAAGACTAACATTTGGGTCACCCTCGCAAACTTAACTAACCAGGAGGCCATTTGCCTGTTGTTATCTTCTCCTGGTAACTCATTTACAACTTGCTTGTTTGGGCTGCCAGCAGATCCCTGGCCATGTCCCTCAGGTGTACCCACCTGCAAAACTGACAATCCTAAGACAAGTGTAGATAATTGGGACCAATGGGTTTCTCATTTCCCCATAGCACCACAGGAACCCCAAGAATTGGAGCTGTTAGGTTCAGTGATGGCAGATGCATGTATTAATTTTAACCACAGAAGCCAGCTTTCAGCCAAGAACCATTCCACCATTGTAACTTCCAGCATGGCTGTGTATCGTAATGCAACAGCTTGGTGCAATTATACTACTATTGAAGTGAAGGGAGACGACCATCCAATTGATGAGCATCGAACTCCGATTTATTGATCAAATCAGCCACTTTATATAACAGTGTTAATTAACTTCATGCATATTGCAAAATTTGAGCTCACAATAGGTTACAGAGAAAACTCTAACCCCTCCTTTTGTTTATAATACCTGTGGTTTGTCTATTGAAAACAGGATCAGTGTTCTCAGAGAGCCCAAGGACAGAATGTTTGCCTGTCATGGGAAAACTGTCTGAGAATCTTATTGTTTATAAAGTGGTGCTTGAGAGAGCCTAATTATTTATAGAATCAAGCCTGGGAATTGCTTTACAACTACCTTTTACTTTTCCCTCAACTGTATGCCTTCATGGCCTCTTTCTTTCAGCCATGCATGAACCAGACTCTCCACATACCACAAGAAAAGTGTCGATCTCATCAAATGACCGTATCCAATTGCCAGCAGGTTACTTCTTAATCTGTGGGGAATGTGCTTGGCCTGGTGTCCCATCGATGCTGCACGGGGGGGCCATGTACAATTGGCCCTGTAAGCTGTCTCTGCTTACACCCAATACATCCATGATATTAAACATGAGCTGCCACCATCGTCAACATAAGAGAATGTTTCATGCATTTACTGCTGACTGTAGGGATGATGTAAAATTTTGGTCCCCAGGGGCAATAATTGCAGGGGTGGCAGCTGCAGGTGCCCATGGTGCCCTAAATAAGTTGGGATGCTGGCTTGCAAAGCAAACCAATGCCACCTCTTTGACACTTTCTAGCCTTTTGCTTGATGTTGATTTTATTTGTCATGCAACGCTTCAAAATAGAGCTGCGATTGACTTTCTTTTACTTGCACAAGGCCATGGCTGTGAAGAATTTGAGGGCATGGGTTGCATGAATCTTTCTGACCATTCGCAGTCTCCATCCATGCCCCCCTCGCAGAATTGCAAAGGTTAACTGGAAACTTACAGGTAGAATCAGGTTTCCGTATTGATCGATGGCTCTCATCGTTAGGCCTGGGATCATGGTTACGTTTTGTTGCTAAAGTTAGCATTATAGTGGGCATTATAGTTCTGTAAGTAGTGTTAATTTTGCCATATTTTTGCATGTGCTTACAGAACATGGTGCAAAGGATGATATCTGCTGCATTTAATCAGACTATGCTTGTGCAACAGGAAAACAGGGGAAGTGTGGAGAGCTTTGTGGACAGTTGGTTAGATGAGAAAGGTCACGTCGACATAATGCAGCTGGTTAAGCTTGAAGGGGACAAGCATAGAAGCCAGTAGTCAGTGTCCAATAACAGGCAAAGACATTGTGCCCTTGGTGCAAACAGCAGGATAGGGGAGAACATCTTTGGCAGAAATACGAAGAAAAGTTTCAATAAAATATCCACAAGAATGCAGAAGTTGGCGTAGTTGGCTGATAAGTTACTAGGCAATAGTGAGCTCACCTTTGCGATATGTATGAGCCTAATTAACACTGACATAAAGATGTGTGCCTATCAATAAAGATTTGAGATTTGCTGATCACTCATATTGCATGCCGCATTTCTCCCGCCGATCTCAACATTCTTATTACTCTTTCTTTTAGTTGCTATTAATAAACTTTTCTTTATACCCTTTTAAAGTTTTGAGCCTGTTTTGCCTTTCTCCTAATCCTATCTCACACCAGGAAATGAGTAAGTATATTCTAGTGAGTGCACTAGTAATCAGCCAAAACTGAACACACCACAATAATTGATGCATTCACCAAGAAATCTCAAAATGGAGAACCAAAACATAAAAGGAAACCTTCCTGATGAACTGCAATAGAGCAGAGGAAAATCAAGGCAGAGCCATGGTTTGTCAGGAATTGCTTGATCCTCATGAGCCCCGTGGTGCATTTTGACCTGAGCACTGGAACCTCATGGCCTGAGAGGAGATGGCACAAACCTTTCCAGGAGGAAAAGTCAGAGGAAACACCCAAAGTGTCTCAAAGCATGAATGGGTCCTACTGAGGTCCATCCTCAACACAGGCTCCTCATGGACTCTTTGGAGGAGAGATTTGGTGGCCAGGATGGCACAAAAACCTCTCAGATACTCAGTGTGGAATGGAAAATCCTTAAAAGTACCTAAAGGTATCCTTAAAATACCTTTAAAAACCTTGAGTACCTCAAAGTATTAATGAGCACCACTATGTTTCAGTACAAAGCTCTCAAGGGACTCGTTAAAGCAGATAACTGGGGCCATGATTGCACAAACCTCTCACAGAGTCTGTACCAAAAGGAAAACACCAAGTACCTTAAAATAACTGAAGTACCCTGAAGTATTAATGAGCCCTACTGAGTGTTGTTACTGACAAAGCCCCTCCAGGGACTAATTACAGCAGATAATTGGAGGCCATGATTCAACAAACCACTCAGACTCCAAGGCAAAAGCCAAACCCAAAGTCCTTTGAAAAACCTGCAGAGAGGCTCCTGGCCCAGAGGCAGTTCCTGGCAAGGGCAGCGCTGCAGAGAGACAGCTCTGCCCAGGAGCAGCTCCTGTGCACAGCGCAGCAGGGCTGGGGCACTGCCTGCAGCCACCCCGGGCACAGCACAGAGGCACAGAGGGGTTAAACTCAGCCTGGGCTGGGAGCACAGAGCAGAGCTCACTCAGGGCTCACCAGAACAGAAATCAGCCCAGGTTTGAAACAGTCATTCCCTGGCTGTGGGAGAGAAGCTGCCGTTCCTGCAGGGATCTCCTGGAGCTGGCACATCCCACAGCTTTGAGGACCTTTCAGGAGGACTCTCAGAGCTGCTCCAGGGCAGGGCTGTGGCCCCAGGGCAGGGCTGGCTTTCCCTGCTGCCCCAGCCCAGGCACAGCCCAAGGCAGCTCCTGTTGCCAGGCTCTGCTGCAGGGCTGAGCAGCCGGGGCTGCAGCCAGGGGTGCCCAGGGCTGTCGTGCAGAGCAGAGTCCTGCAGCCCAGGGCGCTGTGCTGGGGCAGGGACTCTGCTGCCTGCCAGGGACAGCTCTCAGCCGGCCCGGGGAGCTGCTCCCAGCACTGGGGAGAAGCTGTGGGGGGAAGGAGCCACCCTGAGCAGGGCAGGGGCTGCTGCTGAGAGGGGCTGGGTGGGGCAGGGCTGCTCCCAGCTCCAGACCTGCCTGGGCACAGCTCCGGAGGACACTTCTCAAAGAAGGTAAGCCAGGGATTGCTGGAAAGGTCAGGAGCTTTCCTGAGAGTGTTTTCAATTTCCTACTTAGAGAAAGATGGGAATGTTGGGGTGGTGACAAAAAGATTTTTGTATTTTTTACATTTTATATATTCATAGCTCTCTAAATTACTATCATATAGTTACAATACTATAATCCTTACTTAACTCTATTAAACTCTTAACTCTAGTAAACCACTATTATATTCTTATATAGCTTTAATCCTGAATTAAATCTAGTATGTTTCCTTACCTTTCTCTTAATTACCTGACTGTCTAAATATATTCCTAAAATGCTGTATAGTCCTATTCTTTTATATAGTCCTGAAATACTATATAGTCTTCTAGGAACTGGACATATAGGAGCATTTTGGGTTTTGAGAATGAGCAGAATATGAGCAGTCATTATAAAAAGTGAAGGCAAAGAAGCCTTTGGACCTACTCCAATGGGTTGACCCAAGGGTGTGTAACTAGGGAAACTGAATCTCCTTTTGGATGCTCCTGTTAAATATCCTAATTATCAACCTTAACAAATTGTTGAAATCAGGAGGTGAGTGTGCCCTTTCCCACTGGGATACCTGGAAGCTTCCAATAAGTGTCTGGCTTTGACTTTACTTTACTCTTCTAACACTGCTGCAAGGGTTTTTTTTTTTTTTTTCTCTTTGGATTATAGACAACAGGGGGATGAGAGAAGCAGAACAGGAATTGTAATCCCAGAATCCCAGGACATTCTGAGTTGAAAGGGACACACAGGATCATCAAAGGAATGTTTGAACATTTACGGGGACTCCAGAACTGTGACTTAAGCTGGTCAGTCTCTCTGCTGGGAGCCTCCCAAAGGCCCTCAGCCACTCCTCAGCCCTGGAGAGCAGCAGCATCACCTCTGCAGGGCCCAGCAGGGCTCTCCTGAGCTGCCCTTGCCCAGCTGCACACAGAGCCTGCCCCAGCCAGGGCTCTGCACACAGGCAGGTTTCTGTAGGGCCCTGGCCAGGGCACACAGGCTGGGATGGGCTCTGTGAGCGCTGGCAAGGACAAGGCTCCTCTCAGGAGGGAATGTCCAGGCCCAGGGAGATGCTCAGGGAAGGAGAGGGGGCTGAAGAGAGCAGAGCTGGGGGCAGGATGAGGGCACGGTTGGTGTGTGATTAGTGCCAGGCACAGCTGGGCAGGGGAACATTGTCCTGAGTGCCCGGCTGTCTCTGCCCTGCCCTCTCAGGCACAGCACCACAACATCTTCTCTTGGTTCTGCCCTGCCCTGATATTGTCACTGTTTTCTGCTGCTCTCATGGAGGCTCTGGCATTTGCAGCAGCTGAGTCAGGCACTGCCCTTGGCATTCCTGCCCGGCAGGGCTGTTCATGGGAATGGGGTGTCCAAGCTTCCCTGGCACCTGTGGGGTTGTGGGCAAAGCAGTCCATGGGAAAGGGGAATGAGCTGAGCCCCCTCCCTGAGATCCCATCAAGGGGACAGCCAGGGATCTCCTTGCTGTGCCCTTCCAAGCTCTCAGCTGCCCTCCTGGGTGCAAATCTGTGCCAGAGCCTCTGGGAGTTCCCTTAATGTCCCACGGGGAAGGGCAGAGATGCCAGAGCTGAGGAAATGCTGTTGGGTTTGCCAAGAGAGCCGTGAGCGTCCTTGGCACAAGGGGGTTCTGAGACCTTGCCCAGAGACCTTGAGAGAGAGTGAGACATTCAGGGATCCCTCTGCTCTGGGCAGGGTCTGGTTTATCCCGGGAGACCCAGGAGTGTGATTGTGCTCTGATTGCAGCCAAAGGTGCAAAGCCAGGGCAGTTGGGAACCAGCCCATCCAGCCCCTCACCTTCCTTTAGCCACAGGGAATACTTTGCCTCTCACATCTCTCAGTGGGAAACTCTGAGTGCAGCCGAAATGCTGGGGATTTCTGACCTCAGAGAGCCAGCAATGATGTGTGGGGAGGAAAACAATTCCTAAAACCAACTCCTGCCCTCTATTTCCTTTAGAAATGGGAGTGCAGACACTACCAAGCCTTTCTGCATTAGGAGTGGTTCCTCTGACAAAGCCTGACTATCCAGCCTTGTCCCTCTGCCCCATGGCCACAAACCCAGGGCAGTGGGGCAGGGATGGCTCCTTGAGGGCCCCCATGCACAGGCCTGGCTGCTCCTGGCACACTCATCCAGCACAACTGGAGCTCAGGCAGGGGACCCAGGTGAAGGTTTTCCCAGAGAAGGAACAAGGGTGGGTGAGTCCCAGCAAGACAGTCTGCAGGGACTGGCCCAGGTTTGGCTCCAAGCAGCCTCTCCTGACCTATCACTGTCCTTTCTCCATGAACAGGTCCCCATGTGCAGCCACAGCAAATGTCCAACAGCAGCTCCATCAGCCAGTTCCTCCTGCTGGCATTGGCAGACACGCGGCAGCTGCAGCTCCTGCACTTCTGCCTCTTCCTGGGCATCTCCCTGGCTGCCCTCCTGGGCAACGGCCTCATCATCAGCGCCGTAGCCTGCGGCCACCACCTGCACACGCCCATGTTCTTCTTCCTGCTCAACCTGGCCCTCAGCGACCTGGGCTCCATCTGCACCACTGTCCCCAAAGCCATGCACAATTCCCTCTGGGACACCAGGAACATCTCCTACACTGGATGTGCCACACAGCTCTTTTTCTTTGTGTTCTTCATTGGAGCAGAGTTTTATCTGCTGACCGTCATGTGCTACGACCGCTACGTGTCCATCTGCAAACCCCTGCACTACGGGACCCTCCTGGGCAGCAGAGCTTGTGCCCACATGGCAGCAGCTGCCTGGGCCAGTGCCTTTCTCCATGCACTGCTGCACACAGCAAATACATTTTCCTTGCCCCTGTGCCATGGGAATGCCCTGGGCCAGTTCTTCTGTGAAATCCCACAGATCCTCAAGCTCTCCTGCTCACACTCTAATCTCAGGGAACTTGGTCTTCTTGCTGTTGGTGCCTGTTTAAGTTTTGGCTGTTTTGTGTTCATTGTTTTCTCCTATGTGCAGATCTTCAGGGCTGTGCTGAGGATCCCCTCTGAGCAGGGACGGCACAAAGCCTTTTCCACCTGCCTCCCTCACCTGGCTGTGCTCTCCCTGTTTCTCAGCACTGGTTTTTTTGCCTACCTGAAGCCCCCCTCCATTTCCTCCCCATCCCTGGATGTGGCAGTGACAGTTCTGTACTCGGTGGTGCCTCCAGCCCTGAACCCTCTCATCTACAGCCTGAGGAACCAGGAGCTGAAGGCTGCAGTCTGGAGACTGATGACTAGACAATGTAAGAAACATTAAACTTCTGGACAGTTTCTGAAAATAATTTGGAATAAATGTTGTCTTTGATACTTCTTGTTGGTTTCATTTTGGAGCTTCTTTTTCATTGTTTACCTTTTTTAATGTTGTCCCTAAATGAAAGCAATCAATTTTGCCATATCTCCTTTTGTATCTCCACAGGTCCACTGTGACCTGTAGACTGTGTCAGTGAGGAGCTGTGCTCTTGATAGCTTTAAATGAAAAAAAGGATTTATTTCATATGAAGCTATCAAGAACATAGCTCCTCACTGCCACAGTCCAGCAAAGATTTCCCTGGAGATCCCCCTTTTGTTGCCTTCTCTGCACAGTGCAGCAATGTCTGTGTGCAGAGCTGGGGGCAGATCAGTGCTGGCACAGCAGCTGTGCCCAGCAGCAGCAGCACTTGGTGTTGCCAGTGCTGCTGCCGTGGCCCTTCCCCGCTGCCCTGGTGTCCCTGGTGTTGCTGCAGGGCCTGAGTGCTCTCAGGGCCGGGCACAGCCCTGGGGGTGGCAGTGCCGGGGCTGCAGCAGGGACAGGCCATGGGCACTGCTGGGGCAGCGCTGACGCCTCAGCCAGGGCCTCGGGGCTCCAGGTTCCTTGCCCAGGCTGTCTCAAGAACACAGCCAGGCCAATGCTCAGCACAGAAAAGCCCCGTGAGCAGCCCCAGGCTGTTGGTGTGGGGACATGCTCGAGAGGCACAAATGCCATCAGCCCCTGAGGCCAGCAAGGGCTGGGGGGACACCAAGGAAACCCCTCAGCTTTGTCCTGGCCTCTGCAGTCAGCCAGAAAGTTTGTTCCCATCAGCTGGGCGTTTCCTGTCCCACTGCAGATGCTGTTGCTCAGAGCCAGGGCTGCCTGGCAGCCACCCCCAAACTGCCCTGAGCATTTCCTTGGCTTCATCTTGGCTTTCTTTACTCTGTCTGGCACAAATTTCTTCTTGTTGCCCAGCCCTGTTCCCCGCCCTGCAAACACCCCATCTCTGTTTGCTCTTTCCTCTCTGGCCCCACTCCCCATTGCAGTTCCTCACTTGACACCATGGGAACGTCCCTCGGGCAGCAGGATCATCCTACAAGTGCTGCAGGAATTGTCTGCAGGCTCCTGCAGTGCCTGGTGCTGCTCCCTTGCCAGAGGCACCCCAGGCCAGGAGGGCCATCTGGGCTGCTGTGTCTGGCTCTGGGGCTCCCTGTTCTGTGCAGTGAGGAGGAGCTGCAGAGGCTCTACAGGACTGACAGGATGGGCTTTGGGGCTGGCAGGAGAAGCTGAGGGACCTGGGCTGCTGGAGCTTCTCAAGGGGAGGCCCAGGGCTCATCCTGAAACTGCTCCAAGGGTGCTTTCAGAGAATCCCAGAGTCAGCAAGGTGGGAAAAGACCTTGGAGACCATCAAGTCCAACCTTTGCCTTGACACTGCCTTGTCTCCCCTGAACCTCCTCTTCTCCATGACAACCCCAGCTCCCTTAGCCACTCCTCAAAGCTCTTGTGTTCCAGACCCCTTCCCAACCTTGTTGGCCTTCTCTGGAAATGCTCCAGCCCCTCCATGTCCATCCTAAATTGGGGAGCCCAGAACTGGACACAGCATTTAAGGAGCTGCTCAACCAGTGCCCAGCACAGGGGAAGAATCCCTGCCCTGCTCCTGCTGGCCACACCATTCCTGATCCAGGCCAGGAGCCATTGGCCTTCTTGGCCACCTGGGCACATTGCTGCCTCATGTCCAACCTGCTGTCCATCAGTCCCTGCAGGTCCCTTTCTGCTTGGCTGCTGTCCAGCCACTCTGTCCCCAGCCTGCAGCACTGCAGGGGTTGTTGTGGCCAAAGTGCAGGACTTGGACTTTTTAAACCTTACCTTGTTGGATTTGGGCCCTGGATCCAGCCTGTCCAGGGTCCTCTGCAGAGCCCTCCTACCCTCCAGCAGATCAGCACTCCCAGACAACTTGGTGTCACCACAGTTCCATGAGGCCCCAGAGTGTCCCAATGGACTCCATGATTCCATGAGGCCTCCCAGTGTCACAATGTTCCTTTTGGTTCCCTGGCATCCCTTGGTGTCACAATCTCACCATGTCCCTCAAGGCCCTGTAGTGTCACAATGGATCCTTGGTTCCATGAGGCCTGGCAGTGCAGCAATGCTCTCCTTGGTTCCACAGTGTCACAATGGCCTCTTGGTCCCAAGGGCCACCACGGTGTCAAACATGTTTCCTTCATTCCAAGAGTCCCTGAGGAGCTGCACTGGCCCCTTGCTTCCATGGGGCCCTGCAGTGTCACAATGGCCCCATCATGACACCAGGTCCAGCTCCGTCACAATGCTCTGCATGGTTCCACAAGGCCCTGCAGGGTCACGGTGGCCTCTTGGTTCCATGAGGCCTCAGATTGCCACAATGAATTCCTTGGTGCTGCAGTGTCACAATGGATCCCTGGCGACACAAAATCCTGCAGTATCACCAAGGACGCTTTCGTTCCACGGGGCACCACAGTGTCACAATTGTTCCCTCAGTTCCCAGAGTCCTTGCAATGCTGCAATGTCTACTTGATTCCATTGTCCCCACGCTCTCCCAAGGGTCTCCTTGGTTCCACAGTGGCACAAGGGCCCCTTGGTTCCACAAGGCCCCGCAGTGTCACAGTGGCCTCTGTGGTTCCAGGAGGACCCAGACTGTCACCATGGACTCCTTGCTTCCATTCAGCCCCACAGTGTCACAATGGCCCCATGGCTCTGTGCTGCCATGTCATACACAGTGTCACCATTGTTCCCTTAGTGCCACCAGGCCCCGCAGTGTCATAATGGCCCCTTGCATCCCCAGGGTCCTGCAGTGTCACAATCATCAGAGAATCAACCAGGCTAGAAAAGACCTTGGAGAGCATCAAATCCAACCTAGGACCCAACACCACTTTTTCACCCAGACCATGGCACAGCGTGCCACATCCAGCCTTTGCTTAAACACTTCCAGGGACAGCGACTCCCTTGTTCCTTATGCATAGGAGTCCAAGGGGTTGGATGAGGAAAATGGTCAGGAGGTGGTGGGGACAAAGTACTATTGATTGTCAGCCTTAAAGAGACTTGATTTTCATATCTATTGAGACTGAATTAGAAGGTGCTGGGTGTTAATATCTATTGGACATTGTTGATATAAACTATAAACAGGAAAAAAAAAACTGGATAACAGTTCTCTCTGGTTTTCTTTGTTTCAGTACAGTGCATTAATTTTGAATACATTTCTAAAATAATCAATTAACCACAGAAGAATTGAAAATTTACATAATTGTCAGAGCCTTTTCTTGTTTGAGTGCTTTGAACAAATGTTTATGAGCTTTTCTCTCTGAATTCATTAACTGAAGAGCTCAAGAAAGAAGAGACCTCTGGAGGATTAAAATTAATCAGCAACCTCCAAGTGGCTGAGGATCCATCCCCATCAGAGCAGCAATGAACAGAAATGGGCATAGCTTTGTGGCTGCCCCTGCTTTGGCATGGGCCCTGGGCCTGTGGCAGGAACACCTCTTGAGGGCCCCAGGGCCAGGGCTCTTGTGCTGCCCTGGGCAGATGGGATGGCAGCAGGGGCTGCAGAGCTCTCAGCACCTCAGCCAGAGGGGAGCAGGGCAGCCAGGGACCCTCCTTTGGCCTTGGCCAAGCACCTTCACCCATGGCTGGGGCTGAGTTCTGTGGCAGCTGCAGCTGCTGCTGTGCCCTTGCCAGGGGCTGAGGCCGTGGGGCAGTGGCCAGAGCAGCCTGGCCTGAGCAGAGCTGTGGGGCCAGAGCCGGCTGGGCTGGGCTGGGGAGAGGCCCTTGGTGCTGCCCAGAGCTCAGGGCAGCTGGCAGAGCTTGCAGGGAGCTGGGCTGGGCTCAGAGAGCCTGGCCCAGAAACCATCAGTGTCCATCTCAGCCTGGCTGAGCGTGCAGGGGCAGGACTCAGGTCAGGCCTTGTGGGGCAGGGCCAGCGCCTGTGCAAGGCATTGCAAACAGGCAAGTGGCCCAGAGAGGAGGCTGCTCTGCGCCCTTGTTGGCATGGACAGAGCAGGGAGGGGGCCCAGGACATTTGTCAGCACCAGACTGTGTGCCCAGCCCTTGGCAGCCCTGGCTGCTGAGCCCAGCTTTGGCCTGGGCTGAGTTTGGCTGTGGCCCAGCTCCATCCTCCTGCGGGGCTCAGGGCCTCTTCCCGGCCATGGCCGGCCCTGACTGCCTCTCTGCTGGCCCAGAGGCCTGCAGAGCCCAGGGCAGGGCTGTCTGTGCCAGCCCCACAGGTGCCCTGGGCTCTGCAGGAGCTGGCAGAGGCTGCCCAGCAGGGAGGCCATGGGGCACAGAGCCCCAAGGCTGCTGTGGGCACCACGGCACAGGGGCCGTTCCCAGCCGCAATGCTCCTGGCCTGGGCTGGGCCTGCACAGGGGCTGGGCCACCATGGATGGGCCAGCACAGGGCCACAAAGGGGCCACGCAGCCGCTGCTGGGGCTGACAGCAAGGCCAGGCACACACAGGGAATTACTGAGCATGGCCTGTGCTGGCCAGGCCTGACTGTGCCAAAGGCAGAGCTCAGCTGCCCTTGGGGGCTGCAGCAACAATCCAGAGCCCAAAGAGCCTCCATGGCTGTGCTGGAGACCAAGGCTGCAGGAGGGAAATGCAGGGCTGCTGCGAGATGGGGAGGACATTGAATTCCAGCACACAGCTCTCTGAGGATCCCAGCACCATGCTGGGCCCTGTTTCAGACTGGAGCAGAGCAGATGTTGATGGGACAGGAGCCCTGCAGGGCTTTCAGGGACCTGCAGCTTGCAAAGTGCTCTGCTCTCCTTCAGGTGCTCTCTGAGAGATCTAATCCCAGCTGGGCACCTCAGGGCACAAGTGGCCCTGCGTGTTCATGGGCACACAACTGATGTCTGCCTGTAAAGGGGCAGAGGTTTTAATACCTGTTAGTTTCCTAATATACAAGCAAATCTTTATTATCTGACTCACTTGAGTACTTTTAGGAGATGGCATATTTTTCCACAAGGAACACGAATTTTCTGGATCTACTGGATTCTTGTACTGATTCCAGAAAAAAATATCAGTCTTCTTCTCTATGTTAGTCACCAACACTTAGTCTAATATTTCATGATCCTCTTCCTTCCAGTGTTTCCAGTTCTCATGTTTAAATGGCCATGTCTAAGGACATCTCTTCACTCGACCAGCCTGATCAATGACCTTCCCACTGATCCCAGATTTCCTTCTTCAGATGCTCTCTGGTCATTACAGCGCCTCTCAACTGAATGGCTTCATGCTTTGAACTTCAGGGAGTTGTCCAGACATTCTGATGTTCAAATATATATCACATTAGACAACAACCTAATTGTCATTATATCTATCACAGAATTATATTTTCTTATGTCTCTGTCGACGGAAGGGAACCAGGACATCAGTTTGATCATCACAGGCTCAATTTTATTGATCAGTACAGCGGGTTAAATGCAGTTAATAATGAGCTTCATACATATTGCAAAAGTTGAGCTCAGGATTGGTCAGTTACATATCAGCACCTACGCCTACTTCTACATTCCTATGGTTCTACTTTTGATACTTTCTACATATTCTTAGGATATATTCAGGACTAATCTCAACTCCCTATCCTCATGTTGCAGCAAGGTCACCGCTGACTTTTCCTTTCAGCTTGCTGACTGCTGACTTTTCTCCTTCAGCTTAACCAGCGGCATTATGTCAGTATGGCCTTTCTCAGCTAACCAATTATTAATAATACTCTCCACATTTCCCCTGTTTTCTTCTTGTGCAACGAGATTAGTTTGTCATGTTTTTGCTATTGTACGGCTGACCATGTTTTGAATACAGTTAAAGATACAAGGCAAAATAAGCAAAAATAGTAAAATTACACCCAGCAGTCCTATAGCATAGATCACAAGGTTCCTCAGCCACGGTCCAAGTCCTAAGCCTTTAAGCCATTCGTCAATTCCTAAACCGTCTTCTTCTTTATGTTTGTGAAGTCCCTGTTGCAGTTCTTTTATCTTAGTGTGAATGGACACTGAATGATCAGACAGATTCATGCAACACATTCCCTCGAACTCTTCACATCCATGCCCTTGTGCTAAGAGCAAAAAAATCTACAGCAGCTCTATTTTGCAAAACAGCATGGTTAACACTTTGCACATCTGCAGTTAACATGTCTAGAATTTGTGATGTCTTGTTCAGCTCATCCCTTGCCCAGCATCCAAATTGTTTTGCTAAATTCATGGCTTTATTGGCAGATCCTCCTGGCAAGATAGTTGAAACCACCACCTGTTTGAATGTGCCCCAAAACCGTGGATCTCCTATCTTGCTGCAGTCTAAATCATGTATGCTACATTTTCTCCTGTTTGAATTTTGACTCAGCTGCATTAGCAAGGACACATTAGGATGAAACAGTGACAATTTTCCCAAATAACAGGGTCCACCCTGTGGTTTAGCTGGTATACCATTCCATGCCCCGTCTCCACAAATCAAAAATATTCCTGTGGGTAATTCCATTGGTGCTGTGATATTTGTGCCGTTACATTGGCTGTAATGCTGTGGAGAGAATTCACTCACATTCAGGGATGAATCTAGGGTGGCCCATGTTTCTTTAGGTTGGTTTAAATTCTGAGCACCCGAAAGTTTGAAGCTAAACCATCCACCAGCTGTAGTGTTAGATATGCTGGCATTTGTACTTCCAAAAAGATCCAACTCTTCAGGAGGAGAATGCAAAGAGGTGTTAAGTGATTGGATTAGTAAGCATTGACGATAGCCATCACTCTGACCTGCAGTATACCCTTGTTGCATCGGCAATGTGATGTTTGACATGTTAGACATACATAAGGTTTGATTGTTTATCAAACTGCAAAATTCTCCAGGAGACCACACCGGAAGTCCCACCAGGCATGTTCGAAATGGGTTAGTGACTCCTCCAAGACTAAGACAAAGTGATGATTGGTTAGTTTGATTAGCAAGTGTTACCCATAAATTTTCCCTTGGTTGACTAAAGTGTGTTACTCCTACTGCTTCACTTGCTACAGCATTGAGCAGTATAACAAAAACAAACCTCATTTTTCTTTCTGCTTGCTTTGCTCCTCCTTTTCTTCCTTCTGCTTACATTGTTTTTTCTTTCTTCGCTGTCTTTTCCCTGGTTTGCTAGATTGTCTATTGTAAGGCTGAGTCAATTCTTGAATATACTGATCTAATTCTAAATCAGCATCCTTGCTCACAAGTATAACATGAGGTAAGTTTGAAGGCAAATCAGCTTTGCAGCGAGCTGCTATGATGCGTGAGGCTTTAGTAATTTCAAATATTCTAAGGTTTTCCTGTAACTTCCACCTAAGATATGCTATAACCACTTGTTCTGCACTCTCAAAGAGCTGTAATCCTGTCCGTCCTGGCAGGCCAGTACTTTGTTCAAGAGCTCTAACCCAGATATGATTTCGAATCCACTTTCCAAAACAAGATGTACACCATAAATATCCCAATGACTTCTGTGAATACCAATAAACTTGATTACAATCTGCACAATGCAAAGCTACCCATGCATAGCATTTATCTTTATCCTTTTTGCAAACATAACAAGGAAGCGAATGTAAGTAAGGACCAGTATAAAATTGTGTATCTTCAACCCAAAGCAACCAATTCAATGGTGGTGATCGCAAAGCCTCTTCAGCCTTTTTACTATATGAGGCTAACAGCTCAAGGTCTTTCTTTAACACAAGGTGTATCTTATTTCGTAATCGTAGTTCTTGTTCGTTATCCTCCTCAACAACTATATCCTCCCGAGGGTCCCACAACAGTAAAATTGTTCTAATCATAGAAAATCAATTAGCAATCACTGATACCCCTATTCAAATGAGACCGTTCCCTTTTTTGCCTTCTTTTTCTTATCTGTCTTCAATCTTGCTGCTCCTAATTTCACTGGTCCTGCCACTTTCAAACTTAATTTTTTCAACTTATCAATGCAGCAATCTAA
Source organism: Melospiza georgiana (assembly GCF_028018845.1). NCBI lineage: Eukaryota > Metazoa > Chordata > Aves > Passeriformes > Passerellidae > Melospiza > Melospiza georgiana. The sequence goes on from NW_026652215.1 coordinate 4,816,454, forward strand.
TGCTCTATCAGGATCCCCTTGGAAGGGTCCTACAACTGAATGCTGTGTTAAAGGCACTAATTTCCTACACCTTATAGAAACTATACGTGATTTACTTTGAACCTTAATTCTATTTACAATACATTGTATTTCCCATCGATAATAAGCAAGAACCTTCTGTTCAGGAGACTCATAAAGATTTAAAGCTATATATGCGTTTTGCCCCGTTTGTCTCCTTAATTCATCTTGCCAGCTTTTACCCCACGTGTGCTCGTGTTCACAAGTATGACACCACAAATCCCGTAATAATGATTGTTCTATCCAAAAAGTTCTTTTACAACCCCCACAACGTAGAGCTATCCAGGCAGCACAATGTGGATTGTGACAGTCAAGGCAATGTAGTTTCGCTGGATGTGTTAAATGAAAAGTTGATAATGAGTCAATGAAACCAATCAACTCCTGGGCCGTCCGGTAGTGACGTGTCAGTGCTCTGTCCACCGCTTCCGAGTACCCCTTCAATTGTAACAGTAGTGGTTGTAGGACTAGAAGCAGTTTCTTCCCCAGTCGCTCCTTGTCCTCCTCCGTAAGGCGATCCACCAGAGGCTGCATCAAAAACAGGTTTAGTCCACTTAGCAGGCACCCACAAAGGCCCTGTAGGTGAGGAAACACAAAGATACCCCCAACCCCAATATAATACTTTTGCAGGTTTTTCCCATAATCCTGTGCTTGGGTTCTTATACTTAACCCAGACCTCTGTTTCCTTAGTATTTTCCTGACCTGACCTTGGATGATGTTTCATTGCAGGGGGGGTATCATCTTCCCCAAAAATGCATAAATGATTAATCACATACAAAACCTTAGCCAAACATGCTTGGGGATCTGTCAAATCTTGATGTTTTTCAATATACTGCTTAAGGGTACCGTTTGCTCTTTCCACTATTGCCTGTCCAGTAGAAGAGTGTGGAATACCTGTCACGTGCTTAACAGACCACTGATTCAAAAATTTCCGGACCCTAGCACTTACATAACCTCGACCATTATCTGTTTTGATACTCTTTGGAACTCCCATAACAGCGAAACAACTTAACAGATGTCTGATAACCTGTGTAGCTTTCTGTCCTGCCTGAGCCGTAGCCCATATGTAATGACTATATGTATCTATGGTGACGTGCACATGCTTGACTTTACCGAATCTAGCTACGTGTGTAACATCCATTTGCCATATCTCATTTATTTTTAAACCTCGAGGATTAACCCCGATGCCTAGACCTATCCCACCATTATGATAACTACATGTTGGACATGCTCTGACAATGGCCTTGGCTTCTGACAAACTCAGCTCAAAGTGTTTTGCTAAACCTCTTGCATTTTGATGATATCTACTATGTGCTTCTCTGGCCAATGTGTGCTTGTCAATAGGACAAGAATTATCAATGGGTAGGGTAACCAATTTATCTGCACATTCGTTCCCTTCTCCTAAACCTTCAGACCACTTACGGCTCCTAATATGAATCACAGAATATGCTGCCTTTCTTTCTCGCAAAGCCTTCCTTAACTGTATCAGTAACTCATACAATCGTTTATTATTCACTTCCTTAATTGCTGCTTCCTCTATTCGTTTGACTACTCCTGCAACATACATAGAGTCTGTGACCACATTTAAAGGCTCCTGTAAGTTGGACACCGCCCATACTACTATTCCAAAGCTAACAATTCCAAAGTTTGTAAGCTATCTGCAGGGTCTGCTGTGAGGAGTTGATGCTTCCATTGTCCTTTTTCTTGCCAGGTAACAGCAGCACGCCTTGATTTCTTTCCTGCATCTGTAAAAACTGTAATAGCTCCTTCTATGGGGTTTTCTTCTCTTAAAGGTCGAGTAATCCAGTTCCATTCTGTCATCCATTGCAAAACTCTAGGCACTAATTTACTAGTCTCTACTTTAGCAGGTGACATCAATAATGCTTCTTGTAAATTCTTTGAATTTATCAAGTACCAGTCCAAGGTTTCTTTTTCCATAGGCAATCTAATAGTAGCAGGTTCTCTACCATCCACTTCAAGAATTCTGAGACGCCCCTTTTTGATTAATGCAGCCAATTGTTCAATTTTTGAAGATGTTGTTTTCTTATGCTGTAGTGGTGGTGATAACCATTCCAACACCCGTATCTCCCCCATTTTCTTTTGCAACTGAGAGAGAGCACCAAGCAAGTGGCAAGGGCTATTCCAAATAGTAAGGTCAATGGGGTGGTCGAGTTGTCAACGAGACACATACCCTTGCTGTACACAGTTACTAATTTGCTGCAAGGCAAGATGATGCTCCTTTGTCAGGTGTACAGGAGTAGTAGGGTCCACACCTTTTAACAAAGGCCGTAGGGCTTCTAATAAGTGATTTGGTATTCCCACAATAGGCTTCAGCCACTGTAAGTCTCCCAGCAACTTCTGTGCATCATGTAGAGTTTTAATGTCCAATTGTAATTCCAATTTTTGTGGTATCACTATTTGATCCGTCAAAGTCCATCCCAAATATTTCCAGGGCTTTGTAGTCTGAATTTTTTCTGCAGCAATAACAAGTGAATATGCAGCAAGAGTATTTTTAATGGTGTTAATCTGTAAAGAGGAGAATGGCTGTTGCTGTGCAAACAAAATATCGTCCATGTAATGATATATTATAGTGCTGGCCATTTACGACGTAGTGGCTGTAATGCTGCATCAACATAAAGCTGACATAAAGTGGGAGAGTTGCGCATGCCCTGCGGAAGAGATGTCCATTCAAATCTTTTATCTGGTTCCCCACGATTTATTGCTGGTAAAGTAAAAGCAAATCTCTTCATGTCATCAGGATGCAGGCCAATAGTGAAAAAAACAATCCTTTAGGTCAATAATTAAAAGTGGCCAGTGTTCTGGAATCATAGCTGGATTTGGAAGACCAGGCTGTAAGGCCCCCATTGGTTCCATTTGGTCATTTACAGCCCTCAAATCATGTATTAAATGATATTTCCCTGATTTCTTTTTGATTACAAAAATAGGTGTATTCCAAGGGCTTGTGGATAGTCGCAGGTGTCCCTTTGGATATTGTTCCTGTACCAATTCATGGGCATGCATAAGACTCTCCCCTTTTAATGGCCATTGCTTAACCATCACCGGTGTATCCGTTTTCCAGGTGAGTGGAATGGGGAAAGTCCAAGCAATGGCAATTACCCCAAAGGGTGCTGATTAGTTAACACCACTCCCAATTGTGTTAAAATGTCCCTTCCAATTAAGCAGGAAACTGTAGGAGGCAGTTGAACAATTGAAAACACAGCAGATATTTGTTGATTCTCAATGCACACAGACAAAGACGGCGACCTGCTTGCCAATGTAAATCCTCCCACTCCTGTGAGCATGTTTGATGAAGGAAATAGAGGCGAATGTTGTGGCCAGGCTTCTGGAGAAATGATGCTAGTATCTGCTCCTGTATCCAATAATCCATAAAGGGTTATGCTTTGATGCCCATAGGTAATTTCAACCTTTTGCTTTGGTCTATTTTGTAAATCCACAGTTAAAAGTGTAACACCAGTAGAGCCAAAACCTTTTTCATCCCGTGCTTGCCCAGTAAATGATTGTATTCCTGATGTCATTTGTGACAGTGGTACCAATTGTGCAATGCGTTGTCCTTTTGTAATTTTAATCGGAGGATAAAGGGTGTAAGCCATAATTTGTATTTCCCCTGTAAAGTCCGCATCGATAACACCAGGCAAAACAAATAATCCCAACATAGTTATAGAGGAACATCCCAGCAATAATGCTCCACATGTTTGTCCATTTAGTATAAGAGGACCCTTTATTCCAGTGGGTATCCTCTCAGGCCGGTTCGTCTACTGCTGCTGATAAGTCCAAGCCGAGGCTCCCGGTTGTTGCGGGTTGCAGACAGGAGGTGGCAGCGATGTCACGGCAGCTGCTGGTGTCTCCGATGTCACGGCGGCAACTTGTGTCTGGGCGCGGCCCCCGAGATGCGCGCTCTGCAAATGGTTTCCTGACTGGCGCCTACAAGCCGTAGTGTTGTGGGAGCTGGATCGGCAGTGTTGACACCATACGCCAGTTGCTCGGCACGTTCGGCGTGTATGTCCTTCGTTGCCGCATCGGTAACACTTGAGGAATGGCTTCGAACCTCCTTGAGTGAATGCCAGAGAGCCATTTCGGAGAGGAGCAAGAGCAGCTAGCACCTGATTTTGAGTGGACTCTGCTTGCTTTTGCAACCCCAATCCTAATTCCTTTAAGGCTTCTGCTATAAATGCCTGTGAAGCTGTTGGCATTAATGCCATTCGCTCTAATGCTTCCTCAATAGTCCAATTTGCCCCTAAAGTAGCTAACACTCTCTGGGTTGCTGGATTGCTATTTTGCAAGGCACACTGCTTCAATAGCGCCCCCTTCATGTAATCTGCCACACCAGCCCGATCTATAGCAGTAGCTGCTCTATCTATAAAATTTCCAAATGATTCCTCCCTTCCTTGCTTAATACCCATATAAGCCGGTAACCCTCCTGGCTCTTTAACCATATCTATTGCAGCACGCACCAACCTCATAGACTCTCTAAGTTTATCAGCTCCCGATATCATCTGTGCCTCTGTACGCAAATATGCCCCTAAGCCCATCAGCTCCTCTACTGTCACCCCATGTAATGGGTCTCCCTGGGCTCGTTGTACAGCAACCGATTCATTTACCAACGCGTGCCAATGGGCATTAAATAATAACTGCTGATGCTGAGTGAATATCAACCGAACTATTCCTCTTAAATCATTAGGACATAAAACCTGAGTATTAAAAAGATAATCTAACATTTGCTTAACAGGTTCACTTTTTACTCCAAACTGACTAACCGTAGAACGTAGCTGAGTTAACAGCTTCCAATCTAAGGGAGTATATTCTGCTATATTATGCGTAAGGTTCCCCTGTGCATCATATTGTGGTGTGTATGTAACTGGACATGCAAGACTAGAAGCTATTTCCACCGCCTCACCATCCCCCATTTGCATTACTTCTTTCGCCAAAGCAGCCCAAGCTTCCCTCCTCTGTTTAGCCATCTCCCCCCATGGATCACGGTGTGCCCCTGGGATGGGATCTGGCCCTTTAAGGGTGCTATGCTGCTGGCGCTTCAGTGCAGACACCGAGGTTTCGCGCGGGGGGGGGCAGTGAAGCAGAGGCTGGCTCGTGCGGGGGAAGCGGGAGCCCCCCCTCCCCCACTGGAGCTGACAGTGAAACCGGAGCCGGCTCACGCGGAGCCAGCCTGCGGGGGGCAATCCGCCCCCCCGCTGGAGCCGGCTCTGGCGGAGAAATGGACCCTTCCCCCACCGAAGCTGTAACCTGAGCCGGCTCATTGAGGGGTAGCGGCGGAGGCAAGGCTGGCGGCAGAGGCGAAGCTGGCTTTCTCCCACCCCCACCATCCGACCCGCCTGAAGCTGGTGGCGGAGGCAAAGCTGGCTTGCTCCTACCCCCACCATCCGACTCGCCCTCCCCCTCTGACAGAAAAGGTGCAGACGGTTCCACTGCGCCTATAGGAAAATCCTCCACACCACTTTGCTGGGGACTCTTAGGCATAAGTACCTTAGTTACAGAAGGTGCCAGGGGATCATCTTCACTACCATACCCTATATTCCTCTTATGAGCTTCTGTTGCCCTTTCTGCTGCCTTTCTCTCAGAGACCTGCTGAAGTAACGTGTTATACACCACCCGCCATAACTTCCCGAATTTCTTTGCTGACTTATCATCGTCTAGTACTGTATCCCACAATATTTCCCCAAACTTTCTCCACTCTGATAACTCATGAACTGTATGAGGATTAGAAAAGATACCCTTAGCATGGCCATAAGCTAATAACCCTGGTAACTCCTTTTTTAAATCTATCCCTTTTATCCCACGCCGCTCTAAATAGGCGGTAAATAAATCATATGCCGCTTGCCTATCCATACCTATTAATCAGCGCGCGCTGTTGCAGCTCTCCAGGCTCCGGTGGACACGTATTGGCTTAAGTCACAGTTGTGAACCTTAAGGGTGCTTCAAATTCCGGCACCGTCCCGGCTGCTGGGACCCAAACCCAACTTCCGGACCGTGGCGTAATCCCTTTTTCTTTTAATCCGAGAAAAAGGGCAGAGATTCGGTTATGCCCGCATTCTCCACCATTTGTCGGCGGAAGGGAACCAGGACATCATTTTGATCATCACAGGCTCGATTTTATTGATCAGTACGGCGGGTTAAATACAGTTAATAATGAGCTTCATACATATTGCAAAAGTTGAGCTCAGGATTGGTCAGCTTGCATATCAGCACCTACGCCTACTTCTACATTCCTATGGTTCTATTTTGATACTTTCTACATATTCTTAGGATATATTCAGGACTAATCTCAACTCCCTATCCTCATGTTGCAGCAAGGTCGCTGCTGACTCTTCCTTTCAGCTTGCTGACTGCTGACTTTTCTCCTTCAGTTTAACCAGTGGCATTATATCAGCGTGGCCTTTCTCAGCTAACCAATTATTAATAATGCTCTCCACAAGGTTCCATATTGTCACTCGGGTCGCTGTCATAGGCTGGATAAGATCGATGTCCCGAGATACCTTGGGATGTTTGGAATACCCGTGTGTGGCCAGGGCCGGGTCAGGTTTTTGTTCGTGGTGGGACAGAGCCCCGCTCCTTGTCCTGGCCTGGCAGAGCTGTCAATCACACAGCAGATGCTGTGCCAACCCCACTCTGATTGGCTGAGCTGCCAATCAATCACACAGTAACAGCTGGTGCCTAGCCTGACTCTGATTGGACAAGCAACTGGCAGTCCCACCCCAGGGGTGGGCCCATGAAGGTCCAGGGTGTTAAAAGCCAGAGCACAAGACGAGCCCATGGTCTGGATCCTGCCTTCTCCTGGCGTTCTTCCATTAGGTGACGCTGGAGCCCAAGCAGCTGGTGCATATGTGAGTGTCTTTCTATAGATCTTCTGTCTTTCTGATGTTCTCTATTTCTTCTCCTTCTGATCCTACTTACCTGGAACATTTTTGGGTAACTAAGCATCTTAAGGGTTAAAGGTTTTTAGGTTAAACCCTTTGCCAAATTTCCTTGACTGTCCATATTTTGCCAGTAAAATTTGGTGTCATTTTGACCTCTTAGCTCAGTTGATCAGAGCATGGTGCTGGTATCGCCGGAGCTGTGGGTTCAATCCCTGTGTGGGCCATTCACTTAAGAGCTGGACTTGATGGTCCTCGTGGGTCCCTTCCTACCAAGAATGTTCTTTGCGTCTGCCCATGCTGAGAATATCTGGTTGGTGTTTCTCCTGTGCACCAAACTCAAGGAAAGGAAGCTTTGGTTATCCCCAGCATTTTAGTGCTTTGGGCTGTTCCAGCCCTGCAGACTGACAATGGCCTCTTGTTTCCATGAGGCCTCACAGTGTCCCACTGGCCCCTTGGTTCCATGAGGATCTGCAGTGTCACACAGGTTTAGGACATTTGTCCTTGCTGTCCCTCACATCCCCCTGCCCCACAAACAGCCCCGAGGCAGCCATGAGGGACAGGCCCTGCTGTCCCAGGCTGGGCTCAGGGCTTGGCCTTTCCGCTTCCCGCAACCAGCCCAGGCCTTGCTCAGCATTGCAGTTCCCTTCTCAGAGCCTTTGGCTCCCTGCAATCCTGGCCTCAAGGATCTGCTCTCAGCAGTCCCTGGGGAGCCTTTGGCACTCCCTGCCCTCAGTGGGACCCAGTGATGCTCCAAGGCACTTGGAATTTTGCTTCTGACTTCTTGAGCAGCTTCTTCATCCTTCTCTCAGTGCCTAAGTGTCCTGGACTAAGCCCCAAATCCTCTGTGGGGATCATCAAAATACAGAAAGCCCTCAGGAGCTCTTTTCCTTCCTTCCTTCCTTCCTTCCTTCCTTCCTTCCTTCCTTCCTTCCTTCCTTCCTTCCTTCCTTCCTTCCTTCCTTCCTTCCTTCCTTCCTTCCTTCCTTCCTTCCTTCCTTCCTTCCTTCCTTCCTTCCTTCCTTCCTTCCTTCCTTCCTTCCTTCCTTCCTTCCTTCCTTCCTTCCTTCCTTCCTTCCTTCCTTCCTTCCTTCCTTCCTTCCTTCCTTCCTTCCTTCCTTCCTTCCTTCCTTCCTTCCTTCCTTCCTTCCTTCCTTCCCTTTTGCAGCTGATTGGAGTCAGTTTGGAGTTCTGTTAAGGAGAAAGATTTCAAAATGCACCTCATACTTTTTTTCTTTAATCAAGTGAGTATTTTTTATTTTCCAGATCAGGGAAGAGCTGATAGAAGTATTCCCCAAGTGATCCTAATGCTGAATGTCTCTTTAGGAGGTCTGGGCCCAGAGAAGAATGAGCCCCTTGAGGGCTGACCCTGTTTGGACAAGCTGCTCCTCACCCCAGCCTCACCATGTCTGACATGGCCCACCTGGCACTGGCATCCTTGTGCCCTGCAGCAGAACCTTGTGCCCTGACCTCTGCAGCTCCATGTCCAGCCCATTGCACCATGTCCCACCTGCTCTCCTCAGAGCTCTGCCTGCACACAGGCCCAGGAGAAGTTTTCCTGTTGGGAAGGAAAGCATGGAAAAGCCTGAGCAGGTTTCCTAAACAACAAACTCCACTCAGGAACCACCTGCTCAGTCCAGGCTGCCTGGAATGGTGTCACCTTTATCCAAGGGACAGTGTGAGCAGAAATGATCTCTGGAAGCAGAATTCTCTGAGTCTTGCAGCTGAATTCTCTGTCCCTGTCCTTTCCCTGGATCTCTGTTGCAGATGGAAGCTGCTGGTGCCATCCTCACCTTTAACCTCTCTCTTGAATGCAAACAGATGTTTCCAGGTGTCTTCAGCAGATTTGCTCAATGTTTCTACGAAACTTTTGTGTTCCTCATGGAATGAAGGGGCCATTTTGACACTGAGGAAGTGACATGGAAGCAAGGAGCCAATTGTGACACTGCGTTGCCATGGAACTAAGGGGCCATGGTGACACAGCAGGGCCACGTGGATCCAGTGGTCCATTGTGACACTGTGGATCCAAGAAGACCATGGACACACCTCCCAGAACTTCATGGAACCAAAGAGTCCATGGTGACCCAGCAGGGCTACATGGTGACACTGCCCATCCAAGGAAGCCATTGTGACACTGCGGAAGCTCATGGAGTGAGGGAGGCCATTGTGACACTGAAGAACTTCATGACACCAAATATCTATGGTGACACAGCAGGGCATCATGGGAACCAAGGAACTGCTGTTGACAGTACAGAAACTCATGGAACCAGGGGCCCTTGTGGCACTGCAGAAGCAACAGAGCTGCTGGACTTTGTCCCCTGGCCCTGCACAGCTCCTTGGGAGGCACGGCAGGAGCAGCACCCTTGGAGCCTTAGGAATGCCCCTCTGGGATCCATGGCACACACTCCCAGGGGCTGGAATTCCAGTTCCCAGCCAGGAAAAGATGTTCCTGCCTCTGAAGGCAAAGCTCTTAAGAAGGAGCCAAAGGCCAAGTGGAGCAAGATCTTACAGTGACATTTCACAGCCAGCCTTCATAACTTCACCCATGGCTGTTGAAGCGCATGGACTGGGAATTAAATCAGGGCAGGGTGTTTGGTGGGAGCTGCCCTGGCTCAAGGGAGACACTGAGATTGAAACAGAGCAGGCAGAGAAAGGCAGGAGAGAAAGGAGGACACAAACACAATCAGCTGAGAAGGTGACACTCTGAAAAACAGAACTGGAACTGATGGAAAATGAATGGGACAGAAACTAATAGTTTTGAAAATTTTATTTACTATCAAAATACATCCCACACACCCAGTCCCCCACAATCCCGATCCCACACCCTCAAATTTGGATGCCACTTCTCCCAGTCTGTATCCAATCCCATCTCAGCCTGGAGGCTGTGGAATTGAGTAATTTTAGCATGGGACTGAGTTTTTTTGAGGTGGGAACAAGGCAATTTATAATGGGATTGAGCCCCTTGAGGGTAAGATTGAGGTGTTTTCAGTGGGACTGAATCATTTTGAGGTGACAGATCAATCCATCTTGACTTTTGGAGTGCAAAGATAGGGAGAACACTTCCTGAAGTCCCCCAAGGACCACAAATCTTCCAGAATATGTCCCAAAATGATAAATTGCTGCTCAAGTATCTGTTAACTGATGGAACTTTAGGCATCTTTGATAAATTTCTTTCTTTTTAGTCCTATTCCAGGTGTTTTGAAGTGATAAAGAAAAATCAAGAGGAAATTGGGGCCAAACCAAAAGGATAACCAGCCAGGTGTCCTCCCAGCACAGATCACTGAATGTGGGTCAGCAGGGCTCTGCCCAACGTGGATCCTTCCATGGGGGATGAAGCTGGAGTGGTACATGAAGCTCTTCCTGAAATTAGAGCATTTCCAGGGCTTCCCTTACCAGTGCCTCTGTTGGTGTTTGGTCAAGTGAGAGCTGTGGCTGAAGCTCTTCCCACACTGGGGACACTCGTAGGGCCTCTGCCCAGTGTGGATGTGCCAGTGGGTGACGAGGGTGGAGTTGTCTCTGAATCCCTTCCCGCAGTCGGGGCATTGGAAGGGCCTCTCGTCTGTGTGAATCCGCTGGTGCTGGAGGAGATTGGAGCTTGTGTGAAACCTCTTCCCACACTGGAGACACTCGTAGGGCCTCTTTCCAGTGTGGATGCTGTGGAGAGTTAGGGATCTGCGTGCGGAAGAAATCGGGCTGTACGGTCAGTCAGGACCCCCCCCCCCCCCACCCTGCAGTCAGACCTTTGCTCCGTACCTGGCCGCACCCAGCCAGACATGAGCAGAAGGAAATGACACTGACTGCCAAAGCTATAAAAACCCTTGTGAGCCCTCAATAAACACCATTTGCTGTCCACCACGTTGGTGTCAGGAGCTTATGGACCGAGTGACCCTGGGGTTTGGGCCACCGTGCCGGACTAAGAACCAGGTTGCCACGCCTTGAGAAGGCAACATCTGGTGCCTTAAACCCGGGACACGATCGTCACCCAGGATTCAGGGATCGCCTGGACGAGGGACCGGTGGCTGCACAGCTGGCCTCATGCAGTGGGGGGGACGCCCCCAGACCAGCGAGGAGCATGGACGCTATCACGAAGGTCATAAGTCAGATCCACATGCAGTGGGGTATCGAGTGTAAGCTTAAGGATTTATGTCTCGTAGTGCCGAGACTGATTAAGCTTGGGGCTATAGAAAGCCCAGTAGAAATTCTCCATCCGGAGATTTGGGATATTTGCACAAAGGTTTTGTCGAGGAAACCATGTCCTCAGGCTCAGGGAAAGCCCTCAAATCATGGGGCAGAGTTATCCAGGCTCTGCAAAAAGCTCAGCAAGAGCAGGAAACTTGGAAAGCCGTGCGAACTTGTTCATTAGCCACGCCACAATTGGGGGTAGGGGCAGTGATGCAAACGGCGGAGGACTTTGACCCGGTCAGGCACGCAGAGGCGCGAACACCAGAACCCCCTCAGCGACCGGACTCACCATCGGAGGGGGAGGAATACGCGTGGCCATTTTGGCAGGGGCTAGCAGAGGAGGCATGGAATGCTGCTATAGTATCGGACCCCGAAGCGGTTGATAAAAACGCACCCCCGCCATATGCATTTGATAATGGCGCTGGAGCGAGTGACCAGGGCTGGAATGATGACACGGGGGGCAGAAATGCAGAAGACTCGCTGAACAGCGCAAGCGTGGGTGAGCGGGGAGGAGGGGCGGCCCCCGAGAAGGAGCCTAAGACCAATCAAAGCGCTCAATTTAAATTAGGTCCTTATAGGGCAAGGACCTCCCCCAGCAGGAGGCAGGGGGAGCCCAGCGGGAGGGAACGGCCCAACCCCTACAAGAAGGGGCGGGGTCGGAGCCCGAGAAAACGGCTGAGCAGCCCGGAAATTTCCGGCCAGTCAACTTCTGGCTTGGACTGTGACTCAAGCTGAGATGGGCTCGAAAGTTGGTCAGAGGATTCCGACAACGACTTGGGCTGTAACAAAAAGGGAGCAGCGGCATACAAGATCACTAGCTACAGCGCTCCTGCGTGGGTTAAGGGGATATCAGAGAAAGATCAAACCCTGCTTACAGACAGGCAGAAAATAAAAATGGCTTGTGCGGAGTGGGTTCCGTCTGCCACACTGGTGTTCCCAGTCCTTGGGGAGGCGGGCAGACAGAAATCAAAGAACCTAGTCCCCAGGAAACCCGAAAGACATGCAGGCAATTGTTAAAGCGGTTGTAGACAGGGGGATTAATTCTGCCATGGTTTCCACACTCATTGACAGCGTTTTTGGAGGCAATTATATGCTTTCCTGTTGATATCAAACAGACTTGCAGGATGATTTTCGATGGGGCGGGGATGATCGTTTTTAAACAGGAATGGGAGGACAATTGTGTAAAGCAGCTAGCCTTAGTAACAGGGGCAGACCATCCACTGCACAACTCCAGCATACAGAGGCTAATGGGCACAGATCCCACTATGATCACCCCCCAGGCGGAAGCTGAGGGCCTGCGGGCCCCTGAGGTTATGACAACAACCCGTGCTGCCCGAGAAGCCATTCGTGTTGCTTTCAAAGTAATAGCCAGACCATCGCCATGGACTGGACCTTTTGTTCATGCAGCAAGGAGGCCTGTGTGCCACCTTGAAAGAGGAATGCTGCTTTTATGCGAACCACACCAGAGTCGTGAGAGACTCCGTGGCCGAACTGAGAAACTGGCTAAACCTAAGAAAAATGGACAGAGAAGCTCAACAGGGCTGGCTCGAGTCATGGTTCAACCGGTCCCCATGGCTCACCACCCTGATTTCTACCCTAATTGGCCCACTTGCTATAATCTTACTAACCCTAATCTTCGGGCCTTGCATATTAAACAAACTGGTGCTATTCGTTAAAAAGCGTTTAGAAACGGTTAACATTATGTTTGTCGAGCGCCGACAATTACTTTAAGGCGTGCCAGTTACTGACACACTTACAATTTTATACTAATTTTACTAACCCATGAAATTTTGTAACCTCTACATTTTATAACTTTATACGATTTTTACTAATCATGAGGGAGGGGGGAAATGTGGAGAGTTAGAGATCTACGTGCGGAAGAAATCGGGCTGTACGGTCAGTCAGGACATCCCCCCCCTGCAGTCAGACCTTTGCTCCACACCTGGCCACACCCAGCCAGACGTGGGCAGAAGGAATTGACACTGACTGCCCAAGCTATAAAAACCCTTGTGACCCCTCAATAAACGCCATTTGGTGTCCACCATGTTGGTGTCAGGAGCATATGGACTGAGTGACCCTGGGGTTAGGGCCACCGTGCCGCACTAAGAACCAGGTCGCCACGCCTTGAGAACGCAACAGGATCAATGTGCTTTTCTTTCTTATGGGAAAAAAGCACCTTTCACATCCAGGCACCCATGACCAAAGTTGGGAATCCACCTCCAGAATTCCCTATATCCAAGGATTTCTCCCACACAAAAGGTGCCAGGAGAGACAGGTCTGGCTGGCCTTGGTTTCTGAAGAGCTGTCTCTCATCTGCCTTTGAAACACTGGGGCTCGGTACTTTCCATCTTAATGAAAAGAACTCTTCTTCCTATCCTGGTGCCCATGGCCAAATCTGAGATTCCACCTTCAAAATTACCTATATCGAAGGATTTCCCCCAGATGAAAGGTGCCAGGAGAGAAAGGTCTGGCTGAGTTGGCCTCTCAGGAGCCTTCTCTCTCTGCTTCTGCCCCTGAAACACTTGGGCTCTGTGCTTTCCTTCCTGTGGAAAAAACCATCCTAGATATCATAGATATGTGCAGAAATGGCCAAAATTGGGATTCCGCCTGCAAAATTCCCTATATCCAAGGGCTGCTTTCAGACCGAAGCTGCCAAGACAGAGAGCTCTGGCTGGCCTTGGCCTCTGATGGCCGCCTTTCATCTGGCCCTGAAACACCAGTGTTCCGTGCTTTGCTTCCTATGGGAAAGAACCGTCCTTCTTCTCCAGGCCAAAACTGGTATTCCACCTCTAAAATTCCCTATATCCAGAGATTGCTCCCTGACAAAATCTGCCAGCATCATCTAATCTGGCTGCCCTTGGCCTCTGGTGGCTTCCCCTCATCTGCCCCTGGAACACTGGGGCTTGGTTGTTTCCTTCCTATGGAGACCATGGTGACACTGTGAGGACCTGGTGGAACCATGGAGACCATTGTGACACTTTGGGATACCATGGTGACACCGTGGGGCTTCATGGAACCAAGAGACCACCATGGCTCTGTGGGGCCTCATGGAACCATGGAGACCATTAGGACCCTTCAGGGCCTCATGTAACCACGGGGCCATTGTGACACCTCAGGGCCTCATGGAAGCAACGGAGCCACTGGGACATTGTGGGGCCTCATAGAACCAGGGGAACATGGAACAACTCTGCCTGATTTGGCCTCCCAGGGGCCTGGGTCTGGCAGATCTTGGAATGTCAAGGGCTGCCTCTCATCTGCCCATGAAACACTGGGGCTCCATGCTTTCCTTCCTATGGAAAGAACTGTCTCTCTTTTCAGAACCCCATGGACAAAATTGGTATTCCCCACTAAAAATTTCCTGTATGCAAGGGTATTCGCAGAAGAAAAACCTGCCAGATCTGCCTGGCCTGGGCTTCTGGTGGTCACATCTCATCTTCCTTGGAAGCACCAGGGCTCTGTGCCTGCCTTCCTATGGAAAAAGAACTGGCCTTGCCCAGTGGCCATGGCAAAAATTGGAATTTGGTTGCCAAAATTCCATCTATCCCAGGATTGCTCCCAGACAAAAGCTGGCCGGATAGACAGCTCTGCCTGGTCTTGGCCTCTGGTGATATTCTAAGACTATGAGCAGAATGTTTTCATCTGAAAACATCTTGGAGTGTGCGGAAATATCTCCCAGGCTGGGATTTGCAGGCCTCAAGAACATAACTCATGTATGAAGGCTGATGTACCAGGGCTCACCTTTGAAGAGACTGAGGATAGAACAGCAGTGGCCTGGAAGGGCTGGAAGGGTGGATTATGAAACAGTTGAGCTTTTTCTCCATAATGGGAAACAGCCAGATAGAGAAATTATACCACAAATGCAGAAGGGGAGACCAAGACTGGAAATGAGGAGATGAGAATTTCCCTTGCAGGGCAGGGCTGTGGTGCAACACATCCCCCAGAAGGAGCCTGGGTCAGCCCCAGGCTTTGTGTGGGCAGGCAGGAGGCAGAGCTGTCAGCAAAGGAAGGGCTCAGCCAGCTGGGGCAGCCGGAGGATGCCAACAGCCTGCAGGGACAGAGGTGCAGGGCAGGGACACCGTGGGACAGCCTGGGCTGCACAGGGCACAGGGATGGGCAGCAGCTGCAAGACAGCCCTGCCAGAGCCAACTTGGGCAGCACTTTGGCCATGGCTGCTGGGCCTGGGCCTGAGGCAGGAGCAGGAGACAAGTGACCCTTGCAGGCCTGGGGCCTCATTGTCTCCTTGTCCCTGCTCAGCAGCCTGGCAGGGGCCGCCCCATGCTCCTGCCCTTGCCATTGCACATCCCCACATGCCAGTGCCCATCCCGGGAAGAGCCCTGAGCAAGGAGGGAGGGACAGCATCTGCCTGGCCAGGGGCTGGGGCTCAGGCCTGGGCCCTTTGCATTCCTCAAACACATCCAGCTTTGCTCAGCACCAGAGACACCTTTGCCTTGTTTGTCCCCAGCTGTCATCACTGCCTCCAGTGTCCTACTCTAAGTGGAACCTGGGGACACTTTCTCAGTCATGTCTCTCCACAGAACCCATTAAAACTTTTTTTTAAGTTCAGTGTTTCATTTAATTTTGAGTTCTTGAGAAGTTCTTTGAACGCTCTCTCAGGGACTGAGTCTGATGTAAACAACACCCAAGTCCCAAGAGGCTCATTAAGGTCCTTGTGCTGTGTCTGTGCTGCTGAGCTTTAAAGGAACAGCTCCTCCCAGGACCAGCTCCTCTCCCAGCCCAACAGGGCTGAGTTCTCTGCCTGCAGGCACTGATGGGACAGGAGCCAGGCAGAGACAGGCTGAAGGCAATCAGGATTGGGAAGACATTGAGCTGAGACTTCACTTGGGGAAAGATCTTCACAGCCCTGTGCATGGTGAGTGTGTGGGTTCAGGGCAATGTCCCCTGTGCTCCTGGAGGGATCTCCTGAAGCCAGCACACCCCACAGCCTGGGGGATGTGTCAGGAGGACTCTCCCAGTTTCTCTGCGGCACAGGAGGAGTAGAAGGAGGAGAAGGAGGATGTGCTGCAGAGCAGGGCTGCCCTGGGCACCATCAGAGGGACAGGGTAGGATGGCTCCTGCTGCCAGGGACGGCTGCAGGTGGTGAAGCTGGGGCTGCAGCCAGGGCTGCCCAGAGCTCCAGCTCATGCCCTGCTCATTTCTGAGAGGACCTGTCATGAACTCATTCAGGGCAGGAGTTTCCTACCTAGGTCTCTGCTTTCCTGAATCTGTGCTTCCACTTTTCCCTGGCTCAGCTTGGGGGCAATGGAAACTCAGCTGTTCATGGCAGAGCAGGGGCTGGGACTCTTAAATCATCACCCTGAGGATTCCTTGGCACCTCAGCAAGTGCCTGCACCTGCCCAGCCTCCAGATCCATTCAGCGTCAGCTTTCCATGGTGCCCAGGCTGGGGGAGCTGTTCTTTAATCCCTGCAGGGCCCAGCAGCTGCAGGGCAGGGCTGGCCCAGGGGCTGGGCTGGGCTCTGGAAGCTCTGGCAGGGAAGGAGCCCGGGGCCACAGGAGCAGCTGGGGCTGGGGCAGCTCCAGTAGCAGAGCCGTGGGCAGGCAGGGAGGGAGGCAGTGCTGAGGGAAGCCCTGCTGCAGGCCAGATGTGGCACATGCTGGGCCTGCCCTGCAGGGCACACACTGCCCTGAGCAGCACAGCTCTTGTGTCCCCTCGCAGCCAGCACAGCCCTCAGCCCGGCTGCTCAGGGCCCTCAGTCCCTCCTGGGCAGGCAGAGCAGCCCCAGAGATGAAGGGCATCTCTGCGGCCATGTGTCCATTCCCTGCTGACCAGGGCCTGAGGGCCACTGTCCCGCCCTGCTGCTGCCTGCCAGGGGCTGGGCAGGGCTGGCCAGGGAAAGGCTTTTCCTCGGGCCCGGCTCCCTCTCTCTCTCCTTGCCTTGCCCAGGTGCTGCTGCCATTGCTGAGGGGCTCTCTGCAATGGCAGTTCCAGCTGCAGGGCCAGGCCCAGCCCTTGGTCTCCTCCTGTGCAGGCTGAGCACAGCAATGGGGTGTCCCAGCTCCCTGTGCCCAGGCAGCTCTGGGCAGGGCAGCCTGGGAGGCTGGCAATGAGCCCACTGTCCTGACTCTGGGAAAGGCAGGAGCCCCTTTGTGTGCCAGGGATCCCTCTGCTCTCAGCAGTGTCTCCTGGCTGCCGAGGCTAACGCAGGAGTGAATTTCAGAAAGGTGCAAGTGCAGGGCAGCTGGAACAGGAGAGAGGGACAGAGCAGCTCCCCTCAGTCTGCACTAAGCCTCAGACAATCCGCCTGACTCCCTGGACTCTCTGTTCTCCCTAGATGCAGCAGAATCTCTTGTTCTGCCTCCTGCAATCCCCATCCCTTCATGCAGGCAGCTCCTCTGCCTTGACTCAACATTCTTTATACAAATCCCAAAACCAGGACTGGCCTCTGCCCTTAATGTGCCCCTGCACTGACTGGGGGTCAGGGCTGACTCCCAGGTGTCCTGCAGACCAAGGTCCAGCTCCTCACACAACATTGGCCAGCAGCAATCAGGGGTCCAGCAACAGAGTTGAAGGAAGATCTCTGAGACATAGACAGGGGTAGTTGTTTAGTGGCAGGAAAGGATCTATGAGAAAGGGCTTTGCCTTTTCTGTGAGAAATCTCCCCTCAATTATCACCGTAATTACTTCTTGAAAAGGTTCCAATGTCTGGAGACAGCAAATGTCCAACAGCAGCTCCATCAGGCACTTCCTCCTGCTGGCATTGGCAAACACGCGGCAGCTGCAGCTCCTGCACTTCTGCCTCTTGCTGGGCATCTCCCTGGCTGCCCTCCTGGGCAACGGCCTCATCATCAGCGCCGTAGCCTGCGGCCACCACCTGCACACACCCATGTTCTTCTTCCTGCTCAACCTGGCCCTCAGCGACCTGGGCTCCATCTGCACCACTGTCCCCAAAGCAATGCACAATTCCCTCTGGGACACCAGGAACATCTCCTACACAGGGTGTGCTGCACAGGTGTTTTTCTTTATGTTCTTCATTTCAGCAGAGCTTTTCCTCCTGACCATCATGTGCTACGACCGCTACGTGTCCATCTGCAAACCCCTGCACTATGGGACCCTCCTGGGCAGCAGAGCTTGTGCCCACGTGGCAGCAGCTGCCTGGGCCAGTGCCTTTCTCCATGCTCTGCTGCACACAGCCAATACATTTTCCCTGCCCCTGTGCCATGGCAATGTCCTGGGCCAGTTCTTCTGTGAAATTCCCCAGATCCTCAAGCTTTCCTGCTACAAATCCTATCTC
Organism: Melospiza georgiana; assembly: GCF_028018845.1. NCBI lineage: Eukaryota > Metazoa > Chordata > Aves > Passeriformes > Passerellidae > Melospiza > Melospiza georgiana. The sequence continues at coordinate 4,834,828 of NW_026652215.1, forward strand.
AGGGAATTTGGGCTCATTGCAGTTAGTGTCTGTTTTGGTTTTGGCTGTTTTGTGTTCATTGTTTTCTCCTATGTGCAGATCTTCAGGGCGGTGCTGAGGATCCCTTCTGAGCAGGGACGGCACAAAGCTTTTTCCACATGCCTCCCTCACCTGGCTGTGGTCACCCTGTTCATCAGCACTGGGTTTTTTGCCTACCTGAAGCCCCCCTCCATGTCCTCCCCATCCCTGGATCTGGCAGTGACAGTTCTGTACTCGGTGGTGCCTCCAGCCCTGAACCCCCTCATCTACAGCCTGAGGAACCAGGAGCTCAAGGCTGCAGTGTGGAGACTGATCACTGGATGCTTTCAGGGACATTAAACTGCTGGCCAGTTCCTGCCAATCACTTCTAGTAAAAGACATCTTTCATACTTCTTGTTGCTTTGGTTGTGGTTTGTTCTTTTTTTTCCTTTGTATCAGTTTTTTATATTGTCCACAAAGGAATGTCATTGTTTTTGCCTTTTCTCATTTTGTTTCTCTCCAACTTCCCTGTGGCCAGAGACTGTGTCAATGAGGGGCCACACTCTTTTGGCTTTAAAGGAAATAAAGGATCTCCCAGCCAAGTTTTTTTCCAGAGATGCCCTTGTGTTCTCTTCTCTGGAGCTGAAGCAGCAATGTCTGTGTGCAGAGCTGGGGCAAGATCAGTGCTGGCACAGCAGCTCTGCTCCTGCTGGCCACACCATTCCTGATCCAGGCCAGGAGCCATTGGCCTTCTTGGCCACCTGGGCACAATTCTGCCTCATGCCCAGCCTGCTGTCCATCACTCCCTGCAGGTACCTTTCTGCCTGGCTGCTGTCCAGCCACTCTGTCCCCAGCCTGTATCACTGCAGGGGTTGTTGTCGCCCTGGTGCAGGACCCGGCACTTGGTCTTGTTAAACCTCACCTTGTTGGATTCACCCCCAAGATCCACCTGTCCAGGTCCCTGTGCAGAGCCCTCCTATGCTCCCACTGAATCAACACTCACACCCACCTTGGTGTCATCTGCAAAGATGTCCTTGGTTCCATGAGGCCTCTCATTGTCACAATGGCCTCCTTGTTCCATTAGGCCCTGCACTGTCACACTGGTCTCCTGGGTTCCATAGGGCCCCAATATTTGACAATGGACTCCTTGGTTCCATGGGGCTTCACAGTGTCACAATGTTTTCGTTGGTGCTGCAGTTCCACAGTGGGCCCTTGGTTCCATGAGGCCCCAGAGTGTCACAATGGCCCCATGGTTACATGAGGTCCCACACTGTCACCAAGGTCTCTGTGGCTCCACAAGTCCCCTCAGTGTCACAATGGAGTCTTTGTTTCCACGAGGCCACACAGTGTCACAACGTTCTTCCAGATTCCTGGAGGCCCCATCATGTCACCGTGGCCCCTTGGTTACACAGGATCCTGCACTGTCACAATGTCCTCTTGGTTCCATGAGGCCCCGCAGTGTCAGAACAGCCCCTTGATTCCACTGGGCCCTGGAGTCTCCCAAAGGTATCCTTGGTTTTGCAGTCCCAAAATGGTGAAACCCCTTGGTTAGACAAGGCCCTGCAGTGTCACAATGGCCTCTGTGGTTCCACGAGGACCCAGAGTGTCACAGTGCACTCCCTGGTTCTATTGGCCCCAGAGCACCACAATGGACCCCTCGTTCTATGGGGCTGCACTGTGTCACCATGGTCCTCTCAGTTCCACGAGGCCCTGCAGTGTCACAATGGCCCCAGAGTGCACAGAATGCCAGAATCAAATAGGCTGGAAAAGACCTTTGGGATCATCAAGTCTAACCATTGGCCTAATACTGCCTTGTCACCCAGATCATGGCACTAAGTGCCACTGGAGAGGGACAGTGACTGGGTCACCTCCCCCCTGGCCAGCCCATTCCAATGCCCACTCACCCTTTCTGTGAAGAACTTCTTCCTATTGTCCAGCCTAACCCTCCCCTGGTGCAGCTTAAGGCTGTGTCTTCTTGTCCTGCCCTCCAGCAGATCCACACTCACACCCAGCTTGGCGCCATCTGCAGTTTGAATGGTGGACTCGATCCCCTCAGCCAGATCATCAGTTAAGATATTAAAGAGGACTGGGCCCAACACAGATCCCTGGGGGACACCACCAGTGCCTGGACACCAGCTGGGTGCAGCACCATCCCCACCACTCTCTGGGCCCAGCCTCCAGTCAGCGCTTTACCCTGGGAGGGGTGAACATGTCCAAGCCATGGGCTGCAGTTTTTCCAGGGAATGCTGTGGCTCATGGTTTTAAAGGCTTTGAAGTCCAGGCACACAACATCCACAGCATTTCCTGCATCCACAGGTGGGTCACCTGATCATAAAAGGAGATAAGTTTGGTCAGGCAGGACCTGCCACCCCTAAATTCATGCTGGCTGGCTCTGACCCCTCGGCCATCCCGTGGGCGCCCTGTGATGGCACTCAGGGTGATCTGTTCCATAACCTTGGGGGGCACCCAGGGCAGGCTGACAGGTCTGGAGTTCCCCAGATCCTCCTTCCAGCCCTTCTTGGGGATGGGCTCACACTGGCACCTCCAGTCCTCTGGGACCTCCCTGCTGAGCCAGGACTGATGGTAAATGATGGAGAGCAGCTTGGGGACCTCATCCACAGCTCCCTCATCCCCCTGGGATGGATCCCATCTGATCCCACACACCTGTGAGCATCTGATTGGCTCAGCAGGTCCCCAGGTTCTTCCTCCTGGATTACAGGGGCTGTTCTGCTGCCTGTGCCCATCTACCAGCGCAGGAGAACACTTGTCTTGAGGACAGCCTGTCCTAATATTGAAAATTGACACAAGATATTAAGTAGCTTAGTCTTTTACTTATCTTCAGTTACTCTGTTCTCAACTTCAATCAATAAAGGGTTGTGGTTCTCCTTCTCCCTCCTTTTGCTATAAACTTTTTATAAAAACATTTTTTATTCTTCTTATAGAAACCACCAGGTTAAGTTCTAATTGAACTTTCACCTCTCAACTTTTCTTCCTGCATAACCTAACAGTATCCTTAAACACTTCCTGAGTTGCTGGCCCTTTTTCCCTGAGTTCCTACAAAAACTCCATGCCCTGCCAGGCCAGTTATTTTCTTCACTAGCTCATCTTTTGCCACACTGGGACAGGCTGCTCCTTCCCCCTTAAGATTGCTTTCTTGAAATGTGTCCATCCTTCCTGGATTCCTTGGTTTTAAGGCCTGTGTCCCCTAAAAAGATCAGTACCAGATTTAGTACTCCACACAACAGCATCCTAAATAGATCAAAGTCTGCCCTTCCTAATTCCAGTGCAGAAGTTTTGTTGCTGCCCCTCCTTCTTTCACAGAACATTGAACACTTGATTATTTCATGGTCACTGTGCCCCAGGCAACCTCTGAGCCCCACATCTGCCACCAGCCCTTCTCTGTTTGTGAACAGCAGCAGACAGAGCTTTCCTTGCCAGTGGGAGTGTTACCAAAACTTTAGTAAAACAGAAAACTCCTTAACACCAATGTAGCATTAAGAAGCAGCATTATTTATTCAGCTGGATGCACAGGGGACAGCTCCTCCCAAAGCCGTGCATGCTGAGCACAGGAAAGTTTCTGTTTCTATTCCGTATTTTGCACACATATTCATTGATTGTCCCTGACTAGACATACATATGATAATAATTTCCCCAAAATCAATAACATATTTCCCCTCCCCTTTATCCATGTGTTCTTCCAGACCCTGGGGGTCTCTCTGGTGGTCCCTGGTGGTCGTGGACCCCAATGTTCCTGTGGGCCTGGCTGAGCTGGCAGGACACTGAGGCTGCTGAACTTCCAGTTCCCCTTCTCACACAATGGGCATTGTGTGGCTTCCACAGGCCTGGGGTTGTGGAGAACAAGCTCCAGGTGTGAGCTCACCTAGCGGAGACAATTTATCATCTGGTTACAGGAGGACACAGAGTGGGCTAGGACATCATAGACTGCCTCTGTGACATTACACAGCCAGCTGTGACATCACAGATAGGCTGTTCCATCACAGACCATCTGTGGGGCATTGGAGAACGGGCTGTGACATCCCAGAGGGGCTGTGTGACATCCCGGCAGGGCTGTGTCAGGTCACTGGGTTGGTCACTCTGCCCCAGCTCCCCCTCACAGTTTCTCCCAACAAGTCCAATCCTATTCATGCCCAGCAGGGTCCCTGTCCCCCAGGATCCCCCCAAGCCACCTGGAGCCACAGCCTCCACCAAAGGATGTTCCACAGGATCCACCCCAGAGCCTGACATGGGGACAAGGGGCCAGGGCTGTGTGACCAGGACATCATGGACGGGGATTATCCAGGTCACTGTGGCCTGGGTTGGGTTGGCCAGGTTAGGAAAGATGTCTGGCAGCTGGAGCAGGGTCTGGGAAGGGCCTCCAAGGTGGGGCTGGAGCCCTTGGGCTGTGTGCAGAGGCTGAGGGAGCTGGGCTTGTCCAGCCTGGAGCAGGGAAGGCTGAGGGGCTCCTCATCCCAGCCTGGCAGTGCCAGCGAGGAGGGAATGGAGAACACAGAGCCAGGCTCTTCACAGGGGGCATGGGGGGAGACAAAAGCCAATGGGTGGAAGGGGAAAGGAGAGATCAGCCAGGACAGGAGGAGATGAAATGAGTCAGGCTGCTTTCAGCTTTTCCTCAGCACCAAAAGCAGCCTGACCTCTCTTCTCCATCCACCACTGACAACTTTGCAAATCAGGAATTGTTGGAGCTGTTGTGCACCACACCAGGATGAGCATCCTGATGCAAGAACTGAATCGTGTTTTTATCTATCATAAAACCATGTTTGTCTGAAAGTAATTTTACTATGGAAATCACCTCTGGATGGCAGAATCATCAGACACTGCTGGGATGTTGCCCCTAGCTCAAGGAAGAGCGTGATTTTTGTTAAACTGTGTCCTGTTCAACTTTGGTCTGCTGGCCATGAATTGAAACTTTCTGTGCCTCTGAGTCTCATCAGTTCCTGACCCCCAAAGGACACAAACCTGATGAGTTTTGGCTCCCATCCCAGCGGTAGCACTTGCATCTCCCTCTATCCCCAGAGCAGAGCTCCCTTGTCCCACAAAGTCCCTGGCAAAGGAGGGATGAAGGAAACAGGACAGGCTGTGAGGATCAGGTGCAAGGCAGAGCCAGGGAGAAGAATGGCTTTTGCATCTGATGGAGCTGTGCCTTCCCTTGGCTTTGTTGGCTGACAACAAATTAACATCCCTCTGTCGAGAGAAGGAGACCCGGACACCAGATGGTTCATCACAGGTCCAGTTTATTGAAGAAAGCATCAAACACTTATACAGCAAATAATAGGCTTATGAATATTCTGTAAGCCAAGCAATCTATTGGTTAAACTATACCATTAACTCATCCACATTCCTTTGGGCCTACGTTCTCTACTTCTCAAGTCTCACTGTCCATTTCTTTATCATACTCCACTAGGCCCAAGGACACCTTATCTTGCAGGTGCAAGATTTGGAATTAACCACCGTCTTGTACTTTTCCATCCTCTAGTCAGCTACATTCCCAACAGACACCCTGCCTGCAAAAAGGCCTCTGCTCTAGTTAGGACATCTCTACCAAATTAATTTGGCTGTGTCCTCTCTCCTCAAGCCACTCTTTGACAAAACTCTCCACATCCCTCGGTGTCTCAGGCAGCTCCTTCTCCAAGGAAAGCAGGTGGGAGCTGGAGCCAAGGAGCTGAAAGCTGCAGGTGCAGCCTGGGCTGGAGGGAGCTCAGATTTTCACAAGGCTGCTCTGAGTGCCAGGGCTTGGATGGGGGAAATGGTGGGGTGGGGGTAGGGACAGAGTCTGATTGATTGTCAGCCATGAAGGGTCTTGATTTTCATATCTATTCAAACTGAATGAGGAACTACTTGGATTCACTGTCAATAAGAGACTGCACAGACTGATTTGTGAACAGGAAATGTCCCAAACAGGACCTTAAAAATCTTTTCTCACTGTCTTTTTAAATATAAGGCATTCACTTAGAACACACTACTGAAATCTATCAAATTAACCACAAACATTTGAACACTTAAATCAAATCAACACTTAAATCAAACTCCAGAGGCTTGGGTTCTTAAGGTGTTCTGAATGTTAATGATCTTTGGGACACTGAATTCCTGCACTGAAGAGCTGAAGGCTGAACAAGCATCTGCATCAGGAAAATTCAACAGCAGCCTCCAAGGTGCTGAGGATGTCAGCAGCCCCCACTGAGGCCATCCCTGCCCAGAGACCGTGGGGGAATGGGCAGACAAGGAGAGCGTCCCTGGGGCTGGGGCAGCACAACTCAGAGGCACCAGCGGCTCCAGCTGGAAAATGGAGTGTGGAATGTGGCTGGGGAAGCCCTGCCTGGGCTGGGCCAAGCAGGACAGAAAAGCCCTGCTCCCATCCACTAAAAAACAACTCTCTCAATGAGATATTTAAAAGAAATTACAATTGTTTGTGTACTCTGAGATGGACTCTCGTGAGAAATACCAACAAGATATTCTCAGGAGCTTAAAACAACAAATCAGCCTTTACTGGCAACTTTAGAAAATCAGACAAGCTTTGCCAAAAGATTTATTATGACAGTGTAGTGGTTTTTAGTTTGTTAATTTAAGATTTTTCTAACCTTGAGATTTTTTAATTAATTTATTGATGAGCGTTCTGGGTTTTAGTTTCAGTTTATTATTTATCAATTTACTTTTATTACTTTTTAAAACTCTTCTATGTCAAACTATGGCAGATATTTGATCAACAAAAAACACTTCTCAAAAGCATTGACTTGGCCCATTCAACTTCACACTCTAAGCCTGATTAACTTAATGTTAATCAAAATTTGCATGAGCACAGAAACAGAAGAAGAAGACATAGAATGAGAAAGACCAAAAAGATACTGAGAAGCACACAGACAGCTGCCACCTCCTGGATTCCAGCACTGTTCAAATGGAAATTCCAAGAGGAGGTGGGATCAAGATGTGTGCTTGCCTTGTCATCAGCCTAAAATACCCCTTGATCTTGCTGGGCCCTTCCCCCAGGTGGGTCTTGGGGTCATTTGGTTCTTCAGGAGCTGGGCTGGGGCTGCAGAGGTGGCTGTGGAGCATTGCCTGTGCTGTGCCAGGGACTGGCAGACACTGCTGGGCTGGGATAGAGGCTCTGGGGGGATTGGGGTTCCAGGGCAGGGCAGGGCTGGGGTTCCAGGGCAGGGCAAGGCTGGACCTGCCCCTTCCTCCCCCACACACTAAAAGTTTCAAGCCAAAAAATCTTCTCCAGTCTGCCACAGTAAGGCAATGTTGGACGTGAAATCCGTATTCTGGTCATGGGCACCTGGCCGAGAAGGACAGCTCTTTTCCATAGGAAGGAAAGCACAGAATCTTGCCAAGTGTTTTGCAAGATGAGAGGTGACCCTCATGAAACCACTGCCAGCCAGACTTTTCCTGGCAACATTCCTATGGGAACAATCCCTGGATATAAGGAAATTTGGAGGTGAAACTGCAATTCTGGCATACGTGCCTGGAGCAGCATGTCAGATCTTTTCCATAGGAAGGAAAGCACGGAGCACCACTGTTTCAATAGTGGATGAGACCCTCAACATGCCAAGGTCAGCCTGACCTCTTGGGAGGTCAAACCAGCCAGACCTGCACTGTATTCCTTTGTTTTTATGGGGCCCTGAAGTGCCACAATGGTGCCTTGGTTCTGTGGGGCTCCACACTGCCACAATGGCTCCTTGATTACAAGAAGATCTGAAATGTCACAATGGACCCCTTGTTTGATGGGATCCCACAGTGTCACAGTGGCTCCCAGGTTTCAAAATTGTCCCAATGATTCCATGAGGCCTTGCAGTGTCACAATGGTCTCCATGGTTCCCCAGGCCCCACAATGTCTCAGGACTCCTCTGTTCCATGAGCCCTGCAATGTCACAATGGAGCTTTAGACCCTGGAGTTTTGCAGTGTCACAATGGTCTCATTTTGGTTCCACAGTCTCACAATGGTCCATTGATAACAGGAGGACCTGCAATGTCACAATAGACCTTTGGCTCCATGCAGCCGTGCAGTGTCACAAAGGCCTCTTGGTTTCACCAGGCCCCATAGTATCAAAATAGTCCTCTTGGTTTTGTGGTGACCCCCAGGGTCACAATGGTCTCACTGGTTCCATGAGGCCTCACAGTGTCACAATGCTTTGCTTATGGATCCTCATAGTGTCACAATGATCTCCATGATTCCATGAGTCCCCTCAGTGTAACAATGATCTTCTTGGCTCCATGGTGCCCCACAGTGTCACAATGGCCCCTGGGTTCCATGACACTGTGAAGTGTCACAATGGCCTCTCCATGATTACATAAGGACTTGCAATGTCTCAATGAACCTTTGGCTCCATGGGGTCTTGCTGTATCACAATGATCCCTACATTCCATGGAGCCACACAGAGTCAGCACGATCCCCTTGGATCCATGAGGACCAGCAATGTCACGGTGCTCTCCATGATTCCATGAGGCCCCACAGTGTCACAGTGGTCCCTTGGTCTCACAGGCCCCACAGTGTCACAATGGTCCCTTGGTTCTATTTGCCCTGTGCTGCTGCATTCCCCCTTCCCCTTCTCAGGCCACCCTGCCAGCTGAGAAATGCTCCTTGGGTCTGGGCCTTGGCCAACAACCCCTGGGCTCAGCTCCTCTGCAGCTCATCACAAACACTGTCTGCTCCAGGCACTGCCGCTGCCCAACCAGCTCCTGGTTCCTTAGCAGCAGCCCTGGGAAGTGTTTGTGTTCCCTCAGTGGCACAACATCCCTGTTCTCACACTGCCAAAGAAATCTGTTGATGTCAAGTGTGGCCAGGATGAACCATTGCTGGGACTGAAGCCCCTCTCTTGGGGCCCTGCAAACAGCGCTCCAAAAGGAGCCCTTGGAGCTCTCCTGGGCCAGCCACTCCCTCTGAGTGGGGCCTCTCCCAGCTGGGAACTCTCCCGTTTGCTGCACTCAGGGGTCCTGAACAACCACAGAGCCTGGGCTGCTTCCCCCTCTCCTCCAGGCTCAATCCTTGACCCACTGGAGAGATGCCAAAGGATCCCCAGTGAGCATTCTCTGCCCTCAAGGGAATTGCTCACAGGTGCCTTGCACTGACTCTTTGTGTCTGTGTGCACACAGGAGTGCCTGTGCTGGGGAAATGTGGCAGAAATGCTGTTCCCTGAGGGGTTTGAGTGGCTTGGATAGCTGAGCCACTCAGGCCTGTAAGGGTGAGTCACAAGCTGTAAGGTATGTTAAATGCTCCTAAGGGTTGTTCTTTTACTAAGTAATGAAGTTTAGTATAAGTTATAAGCTAAGCTGAATATTGTTAAGTGTTATTCAACTGTGAAATCATTAAGTCCTAGGTTATAAGTAAGGTTAAATACTGTCAAGTGCTGTTCTTTTGCTAAATGCTGAAGTCTAAGGTATCAGTCAAGATCTGTTAAGTTTGGGCTCTGTTTAGCTTTTTGGCTGCATTCCTTTTTTCCTTGCCCACACTGTCCTTTAGCCACACACACATGCATGCACACACACATGGACATTTCATGATTCATTTCTGGTTTGATTGCCTGAATTTTGTTTGGTTTTGTAGTTGCTTTGTTTCCTTGGTGTGCCTGAAGTGTCCAGTCAGGAGCAGAGTGACTCTTGCCAAGGAACTCTGTGGTGCTGTCCCTTAATATTCAATCTGCTTTTTGATGATCCCTTGCTGGGGATATTTTCAGCACTCTCAGCCCCTCGTTGGTAACAGGGTGAAGGAGCCCTGGCCCAGGCTCTGGCCCTGGGGGACACGGGGACGCTGCTGGGGGGTCCCTGTCCCCCTGTGCCACTCCCAGGGCCCCGGCCCCCTGTCCCTGTGTCAGGCTCTGGGGTCGGTCTTGTGGAACATCCTCTGGGGGAGGCTGCGGGGCTGGGGAACCCGTGGGGACAGGGGACCCCGCTGCGCACAAGCAGGGTTGGACTGCTCTGGGGGGAGCTGTGAGAGGGGCTGGGGCAGAGCGACCTCCCCAGTGACCTCACACAGCCCCTGTGATATCACACAGCCTCCTGTGATGTCACACTGCTACCTGTGATGTCACACAACCACTCTGTTATGTCACACACAGTCTCCATATGATGGCATTCAGCTGCTGTGTGATGTCAGAGAGCAGCTTTGTGATGTCAGTCACCCTGTGATGTCACAGCCTTCTCTGTAACATCACACAGCTGCTCTGTGATATCATACTCCATGTCACAACCCACACTGTGATGTCACAGAGCCGCCTTCTATGATGTCACAGCTAGCTCTGTGATGTCACACCTCCCTCAGTGCTGTCATACAGCCCCTTGCTGACATCCCAGCTGCTCTGTTGCCCCATGACATAGTCCCAGAGGTGCTGCTGTGAGACAGCCCCCTCTGGGACATGCCACAGCCCCTGCCAGTGCTGAGCCCCTGTGAGCTCTGTCTGTGCCCTGCTGGTGTCCCTGAGGGGCCCTGGCAGTGCCCCAGCCCTGCTGGGCTGTGCACAGGAGCTGCTCCTGGCCAGAGCTGTCTCTCTGCAGGGCTGCCCTTGCCAGGAGCTGCCTCTGGGCCAGGAGCCTGGCCCAGCTCATCAGCACAGACACAGCACAGGGACTTTAATGACCCTCTGGGGCTTTGGTGCTCTTTGCATCAGACACAGTCCCTCAGAGTGTGCTCAAAGAACTTCTCAAGAGCTCAAAGTGAGACTGAAGCACTGAAGTTTCTTGTACTTTAAAGAGATCCCTTTGAGGGACAGGACTGAGAAAGTGTTCCCAGGTTCCAGGGAGAGCAGAACACTGGAGGCAGTGATGACAGCTGGGGACAAGCAAGGGAAATGTGTCTCTGTTCTGAGCACACCTGGATGTTTTTCAGGAATGCAAAGGGCCAAGGCCTGAGCCCCAGCCCCTGGCCAGGCAGATCCTGTCCCTCCCTCCTTGCTCAGGGCTCTTCCCGGGATGGGCACTGGCATGTGGGGATGTGAAATGGCAAAGGCAGGAGCATGGGGTGGCCCCTGCCAGGCTGCTGAGCAGGGACAAGGAGGCAATGAGGCCCCAGCCCTGAAAGGGTCACTTGTCCCCTCATGGCCTCAGGCCCAGGGCCAGCAGCCATGGCCAAAGTGCTGCCCAAGTTGGCTCTGGCAGGGCTGTCTTGCAGCTGCTGCCCATCCCTGTGCCCTGTGCAGCCCAGGCTGTCCCACGGTGTCCCTGCCCTGCGCCTCTGTCCCTGCAGGCTGTCGGCATCCCCCGGCTGCCCCACCTGGCTGGGCCCTTCCTTTGCTGACAGCTCTGCCTCCTGCCTGCCCCTGCCTGCCCACACAGAGCCTTGGGCTGCTCCAGGCTCCTGCTGGGGACGTGCTGCACCACAGCCCTGCCCTGTCAGGGAAATTCCTTTTTCCTGGTGCCAGTCTCGGCCTTCCCAGCTGCCCTTAGCATTAATTCTTCGTCTCTCTGGGTGTTTTCCATTATATCAAAAGGATCCACCATCCCTGAAGTTGCTCTTTAAACACTCTCATGGCTCTGCTCCACTGTCCTCTGTCTCCAACCCACTGAGCACAGAGCTCCATTGTCCCTATACAGTGCTCATGTGCCCAAGGCCTCCAAACCCCTCCTTGGGACACCTCTGGGCCCTCTCCAAGGTGTTTCCAAATGAAGACATTCAGTTCATAGTCTAAAAAAATCACCAGAGGACAGGGCCAGCCTGACCTGTCTGTCCTGGCTACTTTTGTCTGGGAGCAATCCTTGGATATATGGAATTTGGGAGGCCAAATTCTAATTTTGGCCATGGTCCCTGGACAAGAAGGCTGGTTCTTTTCCAGAGGAATGAAGGAACAGAGACCCTCTGTTTCAGGGGCAGATGAGAAGTGACCACCAGAGGCCAAGGCCAGCCAGGGCTGGCAGGCTTTGTTTTGCAAGATACCCTTGCATAGAGGAAATTTTTTAGGGAGAGTACCAATTTTGGCAATGGGCATCTGAAAAGTGAGATAGTTCTTTTCCATAGCAAGGAAAGCACGAGCCCCAGTGCTCCAGGAGCTGATGAGAGGCAGCCCTTGACTTCCCAAGATCAGCCAGAGCTGTCATCACGTGGCCCCTGGGAGGCCAAGCCAGCCAGACCTGTTCCATGTTCCCTGGGTTCCATGGGGCCCCACAGTGTCCCAACGGTCCCTTGCTTCCAGGTAGCCCTTGGGGACGTGGTTTTGCGGTGATGATGGTGCTGCCAGGGTGCCGTGGCACTAGGTGAGCATCAGGGTCTCTTCCCACCTCGATGACTCTGGGATTCCCTGCTGAGCGCTCTGTCACCAATCGTGTCCCACGCGTGCTGTTTAGGGCCAGCCCCAGCAGTGACTGTGGGTGCTGGGGAGATGCTCCAGGCTGGCCGGGGCAGCTGAGGCTGCAGGGCCATGTCCAGGCCGAGGCTGCCCGTGTGGCTCCCTGGGGCCCCGCGCAGGGAGTAGCCGCCATCGGCCGGCCTGGGCTGGGCAGGGCCATGGGCACTGCTCCTGCAGCTGCTGCGCCAGGCAGGCCCAGCAGAGCAGCGCCCACAGTGCCCGCCTGAGGCGGCCGGGCCCTTTGCTCGGGGCAGCGCTGCTGCCTGTGGGCCTGCGCTCCCGGCTGGCCAGCTGAGGCACCGCCAGGGCTCTGCGGGGCAGGTCCCTGGCTCTGTGGCCCTGCCTTGGGCCCCTGCTGGCCCACGGAGCCTTCGCTGCACAGGGAGGGAAGTGAGGCACACAGGGACTCCGCTGCTTGCTCCCCAACCCAGACCTCCTGAGGGATGGGAAGTGGTAGCCCATCTGCCACAAGATCTGCCAGCCTTTGGGCCCTGCCTTCTCCTTTGGACAGTTCGTGGATGCTGACTTCATCCCAGTCACTGTCCTCCTCCTCCTACAGCAAGGGAGTGGGCCCGAAGCTGAAGATGCTGTTACCTTCACAGCAGTCCTGTGGCAGGTCTGTGCTGCTGCTTTCTTCCTCCGTGGAATCATCTCGGAGTTCTCTGAGCTCTGGTTCACTGCAGTCTTCCCAGCTGGAGAGGTCTTGGGAGCTGCTGAACTCTCCTTGGGACAGCTCTGGCTCTGCCTCACCTTGGCAGTCTTGGGACAGCTCAGTCTGGCTGTGGGATTCCCAGTCTTCATCATTGCCAGCTGAGGTGCCCTCCTCACTCTCCTTCTCTGCCAGCACTGAGCTCTGCTCTGCCTCTTCCAGCTGCTCCCTGGGGGTTTGGACTCCCAGTGGACTGGGTGAGGGGCTGGAGGGAAGCAGGGGCTGTCTGGAGGAGCAACTGGGCTCTGTGTCCCTGCTGATGGCACCTCCTCCCTGGGGGCAGGAGAATGTGCCTGGTTCTCCTGGCTGTTCACACTTCCTTCCCCTCACTGGCTCAGCTTTGGCTCAGTCACCTCCTTTTCCATTGGGGGCAGCTCCTGGACTGTTGCCCTTTGTTGCCACTGGCGGGGCTGTTGCTGTGCCCGATCTCCCCACAGCACCCTCACAGCCACCTTCCACTGCTGCAACTCATGGGCACTCATTGCTCTGCATGGGGACGCTTCCTTGGCTGCCATTGCTGGCACCGACTGGGAGAATTCATAGCTTGTGGCCTCTTCCCTCAGGCCAAGCTCTCGGGCCCCAACATCTCCCCACTTGTTATCTCTCTCAGGTTTCTTCTCTTCCTCCTCCTCCTCAGTGTCTGACCGTGGCCACGCTGAGGCACCCACTGCCCCCACCAAGTGCCCGCTGAGGGCCTGGTCTTGCCCCCAGCTGGGCAGGGGGCTGGGTGACTGGAAGGAGTTGAGCTTTGTCTTGCTCTCTTCCATCTTGGAGCTCCTGTAGCACGGACAGATCCCGGGAGCTGCTTCCTTCCAAGAGAGCAGCTGTCACGGGACTGGGCACCCCAGGGCTCTGCGCCCCTTATATACACCCTCAGTCACGGTGGGGCTCTCTGATGTCACAATGGTCTCTGGGCACTACCCTGTCCTACATCATCAAGGGCCCTGTGTGACAAAGGGCCACACCCAGCAACCCTTCAGCGGCTGAGCCCACTGGAAGCTGCATGGAGAAGCCCCTGGCCTTGGGCACTTGCAGCCCTTGCTGTGCCCAGGCCCTTCCCACAGTCCCACTGTGCACCCACTGTATCATGGTCCTACTTGACAGCCTGACCTGCACCCTCAGAGCCCTGCCTTGGCAGAGTGGGCACGAGCCATTGGCCAGATGGACGCAGCCGGGCACTTGTGGGCAGTGGCTCCATGTGCAGCATCAGACTGAGTATGGGGGACTGTTGAGAGTTTTTTGCAGATTGAGGAGTTCTTGCTAGACAATGGCCATATTCAGCCAATGCACAATCCAGCCAGCTTGTACTAATGGACAATGGACACATCCACAAACAATGAATAATGGACATATTCAGAAATGGGGCCGGTACATCCTTGAAGAAGATACAAGAAGAAGAGTTGTTAAGACTCAGAAGGTTTGTCAGTGAGCTTGGGAAAGAAAGAAGAAAGTGAGCCATGGTTGGGCCAGATGACCACAGCAAGACACATGAAAAATTAGGTGATCCAAACAGCATTCTAATTTAGACGCGTGAGCAGCTAGGATTAACCAATCATGTATTAGCTAGAGACGCATGGACAGTAGAGATTTATTATAAATATAGTCTTTTTAGGGATAATAAATTTGGCTTCACTGGATCATATTGGTTATGGTGTGATGTCCCTGAACCTCCACACCGCACATTTCTAGTGAGAATGCAGGCAGGCCCAATGTCACAGCACTAAAGGGACTCAAGGTCGGCAATTTTGCTGATGTGCAGAGGATCGGAGCCAACGCTCGAGGAGTGGAGAAGCTGGTCAAAAGAATCCTCACTGTCCCAGGGAGAGGGAAAGGTTACTGGAGCTCCGGTCGTAGATGACTTGAATCTCACTCTGATCAAGGTGAGCGGCCGGGGAGGAGATGGGGTCTGAACATGAAAGGGAAGGTGTTCAGAAACTCCTCCAACATATCCTCTCTAAGAGAGAACAAAAGTATGATGCTTCCAATTTGAAGGGACTACTGCACTGGGATTGGGACCATAATCTCATAGCAGGAGCACAAGTTTCTTTTGAGATTTCGACATGGGAAGCTGTGGGGCGGATGTTGTGGGATAGCATTGCATCTGGCAGGAGTGAGGCAAAAGAGGGGTCTAAATATGCTATTTTGGGGAAAATTATCATAGAGGTGTTGCAAGCCTTAAAGGCAGAGAGGAAAGCTGCTGCTGTGGCTTGCGGAGCCCTTGCCTCCGAGCCAGAACAGCCTCAGACATTTCCATAACTTCAGTTCAGCAACTGTTTTCTACCACCTTAGATATTCCCTCACACAGCCCACAACCCCTCAGCTCAGCATCGAGCATTACACCGACTGCGCCTCCAGCTCAGAGCAGGAATAAGGAAGCTGCTGCCTCTTTGGGGGGGTTAGCCTGCAGACCAAAGGACAGTTGTATTTAGAGTTTAACAGCTGTTGACCACAGAAACGAAACATGCTGTAAGGGAAAAGGATAAGGAAGGAGATGTTATTATGAATAGTGCTTCTATTGAAGAGGATTTAAAATCTTTAGTGGACAATTTGCAAAAAATGGTAATTCAACAAAAGGATTCAGTTGTCTCCAAAAGAGACTATTCTTTTGAGAAAATGGACTTGTCAATGACAGTGGGTTCAGACAGACAACCAGGAAAGCGGTTACCACCCTCTCAGTTTGTCTCTGAGCCAGCGTTCTTACCGGTTAAACGAAATCCTCCTTGTCATGCTGTAAAGAATGTGGAATTAGAGTTGGAATGTGACCCTGAAATTGAAGCAGCTCATAAACAAAAGTGAAAGGGAGTTATTACAGAAGCTATTGTAGAAGGGACTTTTCTCTCCAATGATGTAGAGGCTTTTCCTGTAGTAACTAATGCTGCAAGTAGAGTTTGAGAACCTTTCAACTGGAAGATTTTAGAAAAATTGAGAGCTGCAATTTCACAATTTGCTTGAAAATCCCAATGTGCACAGTCACTTCTGCAGTATATTTTTACAACTATCACATTAATTCCAGCTGATGTGCATACCCTAATAAGACTTATAATGCCACCCCATCAGCAGGTGATGTTTCATAAAAGCTGGGAGGAAAAGTGTGCTCAAGAAGCAGCAAGACCTAGAGTGCAGGGTGATCCTCTGTATGGTTTAACAACACAACAGTTACTTGGCAAAGGGCCCTGGGCTACTGCCACTGCCCAGGCTAGGAGCATTGATCAAGTCTTACAGATGAGCCAACAACTAGCATATAATGCTATCCTTGCACTTCCAGATAAGTTACACCCCATGTCTTTTACACAAATTCACCAAAGAAGAATGAAGACTTTGATAAATTTTTAGACAAATTGCATGAAGCTATCTATAATCATTCTGATTTAAATTCAGACACAAAGATACAATTGGATGGACTTTGGGATCATTTCTCCATTCCAAATGGCTTTCCCTTCAGTCACAAGAGCCTTCCATCTCTTCCAAAAATTGCCTGCTGAAACTCTTTTTCTCCCATCCAAATCAGTTCACTACTCCAGCATAACCCTTGAAGCATGGACAGACAACTCTTCAACAAATTATAGTAGAAAAGAAGGGTATTTATTGCAGCCCTGGTCACATGTGAACTAGTTTCCAAAGACATGTGCAAGGAGTTGCAGACTCCTGCTCTCTATTTCTACAGAAAAGGTTTTACATTAGGTTTCTAAGGACCCATAATACATAATTATTACCTGCCTGCTTCACATTTTTATCAGCTGAATATATATTACAGCTGCGCAATTGTATTCCCTTAACTGGATTGGTGGGATTTTGAAATGAGGGAGTGGTTGTATGGGAGGAAGAAAGAAGTCTTCCTCATGGTGAACTCTCCTCCCATGGCCAGTTGGCAAGGCCTTTTGACCTGCTGCTCATGGTCCAAGCCTCTCCTAACTGTTCAATTATTCTTAAGGCAAGGTCTTTCTATGGTCTCTGCTTCTTCACAATTGCTTCCTCTATCCCTGTCACGCCTAGCTTTATGTTCCTAATATATTTGGTACTCTTTAACTAAGGCACATGATTTCTGCTAGCTGTATTACTAACTTAGCTTCTTACCTCATTTTAAAATCTTAACTAAAATATGCAATCTTCTACTATCCCAATTCTATTCCCAGCTGGGCCCTCGACCCATCTGCACATTTCAATTGTCCTCATTACACTTTCAGCTAACCCCTTGACTCACCTCAGGCCCATCCCCGACTGCCTCTCTCCCAGCAGCTCAGAGCTGCATTGCACAGCGCTTGCTGTGCGCCAGAGAGCACAAAGCAGGCTGGCCTTGTGTGCCTGAATATTTCTGCCAAACACTCTGCATCTCACACCTTTGCTCTGGCTCAGTGCAGAACTGCAGGATTGCAGGCGCTTCCTCCCAGAGCTGCGTGAGGCGCTGGCTCCTGCAGATGGGCCCTGCCAAGCTGTCCCTGCCTCACGCTGACCTCGCTTCCCCTGGCACAAGTGCTGGGCCTGAAGGAGCTGCCCTGTGCTCCAGCCTGCCGAGCAGCCTGGCTCCCTGCCCCGGTGCCCAGAGTGCTGCACACACTGCTGGCCTTTGCCAGGAGTTGCAGAGCAGCCGGCAGAAGAGGAGGAATCCTCAGGCAGCCCAGCGGCCCGTGGCTGCCCTTGGCCTTTCTCTGCTCCTGGGCACACTCCAGACGGCCAATGCCTCCAGGCTGGGCTGTGCCCAGCACGGCTGCGCTTCCCCTCGGCAGCAGCCAGCTGCCACCTGGGCTCTGAGAGCGGAGGATTCGCCCGCTCCCAGCAAGAGGCACCCAGGGCCCGGCTGCTGCCTCTTGCAGCTCCAAGGGCCTCCTTCCAGCCTGCCTCTGCCGGGGCTCAGGCTGCTCCGGCCTCTGCCGGGGCTCTGCTGGGGCTCCAGCCCGGGCAAGGCTGGGCCCGCTCTCACCTCACAGGCGCTGACAGCTCTGCACCACAGGAGACCTTCCCGAGCACCCTCTCTGATCTTTCTGCTTTCTCACTTGAGCAAGGCTCTCCTCCAGCCAAAGAGATTATTGCATTTAGGGATCCAAATCCAAGTGGCAGGAGCCCAAATGCTCTCCAGTCACAGCTGAAGGCCTGCATCTGCACAGGGTGTTTGGGCTGCCTCATTCTTCTTTTGGTTTTGCTTTCAAATGCCATTGCCCTTTCTGCCTCAAATAGAAGTACCAAAGCTGGCCAAAAACAGACCAGTGGTCCATATTCCAAAGGCAGTGTGGTCTGGAGAGGATGAATGAAGAACATCCTTCCCCACTTTCACACCATGCCAAAGACACTGTGTCACTTTCCACCTTTAAGAAACAACAGACAATTCAGAAGGAATTTTTGAGCTTATTCGCAGAGTGAGAAGGAAGGGAATCTTCAAGGTGAGGTGTGGTTTCAGAAACTTTATTCATTTCCAATCCTACTCTGCAGTCCTATTAGACAATCCTACTCTAACCCTAACCCTAAACCTATCCCAAATCCTAATCCTAATCCTAATCCTAATCCCAATCCTAATCCTAACCTACAATCCTACTCTAAACTGGTTGAGGAATAAATGGTCCTGATGTGATTGTCACGTTCTTGTCTCCCTCCTCTTCTTCACTGAAACAATCAGCGGCACCAGGCTGGACGCAGGCTCAGCAAATGTTACAAATGGATGCTGCCCAAAGGGAAAAAAAAACAAATCAACAAAAAACAATGGACCATGACTTTCCAAGATCAGTGCTTCACAGGATTCCTCTGGCTCCTAGAAGGATACAGGAGGAGGACCAATGGGACCATCTACACCTCCAACTTTATGTGCAGGAATTTGCCATCACAGGCAAACCTGGTCCAGAATCCCACTCATCCATTTATCCAGGTGTCTTCATCTTGCTGAGATTTTTGCCTTGCCAGTGCTCTAGAAATGGTGCTTTCTTTGTCCTTGGAGTTTCAACTTTTCAGGAAACTCCAAAGCCTCACACTGGTCCCTCTCTTTGAAAGACAGGCACTGTGCTGATTCCCACAGGGAGACAGAGCAGTGTCTACCGTTCCATGCCCTGCCCCTCATGTGCTGGATGGCACCTTCCTTCCCAGCAGGGCCAGCCCAGTGGCACTGGGCCCTGCAGTTCCCTCTCTGCCACACAACCTGGCAGTAACCCTGGCACAGTTCCCGTCTGCTTGAGCATGCCAGGCAGCAGATGGGGCTGGGCCAAGTCCCTCCCAGCTGTCCCTGTTTGCATGGCAGAAACCTCTGAGGGTGGGCTGGGGGGCACCAACCAGGGCCCCTCAGAGGCTCACAGTGAGCCCCCCACAGCCCCTCCTTCCCACAGCCAAATCTCTGACTGCTCAGCTGGGACTGGCTTCCTTGGGTTCCTTCACCACCATTTCATGTCTCTGAATCCTGCATTGCTCTACTTCAATTATTTTGCCATTAGATAAAACTGAACACCCCACCAAATTACAAAAGAAGGTGACAGAAACAGCCAGAGGACCTCTCTGACTCAGGAAATGCAGAGGGAGCTGGAGTTATTCAGTTTTGTGAAGAACGGGCCCCAGGGAGACTTTATTGCCACTTTCCAAGACTTCAGAGTGGCTTTGAAGAAAGTGGGCGACACCTTTTTTAACAGGGCCAGACACAATAGGATGGGGGTGAATATTTTTAAACACAAATAGGATCTAATCAGAACTTGTTTACTCCGAGCATGGTGTGACCCTGGCACAGCTTGCCCCAAGAGCTTGTAGGAGCCCCATCCCTGCAACCATTCCAGCTCCGGTGGCAAAGGGCTCTGAGCAACCTGATCTCTATTTAAAGATGTCCCTGCTCATTGCAGGACACTTGCACCAGAGGACCTTTACAGGACCCTGCCAGCCCAGCCCAGTCTAGGATTCCTCACCATTTTCATTTGAAGAGCAGCAAGAGTGGAGGTGAGGAGGAAGGGGGCTCATCTGATGCCTTGGACTTGAGTGGAGGAGGAGCCCATCCCTCAGAGCCTGTTTCACCTGCAGCCCCTTCACATTTTACCTGCAGGAGCTCCTTGGCAGACCAGCGCCCCGCCTCGTCTCTCTGCAGGCAGCAGCTCAGGAAGTCACGCAGGCAGGATGAAAATAGGTTGGGCTGCTGCAGCTTTTGTCTTCCTCTTGTGGCTATCAGGAGTTGGGGCTGGGGAAAAAGGAGACACCAGGCTCCACCTGCTTCTTTCCCATCTGTCACTGCTTTCCCAGATCCCATTGATTAAGCTCCACTCTGCAGTGGCAGTTTCTGCCCTGGCAGAGACCCGGAGATGACTTTTCTTTACCAACCAAAACCCCAAACCCCGATGCACCACAGCCTCTCCAACATCCCACAGATCTTGCCTTGGCAGCTGATTTCGTTGACTGACCTAGTTAGTGGGAACTACATCACCACAATCACATTTCCTTCCCTGAGGATTCATACCAACTTGAGAGGCTTTTTGGAAGAAGGACTTTGCTATACTAACTCTACTCTATCCAAGGGTTAGTATACGAAAAGTATTTCTGCAGTGCTTCTTGGTCCCTTAAGCACAGCTGCCATAAAACAAAATGAATCAAGCTTTTTGCTTTGTTCTTGAAAACAATGGGAATTGGAAGGAAAGAAAGGAAATGCACCAGGTATTCCTCAGGTAAGGAAACAAACATTGGGAATCTCATCTTCAACACAGACACATTAAGATGCATGCACAAATGTACTGGCATGAAAACGCCTGCTTGGACATACAGGAGCCACCTGCAACTCTAACTCTCAGAAGTCTGAAAACTTCTGCTTTCCTTACATGGAAAAGAAAAACCTTTCATGGTCAAATCAGAAGGAGAGGTTCCATCCCTACGGTCACCCTCTGCTCAATTGGCTACTCAAGTCAATGCATGAATGCTAGGCCCATCCCAGAAAGTGCCAGGAAACAAACGGGAGGTTCTGGCAGGCTCTCCACATCACCAGGCTCTGGCTTGGTGACGTGCAGGGTGTGGCTTGGGCTAGGAGAGAAACACGGTCACTGAGTGTTTCAGCAGCACTGCACAAGAAGCAGAAGAGACTCTGTGGCCTTTACACCCTCATGCCCAGGTTTCAGGCACGTTTCCCAGTGAGAAGAAACTGCACAGGGGGTTAAGTTCCTCCCTAAAAACCAGTGCCTTAGCAACTTTCTTGTGTTTGGGCTTCTTTTCTTCATTTCTGGAAATGTAACACCAGTTCTGAGAGGCTTGCCTTGTGGTTTTAGGGGCATCTTCGCAGCCAGATAAGTGGGAACAACTTGAAACCCAAAGCAAATGTTGCCTGAGAAGAGCTGGGGAGTGTTTGCCTGTGGTGAGGCTTGAGCTGTCTGTCAGTCCCCTTCCATGATGTGCAGAAACATCCAGCTGCTCCCCAGAACTCAGTCCCTCTGGGCACGCAGGCCTCTGGAAACACCTGACGATTCCAGCCTTTCTCCTGCTCAAGAGCATCTAACCTAAACTGAGCTCCAGTTTCTTCAGCAAGGCCAAGGATGTTCACTTCCATGCAGCTGACAGTGTCCATGGAGCTCAGCAGGTCTTTCTGATACTCCTCAGGCCAAGGAATTACAGTGTAGATTGGCAAGACATCGACTGATCATTATCCAGTGTGGTTCATGTGGAACCAAGCTCTAACACGCTGACAAGTCAGAAGGAGAGAGCTCATTCTGCTTTTGCAAGATGGTATTTAGAAACATAAGACACCGACTTGGAACTATTCAAACCTCAACTTGCAGAATCCATCTCAAATAGACAAAAATAACAATGGCAAGAGGCCTTGGAGTCTCCATAAAAATGCCCACCACTGTCATGATAACTCTGTGCTCGTGGCGCTGAAATAGATGGTGACCAAAGAGACTTTGCTATTATCCTCTTTAAGCCAAAGGAGAATTTCAAAGCCAGAAATGGCAATGCACTCCCCTTGTGTACAAATAATTGATGCGGCTATCTGTCCTTTTCCCACATCACCAGAGGTGACAAAGAGGGTTTTATCCTGACTCTCAGCTGAGCTCAGCCACTGGCCATGGTGGGGAGCTGGAGCCCTCCCTGTCATTAGAACTGTGCAGGCCAGGGATGGCCCTGCTCCTGTGGTAAAGAAACACAGCACCGGTGTCAACTGCCCACGCTGGATCCCTGCCCAGGCACCTGCCTGCGAGCTCATCAACTTGTTAAAGTACCAAGAAACAGCCAAGGGTTTGGCAAACAATTCTAACTACAGTCGGAGAAAAACACATCCTACACTTATCCAGGCCACCCACACACGTGACTGAACAATGTACAGATGACTTGAAAGCCTGAAAGTTTCAACGACCACAGGATTTGGAAAAGATGCTACAGAATGGAAGAGAAGAGCTGTGTTTAAAAAATGAAAAAGCAAGCAGAACTGCTTGGGCATTGCTTTGGTAGTAGGTTTTTTTCTCTTTTCCTTTTTGTTTAGTTTTCTTTTTCCTTTTTTCCTATGTTTTCTATGAAATTTAAACTGGAAAGGTCTAACCTCTATTTCTCGGGATATTTATCGCATGTCTACCTTGTCCACTGAAAAATTCTTGTCCTTCAGAAACAGAGTTCCAACATTGTTCAAAAAACAAGTGGGAAATGTCAGGCATGGCTGGAGGCCAAAATGGCAGGTTTCTGAACTGGTTAGGTTTCTGAACTGCCACTTCCCTTTCTGATACAACCAAAGCTACAGCAGATGCTGCTGTGCTGCAGGGGCATTTTTAGAAGGGGACCTTGGTGGAAGTGGTGCCAGCAGATGGCAATGGGATTTTGTCCTATGGCACACAGAACATGGGACAGGTGAGAAAGACAGTGGGATCAGTGAGTATTTGCACCTTACCAAGACAGGAGTTGCATTCCAGGAAGGAACTTCTCCTTCCACCATTTCGATGCCCACGATTCCCAAAGACCATATGTCCACTTTGGGGCCACATGGTTGACCTGTCACCACTTCAGGCGCCAGCCACCCAGCAGCGCCGGCCACGGAGCTCCGTCTGCCCTGCTCAGGGCTGAGCTGAGCAAAGAGGCCAAAGTCAGCTGTGGAGAAAACAACAAACCATGAAACCCTGCTCCAATTTGGAAACCAAGCAACTGAATTCCCCACTCTCAGGCTAACAATGTGCTGTTGGATCTCCTGGAGAACTGTCCATGCTCGATTTCCTTGGGGCTTTCCAAAAAAACCCAGGTTTCTTAATGCTGCTCACAGCAGTGGACTTCTTTCACCTGAAGCTTTAGATTGTAGCTCCCTCTGTCTGGAAGGGACACACACAGAGCAAGGCCACTCTTGACTGCTTGTGGTTCCTTATACCTCTGTGCACATTGCAACTGTGCCCTCAGCTCGCAGCAGGGGTCCCTGCACTGCCACCAGCACCATTTCTGGGGAGCTGGCAGTCACTCCAAGCAGCCCCACACCCACATCCCTGGAACGCTGCACCTGACCAAGAATATACTGACCCAGCTTGACAGAACCGTCAGTTCTGAGAAGGATGTTGCTGCTTTTCACATCTTGGTGGATGATGTGGTTTGAATGAAGAAAATCCAGTCCTTGCAGGCACTGAGAGAGAAAACAGAAAGAGGAGGGCAAAAATGAGTGCTTTGATTTCATCACACAAGTAAGGAAACAAAGAATCTAAAAGATTCCCTCTCCAGGGGAATGGGGAGCAATGGCAGAACAGTAATGGCCACTGAGAGGAAGAGCTTGCTGCTCCAACACTTGCAGAGCAGGACCTTTCTGAGGAAAGGCACATCAGCTTTTGAAAGAGCAACAGCACCTGCTGTTGTAGGCTGTGCATTGCAAACCAGCCAGGATGACTCCTGCTGCAGTGGATGTGCTTTTCCCATGCAGAGGACAAAGGAGGGGTTTTGAAAGGAAAAGTCCCTCCCTTTGGTCTTTAGTGGATCACTTTTGGGTGGGAGGCTGCACGACAAAGATTTTCTTGCTGGCCTCAGCACAGGCTTGGATGTATCACACCAGTCACTTTCCAGAAGCAAAGAGCATTTTGGCTGCACTACTATCTTTTTCAGCTGAGGACTGTGAGAAATGAGTCTTTTTTCTTTGCTGATCATTTCAAATCCTTCCACCAGCACCTTTGCTTTCACAGGCAAGGAATGCAGTGAAGACAGACTCCAGGCAAACATTTAGAGAGGCAAGGTGGAGAACAGCAAATACAAATACATGAGACAGAGCGAGAATACAACAGCAGGAGATAAGAATACTGGCACTGAGTACAGGGAGTGAAGGGGCACTGGCAGGCCTTTCACGTGAGATGCTTTTACTTGCCCATAGAATAGCAGCAACACAGAAACAAAGCTTGGCACAGGAAATCACTCCAGCTCTGAGTCCCTGTTTCCCAGACAATCCTGCCCAAGCCCCTGGAAACACAGATGGGATTGCTGACCTCCCTACTGATGGCTGCCATCTCATCTTCCGACAGGTAGACCTGGCTGATGACATTGCTCAGAGTGCCTCCATCCATGTACTCCATAACCAGGGACAATTCCTCACCCAAAAAGTAGCTGAAAGAAGGAAACAAGGGCGTGGAGATGAATGTACATTGCTGGGTTGCTGTTTGGAAAAGACAGGTTGACTCTTTTTTCAGATCCCTTTGAGACAAAGACAAAATAAAGGAATATACATCCCCTCTTGGCTGTGCATTGTTTGCCATCTGTGCAGTCTCAAAGAGAAAGGTGCAGCTGCAAAAAAGGAGATGTCTTAGATGGGCAGCAAGCAAAATGTGCAGTTTAGTAACAGCCCAGATAAAAATCCTGTCATGCATGGTGTATCTGGAAAAAAGCACCTAGTCTTCCTGGCAGGCATAGCAATGGAAAACAGTGGCAACAATCCAAGGGAAATCCTTGTTAGTTTACCTGGATGTAAGAAGACACTTGAATAAAATCAAGCTCCAAAACAAAGTGGTGGCTGTGAATATAGAGATCATTGATTTAGTAAGACACGACTCATCGTGTCTTACTAAATCAATGATCTCTATATTCACAACAATTTTTTGAACAATTTTCAAATGCCATGTGCCAGCAAAGACTCATGCAGACAAAATGCAATCTCTTACCACCCACTTGAGATGAAAAGAGCAATAATAATTAGCCAATAATTACAGCTCTATTTTCTGCCAGTGACCAAAGTGGAATTTTACCTTGCATGTTTGCAATATGTGAACAAACATTCATTGGACAAAAGCACAACTCACCTGTCTAAACAGTTGACCAGGTTGGAATTTCTGTTCACCTTCAAGACCATGAGTTCATTGACTTTTAGTTCCTTCTTCCTCAGTCCTTGAAGACGTATTTTCTTGATGGCCACCTAAAATGACATTGAAAATCAGTAACTTGAGAGGTTGGTGGCACGAGACCACAAGGCACGTGGAGCGAGTGATTTTGCAATGACACAGCTGAGCTGTGCCAAACTGCCTTGTGATCAGGCACTGCAGTAATTAGGAACTGACATTCCAACAGCCCATTTCTCTGCTCCCTTGAGAGCCAGTTACAGGACACATGGGGCCACTGACATTTTGCCTTGACCACTTGGTAACAGCGGTGTCTCAGTTATCACCCACAAACCTCTGACCACACTCTCTGCTGCTTTGTTTGGGACTCAGAAGAAGTAATCCATGCCTTAATACTCTGTGGATACATCCTGGGCTATGGGCAGGGCTTAGGGCTTTCAGGGACGCCTTGCAGATCTCTCCCTATGTGCAGTTCCCAAGTGCAGAACTGCAGGTGGCTAAGGAACTACCAGTAACTTTGAGATGGATTTGCTGGCAGCCAGAAATGAGAATTCAGGACTCTGAAGCTGTAGCCCCAAAGAGCAGTGAGGTGCTCGAAGGCACCACCTTTGTTTTAGCAATGGAGAGCGAGTGAGCGTGTCCTTCTCTGAAAGGAACTGCTGCCCTCCGTGCCTTCCTTCCGGCAGCTGAGGAGGACAAAGTCCCAAATGTGTTCTGTGGGCTGGCACCAGTCTGTGCTTCTTGTGCCTTTTCAGCACAGCTCTGGCCAAAGCTCCAGCCACAGCTCACACCAGAGGGGAAAGCCCTCAAGTGCAGCAGAGTCTGCAGGGGCTGTTCACATTTACCTCTCCTCCTGTGGCAGTGTCGAGTGCTTTACAAACATCTCCAAAATCCTAGGACCAAAACAGAAGCAGAGAAAGGAGAGGCCATTTAGATCTTGCAGTGAAAGCCAGCCCACACAGGAGATCTGTGCTGCCAATGCCTAAGACCTGCAGGATACTGGAAGCATGGAGATGTCTTTGACAATGACTTCTAAGCACACTTAGAAATTCTGATCAGCATTGACAATCTAAGCTCAGTGCCTGAACACATTTGCAGCTTGTCTGACTTCACACTTGATACCTATTCCACCAGCAAAACACCTGATGCATAGTTTTGTACAATTAACATTGCTTGGACTCACCCACTGCCAATATTTTCCAGTTCAATGTATTTTAGAATAGGATTTTCCATCTTCACCATTCTCCCTGAGGGAAACAAAATGCAAGATGTTCGCTTTAAAGCAGAGATCACACCTTCTAGGAGATACAAAAGGCAGCCCCACTGTCTGGGGCTCTGAGCCCTCCCTTTGTGGACAGCTGGCTAACAACAACAGGAACAGCAACTGGAACAACAAGAAAAGAACAGCAGGCCCACAGCACAAGTAGCTGACACAGAGACTGATTTCCAGCATCCTTTGAATTGAGAGACCTCTTGAAAGCAGGCACACAGGGAAGCACAGGGAGATATATTCAGAGGAGACTGAGACCAGAAGAGAATACCTACCAAGGCAAGTAAGTTTGTCACCTAGAAATATTAAGGAGAGCTGGAACTAACAGTGCCTTTGTTTTCTTGGGAATAAACACTGTGAGATTTAGAAAAGGTTTCCTACTTGCTAAGATTAAATGCACCTGGACATCTAGAATCAATTCCTCTGAACAGATGCCAAGTTCAGAATATTGCCAAGTGTTCCCATCTTTTCCACCTTGCAGCAGTTTGCCAGAAGAATGCCTCTGCGTTTGTAAACCAGAGCAGCTCATGCTAGAACCAATCCCCACGGGGCTTTCAGCATCAGGACCCTCACCCTTTATGAGCAGGCTGAGCTCACAGACGCCCTTGCCCGTGCCCTGCGTGAAGAACCGCGCTGCTTCTCTTCACCCTGACAGCGCGGATCAGTCGCTCCCATTGCACTCGCCCTCTCGGCACCCCACACGTCCCCATCTTCCCAACTCGGCACGGCGGGCACGGGCACAGAGGACAGCAGTGCTCCTCAGGCGCCCCTGTGACACAGAGAGCTGCCCAGAGGAGATGCTGACCCTCTTGTGAGTCCAGGCCGTGCGAGGCAGAAGCCGGCCCAGAGCAGGGGCTGCGGCCTCAGGCAGCTCCGCACTGCAGCAGCCGGGCAGCAGTGGGACCCTCCCAGCTAAGGAAGGCTCCAGCCTCTGCAGTCCCACCAGCCCTCAGGGGCAGGGCAGAGACCACAACAAGGCTGGCAAAGCCCAAGCACGAGCACTGACAGGCACTGATGGGAAGAAGCCAGAGTGAGCCTTAGCCCCGGACAAGCTGTTGCCCCCATTCAGGACACAACAGGATGGGCTTTGAGATCAGCCACACCCAGGCACAGATCAGTGCCCTTTTTGTCCCAACTGGTGATGGTAGACACAGAATCCACTGGGCTCCCTTCTCAACCCTACCAGAACTTATCTGAGGGCACAGCACTGGCAGCTGTTCAGGGCAAGAAGCAGATTCATTGAGTTGTGCTGCAGAATCACAAAGGGCTTGATGTGTTCTCCTAGAGACTGATTTCAGCAGGGCTTCTGCCAGTGGCTAGGACTCAAGCAGTCACAGCCTTCTGCTGATCCAGGAACAATCCCTGCTTCTGCCTTCGGCAGAGAGGGAAGCCCAGGCAAACTCCAGCCAGTCTAAGCTGCCCTCAGAGGCAGCAGGAACACCCAGAGCTCTCTCTTGCTGCCTCGGAGCACTGCCAGCACTTCTGTGACACTAAACTGAGCAGAACCCTTTGGTACAGCTGTGCTGACACGTGCACACAACACACTGTCCCTCAGATAAGAAAGATAGCAGACGTACTCTGCTGCTCCAGGGAGTCACCCGCCATCTCCTGTTGCTGAGCAGCAGCTGGGTCAGCACGGCAGGTGAACCAAGGGCTCAGGCTCCACTTCTTCAGCTGGAGAGCAAAGGCTCCTTTGGATGGCACTGCTGCTTCTGCAGCAGGTCAGTGTCAAAGTCGGTGTAGATCTGAGACAAGAAATGAGTTGATGTCAGAAAGGTGTGGCAGAGATTGCCCTGAAATGCAAGAGAGATTGCCATTTGAAATGCAAGCCCTTAGGAAGCTGCTGCCAGCCACATGCAGAGCTCCTCAACTGGATTGCTTTGGATGTCCACTTGTGAAACCAAATGGTCAAAAGCAAAGGCTGCTTTTACTCGAGTTCATAGCCAGTTTCTTGTTCTAAAGGATGACTGCAGCAATGACTGCTCCACTTCCTCCCAAAGACTCCTTTCCCCCTCCTAGGTCTGCAGATACATTTGCAGCTCCTCATTCTAATGTTCTACCTCCTGCCATGAAATTCTCTTTTTCTGCACCTTCCTCGGGACGAGCTTATCCTGCAGCATCTCTGGATGGTTCAGTTCCTGGGCCTCATGCCAGCCTCGGGGCTCTTGGCTGCCCGTCATTTGCTGGAACTCTCTGAAGGCTGCCGGGTAGGATGGTGACACTTCCACCTCAAGTCAAACAGAACAAAGCAGTCAGAGACTACAGCTTGTCCCTGTCAGCCAGGAGTCATCGACTGGGAAGAAAGTAAAGAAAAGGACAGGAGCATTCACAAGGGATACAGACAGCTTGTAGCTCGTATTCCAAATCTATGTGAGTGACCATGTTCACCTGCAAAAACACCTCAAGAAACAAGGTCACCTGGAAGAAGCCAGCAGGAGTTCATTCAGATGACTGCTGGCTAAATGGCCAGAGGAGTAATGCCACTGTCCAGAGCATCAGCGGAGATCCAGCAGAGCAGGAAGTGTCCTTGAGAGCAGCTCTGACAGAGGCCTCATCAGGATGGCACTCAGAGGCATCACCCACCCCTGCTGCTCTGCACTGGAAAGGCAGGGCAGGCAGAAACCAACCCTTGGGTGACTGCAGTGCTGATTGCTATTTCCCTCACTTGCTTTTCTAGAGCCTTTTGCTCCTGAAGGAGGCGATTAATTTTGTCTTTGATGATTTTAATTTTTTCGTCTAGCCTCGTCTTCCTTACCTTGATCCTAGCCTCAGTTTCCTGCAGCTGGGCC
The DNA here is from genome assembly GCF_028018845.1 of Melospiza georgiana. NCBI lineage: Eukaryota > Metazoa > Chordata > Aves > Passeriformes > Passerellidae > Melospiza > Melospiza georgiana. The sequence goes on from NW_026652215.1 coordinate 4,864,092, forward strand.
TCCAGCTGTTCAGCAATTTTCTGTAAACAACAACGGAAAGGACTCTCTTTGATGAGTGGAGTGGCTGCCATTCCTTCATTCACCTGTTTTTGTTGATTGCCCCTCTGCATAGGGAGATTCTTCTCCTCTTGGATGTCTTCATTCCTCCTCTTCGCTGCCATGATGGCACTCTGAGCTTCAGGCAGCTCTGTTTGTGGCTCTGCCTTGATGTTCTGTGCACACAAATGCAGAGCAAGTGACTGAGAGCTGCCATCAGGCTCAGCTTTTCCCTCTTTTAGCCTCAAAATCACATTTATTCAGCCCCTTCTTTCTGCTTCCCTACCCAGCTCTGCTTCCACTGTAACCATCGTGTCCCAGGGCTGATCTCTGCAGATTCCAAGGCTCTGTGCTTCCATTGCCTGTGGGACTCCTGGCCTCCTCAGTCCCAAGAGCTCGGGTTTATGCCCCTCTTCCTGCCCTTCCCTCTGTCCCCTGGCCAGTCAGGCTCACCTGGCCATTCTCCTGTGGCTCTTCCACCTGCTGCCTGAGCTGCTCTTCCTGCTCTCGGGCTGGGAACAGCTCTCCCTGAGTCTGGCATGGCAGCTCAGATGAGGCAGTGTGCTCCTGCTCTTTCCCTAGAAGCACCTGCACAGAAAGCAAGAGAAGATGAGTTTCAACTTCCCATACGCCCTTTGTGGGCCAAGACTCACAGACTGCTGGGCTCACACGTTCCCAGAGCACTGTGCTGCTGCTCTCCTGGGTCGTTCTCTGCCCGAGGGCGGGCACAGATTCCAAAGTGACCCTGGCCCTACAATCAGGGACCATCTGGGACTGAAGCTCCAGCAGCCTCTCAGGCAGCTGACAGGGAAGGGGTGGCATTTCTCAAGGGTCTGGTGAGGGCCTCCCTCTGCTTCTGCCATGTCCTGTTTGTCTTTCAGTAGTGACTGACACCCCGCCCTGTCCCACAGCTCCATCCTGGCTCTGCAGGGGCTTCCTGGGTGAGCTCACTCCTTGTGAGAGACACTTCTGGAGTTCACCTTCTCTTCAGGCCTGCACCAGCATTCCTTCTTCCTGACATCCACACTCTTGTTAGAAAACCGGGTCATCCAGGAGATGAGGATGCATGCAAAGATCTCTGATGGAAGTCAGAGAACCTCTATGGCCATCTCAGTATATGGAGGAGGACCAAGGTGTTTCTTCTCCCTCTTTTGTCAACTGAGAATTCTGACCAGCACTAACAGAGTTTCTCATAAGGCCCCATTAATGAATGCACTCACACAGCCCTGGGGATGCCAGCGAAGGAAACCATGTGTCATGTAATGCGTGTATGAGCAAAGTCACCAGACCCCAGTTACAGCAGGGGATAGTTCCCTTAGGACATGCAAAAATTTAAAGGACAAATGAAGGCTTCAGGTCAGAAAAGGCTGGAGCAGGAAAGCTTTAGGGGAAAAAACAACCATCTCTGGAGGGGGAAACATCTCTGCCTGCTCAGGATGAGTCAGTGGAACATGTCACTACTCCTCTCCTGAAGGGATGGCTTTAGGTGAGCTTTGCATCTTCCACTGCTTTGGAGCAGAGCCAGAAAGATTCAAATAGATAGACAGACAGATCTCACTTTTATAATCTCTCTTTACTGTGCTGTGGTATTTACATTCTTTGAACACAGAGAGATATAATTCCCTCTCCTAGGTTTTTTTTAAGGGAAGGTAGTGAGAAACTTAGAGAAGAAGCGAAAACAATTATTATCTCTACTGGCTGTTCTTTTTGTTTAGTACATGTAGAATGTGTCACAGTGATTGTTTACTGAAAGTGATTTGTTAATTGGATTTTAGTGATAGTTGTTTAGCTTGATTAGCTAATTAGATAAAAGCTGTGTCATGACTTTCTGGAGACAGTCACGAGTTTTTCTTTAGTAGCTTTTTAGTATAGTATCTCAATAGTGTAGTTTTAATATAGTACTAGTGTAATATAACATAGCTTAAGAAAGCATTTGTTTAACCTTCTAAATCATAGAGTCAAAGCACATTTTTCGCCACGTGGGGGTCACCCTGAATCAATTCTGTCCTTTCTGTCGCTACACACATCAGCACTCGGTAGCAGTGCCCCATTCAGCAGCCATCCTGAACTTGCTCTCATGTTGCTTCAGTAACCCACACTCTTGGGGAATCTGGAGCATGTGGATCCTTATGGAATGCAACCAGACCCAGAGCATTGCACTGGGAACTGCACTCTTTGTGCATCTGTGCTTGGGCAAGTTCTTCTCTTGGACTCGGCCACACTGATGGTGCTAAAGTGGCTGGAATCAGAAATGCAGCCCAGCCCCTCCCAGCTCCTCTAATCTCTGAGCACCAGCTGGAATGCCAGGGCATTGATTTCCTGCTCAATTCCCAAACACAACACACACTGATTCCCTGGGCTGCCAAAAGACACAGGAGTCATTAACCTGAAAGTGATGTGTTTCTGTCAGTGCTGGAAAAGGGCAGGAAAGATTGAGAAAAAGCTCCCTTGCTCCCTGGAGAAGAAGAAATTACCCAAGGCTTGTCCTTCTAGCAAACAAACAAATAAACAAAATATGAAAGTGTTACCTACTCCAGTGTCTAAAGCACTTGGATGCAGTGAAGGGATGTTTGGCAGGGAAACAGCCCTCGTGCTGAGCACTGGCTCTATGGATCCAAGGCAGGGATCTATGGAAGTCTGCCTGAAGGTCCCTCATGAGCCCCCATCGTCCAGGCTAAAGCTCCCTCAGCACCTCCTCCCTGGCCTTGTGCTGCACCCCTTGCCCAGCTCCCCTGTCCTTCTGTGCCCACGCTGCAGCCCCTCCATGACTTTCTGCTTCCCAGGGCCCACAGCTGCACACAGCACTCCAGCTGTGGCCGCAGCGCTGCCCAGCACAGGGCCACGCTCCCTGCCCTGCTCCTGCTGCCCCACTGCTGCTGGCACAGCCACCGTGCCCTTGGCCTTCTTGGCCCCCTGGCCCCACGCTGCCTCATCTTCAGCTGCTCACGGCCGCCAGCCCTGCGTCCTTTGGGCCCACGCAGCTCCCCAGCCACAAAGGTGCCCACTGCACTTCAGATACTGCAGGCACCATTGCAAGATGGCCTTCCTGTTCTACAACGACATCTTCTAAGTAGATATCATAAAGTTTGATAAGAATAGAATTGTAAGGCACTCTGACTAAATCAAAATGGTCTAACTCAACTGTACAGGAAATTGCTCTTAAGTAAATATTCCACTCTATCTGCCGTCAGCAAGCAAGGTTCTCTCTGCAAAACTGGATTTGTAGTTCTTCAAAGCTCTGAGATAGAAATTTTAAAATATCCACTTATGCCTTTGTTATTTTTGTTGCAGGCATGAAAATTGATTTTCTTTCAGCCTTCCTAGCTGGCCCTCTACACGCTATTGCTACTGACCAAGCTCTCAACTTCCTCTACAATTCTTAAACACCAGGAACATGAAATGTTCCTTTCTCACTCACCTCAGGGTCAGCACTGCTGATTACACGCTTCAGGTGACCTGTAGTGGGCAGGGAAAATGAACCAGATGGTGTGTGAAAACTGCTTGGGCTGCTGAATCCAACAGAAAAGTCAACCCAAACAGAGAAGATTTCCCATTTTGTAACATCCCTCCAGGAGGTATATTTCATTCACACAGCCAGCAAGGAATCAGGACAGTATTCTTGCTTTTGCCTATACTTCAACCTGTTTAGCCAGTAAATGAATACAAACATGACCAAGAAAATCCAAATTGTTCTTTAACACTCAATGCTCCTGTTCTAGAAAACACATAAAACAGCTTTTTAAATCCACTCCTTCAGGTCTTTTTTTTTGTTGTTTTTGTGTTTTTGGTTTTTTTAAATCAACTGCATGCACTAATTCTCTTTTATTTGCTGGAAATGCTTGCCCAGAAATGCTTCCCCAAAATCCCCCTGAGCTGTGGCAGACACTCACTGCTTTAGAGTTTGCATTTCCTTGCAAAGAGAATCACTAGTTAAGCACTTGGTAAAGGGTCAAGTTAGACAGTTAAATCCTTTCATGACAAAATTTAAACAGAAATAAGCTTTCCCTGAATTCTGGGAACAACTGCAGAGATTTTAAAAGGCATTCCAAGAAGGTCTGCCAGTCTGCATTTTCAAAGGTGTCTTGCTTGTCCCAGCAAACTGAGGAAATGACAGACTGTGCTGCCACAGACTCTCCCGTGCAGGGAACGGAAGCCCTGCAGGTTCCCCTGCAAATGCTGCCCCTGTGGCTACAGACACCCCCTTCTTAGCTGAACCTCTTGACAGGAGCTTTACCAAAGCAGTGGCATCCTGATGCTCTTTCTGTTTCAAAATCAGAAACTCAGTCACTAAGAAAGAGCAGGAAGACATACAAAAGCCAGGTTAGTTTACACCCTAACCAAGCAGAAGGGAAACCTCTACTTACGTGCAAAGTGCGTTATATAATAAATAGAAAAGGAAACGCCATAAGCAGCAAAAGCTGCTTTGGCAAGGTGGTGAATCATGCTATTAGTGTTGTGCAAGTTTGCCCCAACACTAAAAGAACAAGCCTCTTGTCAGTGGGCAGCTTCCCACTGACAAACACCCAGACCAGGAGGGGACTCCTGCTCTCAGCAGGCCTTGGGCTGCTCTGACACTCAGGCCTTCCATGCACCAAGGCAACCTTCTGATGCCACTATGACAACGTGGCAACCATGGCCTGACATCACAAAGGGACAGCTCTTTGTTGGTCTGTGAGTTTATGCACAGCAATAACCAACCTTCCCTACAGCAAACACAAAAGAGCCTGGGAAGTTCTTCTCTGTCACAAAGCAGCACAAATTCCCCTCATGAGCCAAACCCTATTGTTCAGGGGATCCAAGAGGAACTCCAAGAGTGTCTCAAGCACCTACAGCCTGTACCCCAGCTGAGCACTCAGATGGGACACAAGCAAAGGAAACCAGACCAAGAAAATGGGCCACAGCATTCCACATGTGAGAAATGACTCTCACTTTTAAAATTTTAAAGGTTTAGTAAACCTTAACAAAGGACTGAATAAGAAAAACTATGGCAATGGGAGACTCTGTGACTAGCAGCCACCTGGTCATTTACAAAAAGGACGCTCTGCCTTTCATACTCTCAGCTCCTCCAAAAGTTTTGTCAGTCAACTCTTTCTCTGCTGTCCATTGGTGGAGATTACATTCCTGCATCCTGACTGGAGGTCAGGTGTTGTTACACCCTGCCTGCTGGTCACAAGCCAGGGCTCTGGTGCATGTACATCTCTGCCTTTCTTCCCCTTTGGCAGCAGTTGAAATGGCAGCATTTGCCCGCCAGCAGCAGCTGCTCCCAGCTGGGAACGCCGCTGGCCGTGCTGATTTCCAGAGGCTTCTGTGTGCCAGGGGAAGCCAAGGCAGGAGCGGGTTGAACGGTGCTGGCGCTGCTGCTGCTCTGTGCCAGAGAGCCCCGGCTGGGCAGGGCACGGTGCCCACTGCACTGCGGGCTCCTTCTCCTGCCACAGCCGGGCACACCTGGCAACAAGGCATGACAACCTGTGGGCAAGCCAAGGGGTTTCTGGGGCTGCACTGCTCTGCACACACCCAGCACACCTGCAGCACAGAATTTTAACCCTCAAACAGGTAAACCAAAGGGAAACAGCTGGAAAAGATTTCATTTCAACCATTCCTTATGCTTCAATAGGAATGACCAAAATGAACGTTACCGAGCAGGGCCCAATCCACACTGCCAGCTCAGTGTGAGAAAAGAGGCATTACTTTATTTCAGTGCTGGGTGCGTGAGGAATCACTTCCCTGAAACATGCACACCCACATATTAGTATCCATGGAACTAAGACATTACTTTCATTATTTTTATTCATTACTTTGCTCAAACTCACAGGCTAAACATTCTCACAAAGTGTTTGACATGTTTAAATCACTTCCCCAAAATTACTGACATTTAGAGTAGGGGTCTCTTGCGGGTCTCTGGTGGTCATGTGGTGAACATCCCGTTCCTCAAATTCTCCTTCCATGGTTAAGAGCCTTCTTCTGCTTGAATGCATTGCAGCTACCTCCTCAGCAGGCCCACTGTCTTTATTCTCAAGGCTAAGACATCCACTTGCACACATTAACCACTGCTGTGAGGGAAGGTACGATCAAGCACTGCCTGTTAAAGCTTAACAAATTCACAATTTGTTGCAGGTCAACACTTCCCCAACATCTCTCATTCCTTCTCTGGGAATCAAACACGAGCATTTTGTGATCACTGAGCCCAAGGCCGCCTCCAACCCTCCTGTCACCCAGCAGCCCTTCTCTCCTCACAAACAGCAGGCCCAGCAGTGCCTTCCCTCACTGGCTCAGTCACCAGCTGTGTCAGGAGTTCTCTGTCACACACTCCAGGACCATCCTGGACTGTTTGCTCTCCGCTTTGCTCTCCGCTGCACTCTGTTGCCAGCAGACATCCCCACCCTGCTCCATGCCCCGTGCAGAACCCTGCACCTGCTGTCCATGGGCACCTGGCAAGGGGAGGCACTCACGGCAGAGATGCACCAGCTGCACTGGGCAGGAACCAAAACCCTCTGGCAGCACAGCTGCTGGCCTGGGTCTGGCACAGCTCTGCACGCCCCACTCCTCACGGGCTCTGGGCTGGAAATGCAATTGCACTTTCTGCCTCAGGGAGAAACACCAGGGCTGCACAAACAACGGCCAGCAGGCCACATCCCAAAGGCACTGCAGCATGGAGCTGAGAAGGAAGAAGACCCAGTTCCTAACCATACCAAAACCACCATAATGGGGACTTTTAATCTTCTGAATGTAGATTTGATTCACAGGGTGACAAGGGAATCTTCCAATGGAGTTGAAGTTTGGTAGAGTTTTTATTCTGAGTCCTACTCAGACTGTTGATTTGAAAATTTATTTTAAAATATTTTTTAAAAGGCTGTGCAGTCATACGGATTTGTTCTAATACCAAAATGGCTAGATGAAATGTACTGGCATTTTAATTGCATCCAAACTGATTAGTCTGTAAAAGCTTTCCTGCAGAATAGCCACTAAACAAGAAATGAAAATCTGTGGACTGTTGACTTTGCAAATTTCTACTAAACTTATCAGACAATGAGGCATTTTTAGGTAGATCATAGAGAAAATTAATGCCTATGGATAACTTGATTTGGATAAACCTGTTGATTTCAAATTAAAACTGCCAGCACATACTAAGTGGAAATCTGAATACTCACTTCTATGAGCTCTGAATTATTAGATAGTCATTGTTTGCCATATTAAAAAAAATTAACATTCTGGCTATTTTGTTTACTTACAGTCAGGTCTTCAACACTCTTTGTAACACCAGAAAGAGAGCTTTTAGCAATGTGAACCATGGGTTTGTGGAGCATTGCAGAAGGCTCCTATGCCAGCACTAAACGTTCACATTTACCATGGCATCCCTTCTTGCCTTTAATTCCAAGCTACAGCTCAGTTCCTGCAGTACAGATTCACACTTGTAGTCTGTATTTGCAGCTGGTTCTTACTTCCCTGTCCAGAAAAAAATCATGCTGAGATCTCAAATCAAAATAAAACGAGGAGAGAGTCAGGTTCTGGATAGGTATAGAAAGAACTGAGAGATTTTTTTGCAAATATGTTGAAAAGCAGTTTATAAATGCTGCAAAAACGGCAGATTAAAGGCTTGCACTCTAACTTGCAAGCTGAGGTTTGCCTGTTCTCTCTGGACTGATTTCTTGAGGCCAGACACTGAACCTAATCAGTAAGAAAATCAAAACCACAGGAGTAGTTTGGAGAATATTGTAAATTATTCTGTCATGATGCTTTTTGCCTAAAAGTTCTGGCCATCATCCAATTGGAGTAATTAGAGGAGATCGAAGCCATCATACTGTGCCTGTGCACACAATTCCTTCCCAGGAGTAATCCATGAAGCAACGCTGACAAACCCACACCAGCAGCTGCTGCCACACAGCCATGAAGCAGAGAATATGTATTTCTGCTATACTTGGACAGCTGAAGATGCCTCTGCTGAGCTAATTCTAGTGACTCCCCACCACAGATGAGACCTTGTGGTCAGTCTCCAACAAGTCAGGGCAGTTAATATTCTGCCTAAATGAAGTAAATCCAGCAATACATAGACCATGGAGCCTGAGGAAAGCCAGCAGTTGTGGGAGATTTAATTTGTTTCCATATCTTTCTTTTTACTAATAGATTGCAGTCAATTATTTAAAGAATGTAAACTTATGGCACACCATTGGCTGGAAGGTTGGTCAACCTTCCATTCATGACTCCTCTGAAAGCATCACCCCAGTGTTTTTATCAGTAGCTCTTCCATCATCATGGCTCACACAGCATTTCCTGCAGTTCTTGCTGGAGCCAGGGAAAGGCACCAGGAGAAGGGGGAGAAAGCTGTGTGCAGAGACTGTGTCAGCTGAAGAGACATTTGTTTCCTCTGATTTGACTGAATGGCTGCAGGAACCTTGCTGGCACTGCTGGCGGGGTGGCCTTTGGCAGGGCTGGGCAGAGTTTGGGGCCCAGGATCCCTCCTCTCGGTGGGACACCAGGGTGAGCAGCCCCTGTCCCAGCCAGGAGCAGAGGTTCTGTGGCTGTGCCCTGGGCACAGGGACCTGCCACTGCCATGAGCTCCTGCCGCGGCTCCTCTGGGGCAGCTCCTGCTCTGCAGCGATGATGGGCGCAGCTGGGGGTGGCTGCAATGGAGGGTGGCTTCCAGTGGGCTCTGCTGGTCTGCCACACTGGAGCCAGCAGAGCTTCTGGAAGGAGTCTCCTCTTGTGAGCTGCTGGAGCTGGAGCTGGCACTGGCCACAGAGCCGCTGTGTTCATCCCTGACAGGCCCAGAGCACAGCAGCCTCTGGGCCTCCTTGCTGCACGATGGCAGTGAGGAGGCCATGGAGCAGAGGTTCAGTATGTGTGACTCAGTTTCCTGATAAACTGTGCTAAGAAAACCCTGCATCCCTCCTGCCAGATCTAAGACACTCCAAGAAATCTGTTGGCACTTTGGGAGCTCAGAATTGTTTGCATTTTGAACAATTTTCCTATGAGCTCTTTTGATGGTTTTTGTCATTTTGTGTTGATTCAGTTGATCCTTCAGAGAAGCTTTCCTAATAATATAAAACATGGTGAACTGTTGAGACCCTGGGGGGGGCATTCCCTGGTCTAGGGAGACACAAGAAGCTTCCCCCAAAAAGCTGTTAGACCCCATTGGCTCCTTCCCCTGTTCCTATGTCTGTTCCTGTGTTCCTGAGCCACACCTTCCCTATTCCCTGATTGGCCCCCTTATCTTTGTACTGCCCCGAGATCAGGGTCAGCCCCCAGGCCCCTGTGGAGACAAAGTGAGACCCTCTGTGTGTGGGTGCTGGGAGCTGAACATCTCCCTGCACAGCTGAATAAAACATCTGTGGAGATTATGCAAAGGTCCTTTTTGCTTCTTTACCCTGGACTATGCTAGCAGCAATTCAGACTGCTCCAGAGGAGAAGCTGCAGTACTGGCACCAAGGTTTTGGCAACTTGACCATAGGCACAGAGGGCGTGCAGGATGCTGCTCTATGAATTCCTTAACCAGCCATCTCTGGTGCTGGCATATTCCCTCCAGCTTCTGGTGCAGCCAGGACCACCTTTGGTCCAGTAGATACATTGTTATTTGAAAAATTCGGCCCACTCCTTGGGCAGGAGCCCATCCACAGGCTCTGGTCCTGCAGCCCCCTGCTCAGCTGGGGACAGTGTTCCCTGTGGGGAAGATGGAGCAGCCATCACAGGGTCTGGAGGGCTGCTTTCAGCAAGGTGGCCAGGCTCTCTCCCTGCTGGACTCTAGCAATTGTTTGGGGGAGCTGGTGGCAAATTTTATGTAGTCCTGTTCATCCTACTCAGAAAACATGACAGCTTCTATCATTCTTCTGCAGAGTTGGCACGCTGGATTTCTCTTTGCCCACTGCAGGATGCAGCCCAGGCAGAACTGGTGGTGACAGGGCAGAGAAAAATTCACATCCTTCTTAGTGCCCTGGCAGATGGGGCAGCTCCATTCTGTCCCCATGGCCATGTCTGTCTGTCCCAGCAGCAGGGAAGAGCTGAGGACCATGAGCTGCTCTCATTGGCAATCTTGCTTGGCCAGAGCCCAAGCTCGAGGCAGAGTGGTCCAGGCTCTGTCAGTGCCCAAACATAAGCAGGAAGGGATGTTTTATCACGATCCATTCCTTGGTAAAGGAGGTCCATAGCAGCCTCAAGAGGCACCTCAGACCCTCAACAGTCAAGGCAGTAACATATGGACAGGACACAGATGGCAGTTCATGGCTGGGAGAGCATTCATAGGCATATCCAAGGACCAGTTTCCCAGGAACTCTCCACAGCTCTGGGATCTGCCCATCAGCTCTGTCAGAAGCTTCAGCAGAACAACCAAAGTCCTAAAAAGCAGCTCCCAGACACTTTCCTACCATCCTGCCTGAGTAGCTGGGTTGCTTGCTGCAAAGCACTCTTTTTCTTCTCTTCCCCAATCCCCTGTGGACACTTGCAGCCAAAATAAAAAGCTCCTGGCCCTCTGTGTGATGTGATAATACAGTTTTTATATTTCCATGCTGGGATGAAAGAAAGCTGTGCTGTGGGTCAGGAGAGGCCAGGACCCACTTGTCCTTCCTGCAGGCTGAGGTGGTCCCAGCAGACATCCTGCTGCTTTTTTGGGGAATGTGTGAGGGGGAGTGGAGGGGGTAACAGAGAGGCCGAGATCACAGAGTGGAAACTCAGCTCCAGAGTGGCAGTGCAGACTCTCCCTGCTGAATGCCTGCTGGGGCTGGCAAAGAAGGAAAATGCCCCAATAACAGCCCGGTAGCACTGTGTCTCAGGGACAGGTACAGGGAGGTGACAACAAACAGCAGCATGGCCCGGTCTCACAGCTCCTAGGAAGCAGTGACAGAGGGGCCTCATGTGCCAGAGATTTCAGAAAGGCTGTCTTCTCAAATGGCCACTCTAAAACCCCTCTCTTTGCCTCTTGGGTTTGTGAATGCTTTTGACAGCCACAGCATCCTGGGGCAACGCGTTCCACAATTTCATTAAGCGCTCCTTGAAAAGCACCTCCCATTGTTCAACTGAGCTGCCAGCCTGGTCATTCCAGAGGGTGCTGCCTTGGTGGAGAGTAAAATCAATCTTCTGCCTTTCAGGGAGCTGAAGGAGAAGGGACTCTTCACCATCCAACACCTGGCTGGGTCCCATTCAGAGCTCCTGCTTTGTAGACTTCGTGAGGTTTGCTTGGCAGTTACCAGCGAGGTGAGAACATTGTTCTGAATTGTCCCCCATACTTCATACACAGTGTGTAGAGTAGGTATGTGCTTGTTCATCTCCCTGTGTGCTCAGGGTCTGCCTTCATTTCTGATTTTAGACCTGATATTTCTAATGTCTGTCAGCCGTCTGTAGGATCTGTGGGTACATGCAGCTGTATTTACTGGCAGCTCAGGTATCTGACACTCATCTTTGAGTGTGGAGCCTTTATAATGCAATGTGCAAATGCAGAAACTGAGACACTAATGACGTTATTTGCCAGAGTCCCAGTCTCTGCCCAAGCTGTGATTCAACACTGCAAATTATTCTGTAGACCTGAGCCTGTGTTTTCTGTTTCCTGGCTGAGTGCTTCAACTGCTGGTGTTGGCTTTTTGAAAAGGAGCACCTGACTCTTTTATCTTTATCACTTGTCCCTTTATGATTTGAAAGCAGCCCTTGCTTTAATTTTCTAGTAAAAGGGCCTAAAATCAAAGCTGTGGACATTTTAGAAGGGTTAAGTAGAACACTGAATGAAACTTTTATTTTAGGCCTGCAGTGAGAAGTTCTGAGGCCAGAAATTGGTGGCAGAGTAAGTGCCTTTCTGTGCTTGTGCTCTCCTGCTCTTCTTGTAATTTTATGTTCCTCTGGACACGGTGGGATGTGTTGTCATTTCCTGGGACTTCTGTTGAAGACAACTGGTTTTCTTTTCAAGGCGATTCTTATGTTTCCCCTCATGGCTTCCCCAGGTGACCAACCTCGGTTCCAAGGTGTCCTGCTCTGCCATTGTCACTCTGGGAGAGCTCTCTGTGACCTTGAAGAAGGACATGGACTCTGAGGTGGATGAGGGTGCTCGGGTCCTACTCCAGATGGTGTCCAGCTCCCCAGAATTTGTTCAGAAGGCAGGCAGTCAGACCGTGGGGATCATGGTGGAGAATGTGACTCCTGCACGAGCAATGACTGCTCTCATGGACATGAGAGTCAAGCAGGTTCTTCTTCTTTTAGAAATTCTTCACCTTTGTGTGTGTGGGAGGGAGAAGGGATGAGAGAGAGAATGGGAATGGTGGGAGGGAAGGGTCCTGTATCCTGCATCTTCTGTGAACTCAGTGACTTGATTCTCTAACCTACCTCACTTCTTTCCTCTTGTCACCTATTTCTGCCCTCCTGCAGCCCATTACTTCTCAGAATCACAGAAGTGTAGAATATGGGGAGTTGGAAGGGGCCCATCAGGACCATCGAGTCCAGCTCCTGGCCTTGCCCAGAACAGCCCAAGGGTCACACCAAGTGCCTGAGACTGTTGTCCAAATGTTTCTTCAATTCTGTCAGGCTTGGTGCTGTGACCACTGCCCTGGGGAGCCCAATCACCCTCTGGGTGAAAAACCCTTTTTCCTGATGTCCAAACTAAAGCTCCTCTCACTCAGCTTCCTGCTGCTTCCTGGAGTTCTCCCAGCCTGTCAGATTTTCCTAGATGTGGTGATCAGTGGGGAAGGGAAAGTGCCTGCAAAGGCCAAGGATAGAGCCTTGTGCTTTTGTGGGCAGAGGGGCAATTGCAATTGCAGCTGTGAGCAGTGTTTGGTATTTCACAGTGCTAACCACTGAGGCCCTGGGAAAACCACGTCTCCTCATGATGCCACTAACTTGGGAAACGAAGAGCATCCTTGCCCTCATGGAGCACATGGGGGACAATCTGCTGGGTGTGGCACAGCCTGCACAGCAGGTGCAGCTCCTGCCAAAGGAGTCTTGTATGACTGTCATGGCCTTAGAGCTCTACTTTCTATTCAAAGTGATGTTTCATGTTAGCCTTGAGATGATAAATCACTTTACAGGCACCTTCACAGGCTGACTGCCATGGGACAGTTGGAGCAAATGCTGCCTTAAATGTTGGTGCTGGGCCTGATAGTTCCCAAGACACTCTCTAGAACAGGACAGCCTGGCTAAACTGCCTGCCACCCTTTCCTCAGCTTTCCAATAGGGTAAAACATTCAGATGGATCCATTGCCAAGCCCCACAGAAGAAACAGGCTGCATTGCTGGATATTCTGCAACTTCACAGCCCACCACGTGTTTTCCCTGCATTTGTTGTTTTCCAAAACTCTGCAGATTTCGGGATACATGGGTGAAAAGAGCCTCAGTCCTGCTGCAGGTCTCTGTGGTGTGCATCTGCCCCTGTTCTCTCCATTGCCCTTCCTACTCATGGCATGGGGGGCCTGAAGCTGCTCCAGATTGAGGACAAGGTGAAGGCAATCATGGCTCAGCCTCACACAGAGGTGAGGGGGAGCTGGGCCAATCTCTCCTGGGAGGAAGGGTCTTGTGGCAGCCCAGAGAGGCTGTGCACATTGCCAGGGAACAGCTGTGCCCTGCACGTGCCCCTGCAATGAGCTGTGCTGCTGCCAGTGCCCCTGGAGCTGTGGGGCTGCTGAGCTGTGGGGCAGGCAGAGGAGCAGGAGGGTGCATGTGCAGCTGAGCCATTCCTGGGGAGCACAGGGCTCTGGCCTCCCTGCTGTCCCAGGGCAGCCCAGAGGCCAGGCTGGGCCTGTGCCAGCTCTGGGCAAGTGGCTCAGGGTTTGCCCTGGACTGCCTCAGTGTCTGCCAGCAGGAGCATGTTTCCCTGTGCAGCTGTTTGGACATTTCCAGGAAATGTGTCCCATGAAATATGGAGCTTCAGCTGCTTTAGGTTTGCATGGTGGCCTCTGTTAAACTTTGTGTCTCCGCTTTGCAGATCTGACTGGTTACCGTCTTACCGAGAAGATTTCTCGGGACACTTTCCATGTTCCCTCACCCACAAAGTCCTTGCCTCCCGTCCAGAAAAGCTCTCTGTCCTCCAAGCTCAGGAAGAAGCTGCCGCCTGTATGGAGAGTGTTTGAAGAATAGGATTGATGCGTTAGGCTTGATAGTTACAGATGTACATATGTTCTGATCTTTAGATGTAGTTTTGAACTAATGTGTTTTGATTCTGTCTTTAAGTTTTGATGACATGTTTTTAATTCTATATATTTCATTTTGATGATGAAAAAAAGTAAATAAATAAACAAAATTGAAAAAACCAAGAGGAGAAAGTGAGACCAGGACCTGCCAGCCGAGAGATTATGGGAGTGCAGCTCATTCAGTGTGCCAGTGTCTTACCACATCCTTTCCTCATTGGGCCTCTCCTCTTCCTCTTTGGCCATGTTTTCTTTGTGTCATTTGTGCTGCTCTTTGTTACTTAGCATTACAACAGAGTCACCTGTTGACCTGTTTGAGGGACAATGGATCCAAAAGATCTTGTCTAGTCAAAGGTTTTCTACCTAGGTGTGTTCTGTGCTCACCAAAGGCCTGAGCAAAGAAACCAAGAGAAGTGTGCCCAAATCCCAAAGCTTTGCTCCTTTGCCATCTCCCACAGATCTGGCTCACAGGTGTCTTCAATCACAATTCCATAGGTAAGAAGTGGTCGTGTATTTCACCGGGAAAAGATGCACTGCTTTGGCAAAGTCACCTGTAGGTATATTTACCCGGGACATCACTCCAGCTGTGTTGTTTGCCCCTTGTTTGCAGAAGGATGAGTGCACTGGGAGGCCAATAACAAGTGACAAGGGTTCCTCAAATCTGCACTGCAGCCTGGCTGCCATTCAGCCCAGAGCTAGGGGATCATTTGTTCCCGTGGACCAGTGCTTGCCAGTGGAATGAATTCCTGCACAGCTGGAAGAAGCAATTCTGGATTCAGCTCCAGCTGTTGGTGGTCAGCATGATCATTGACAATGCTGCCCTTCCAGAAATTATTCTGCAGTTTCCTTTCATAGTCATTTGAAGCTTTGAAACTTCACATTTCAATTTGCTTTGCCTTAGGGAAAAACACTTCTGGGCCCAGTGCAAACTGTAACCTTTTGACAGCAAAGTCCTCATGGTTGCCAGCTTCTGATGTTACACAATGTCACCTGGCTGCCTGTGTTTGCTTAGCTCTGGATCCAGTCCCGGCCTAGTAAAGCCCAGGCAGGGTGGCACGTTGCAGGGAAAACTGCTCCATGAGCTTATGGGGTTGCCATCAGCAGCAGGGTGAATGTGCCCTGTGGGGATTCCTCTGGAGACAAAATTAGGGACCTACCCCATGCCACAATATTCTCTTAGATCTTTCTAAAATATCCTAGGAAAGGCTGTGAAACTTCACATCTCCTTGCACACCCACTCTTTGAAGAGGGGCGTTTTTGTCCCTCCTCAAAGTCATTGCTCTTGCACATGAGAAACATGAACATCCACCAACAGGAATGATGCATGGTCCTGCTGCTGCTGCTTCAGAGCTCTGGGAAGGTCAGACCTGGGTGTTACCAATATGAGCACTTAATTAGCACTTCATGCTCCTTCAAGCTGTTCAGATCTCAGGGCTCTTTGTTTCAAAGCAGACACTGCACCATCTCTAGGGAAGAACAGGAAATGGGAAACAGCCACTGCCAGCCTTGCAGGGGTGTGGGGGAAAACCTGAAGTGTCTGCATCGAAAGATGAATGGGAAGAGTGTAATTGCCAAAGCAAACGCTTCATTAGGATAGCAGGAGCAGTTCTTTACTGCATGCTTGCATGAAGATCATTTGGGATCTCCTTTTTGTATCTCATGCAGAAAAGGAGCTCTTAATAATACCACACTACTTAAACCAGATTGGGATGCAGCTCTGTAGTGGTTCACAATGAAGCAGACTGCCTGCTGTGTCACTGCCAGCCCTGCTGAGCCTGCGAGGGACCAGAGTGTATCCCATGCCTGTTTTGCCTCCAAGCAGAGCTTGGTTTTCCTTATTAGTGTGGAGTAAATACAAGAGTAATAAAATGGACAATTAAACTGGCCACTTTGGAGGATATGCTCATGCTTTCACACATCAGTCCTGTACCTCATGCTCCCAAGGCTTGTTACTCAGCATTAAATATTTTAACAAAAAAACCTCAGCTCTCATGTTACATCTGAATAAAACTGCACAAGATCATCAAGAATTCTGCTGTCAGGAACAAGTCAAGAGCCTTCCGACACTCACTTGCAGCTGTCCTGGATTGCTGCAGCCCTTTGTGCAAAGCTGCTGCAGACAGAGTATTTGGAGTTGGTTTGGGCCTGTATGAAAGATCTGTGGAGCAGTGTGCAGGGCTCTCCTGGCAGGAAACTGTTTGTCCAAGCCCAGGGACACGGTGCCGGCAGGAGCGGAGCGGCCCCGCTCCCAGCCCGAGAGTCTGTGAGCTGAGCCACGCCGGGGAGAAAAGGCAGCGAGGGGCTCCAGCCCAGCTGCTTCACTGCCCTGCCCGCTCCATGGAGCTCTGCCGTGGGAGAAAGCCGACGCCGGACGAGCCCCCGAGCTTCCATCAGCTGCTGGAACTGCTCCGTGACAGCACCTGTTCTTCCGAGAGAGACCCCAGCGCCTTCTTGTGACGCATGTCATGGGGGGATTCTGTTTGTTAATAAACTGTTGGGGGTTTTCCACTTTCATCTATCAGTAATAATTTCCTATTGCTGGAAAGGGACTGTTGGCACACTTCAGAGGAAATGATTTATTGCACAATATCCTGTTTGAAGTTGTCTGAGACTGTGTGAGACAGATGGCTTCACACAGGAGCATCCCCAAGGCTGCTGAGGGGAAGGCACAGAGGAAGACAAACCCAGTATTTCTGAGGGAACTCCTTGACACCAAACCAACCTGAGCTGTCAAACAGTAGACCTGATGTTTCGAGACATGGGCCACAGGGGAAACCTTGCAGTGTGTTTGGTCCAGGCTGGGTTATGCTCGAGGCAAATGTGTTTCAGTGTGTTGGATAATACTCTTTTCTTGACCTAGAGATGGGGCAACTGAGAGGTGTTTTAAAAACTTTTATTCAATTTTCAGTCTTATGAGAAGGGTGAGACAATACAGATGTTATAATTCACTCCATCACAATCAGAAGCCAACTATTTCCTAATTATAATACATTATAATTAGTTTTTTTGGTCTATCAGCCTTTTGCCATGCCACGTTGTGAATGCCTTAAAGCCAATTATTAAAACTGCCCCTCGTGGGTCTCACTACAATGCATCTTTCATAGCTCTGTTTTTCCAAAATCTTATTTGCAAGGCCATCTTTTGGAACTTTTTTTCACGTCCATTTCTCTCTCAACAATATCTGTCCTATTCCATGGCATTTTTAAGTTAGCATTTCTTGTCTCAAGGTTTATATACAGATTCATACTCTGTGGGCATTCTACTAGGCCCTAAAAGATTTCTAGATATCCATTTCCCACATCAGTGCACTTGGCTCCTTCTCTCCTCATTGTGCCTGGCAAGCACAGGAGCCCAGAGCTCCTGCAGAACCCATCCCAGCACTCAGTGGGAGCAAACTTGTGTCCAGTCCTCGCCTGGAGCTGTGGTGCCCAGCATTCCACCACATTGCAATGAGGAACTGTTCCTGCTCTTTCAGAAGGAGCTAAGGAGCTTTGGCCTTCAGATCAATTGTCTGCAGGCTCCTGCAGTGCCTGGTGCTGCTCCCTTGCCAGCGGCACCCCAGGCCAGGGGGGCACATCTGGGCTGCTGTGTCTGGCTCTGGGGCTCCCTGTTCTGGGCAGTGAGGAGGAGCTGCAGAGGCTCTGCAGGACTGACAGGATGGGCTTTGGGGCTGGCAGGAGAAGCTGAGGGACCTGGGCTGCTGGAGCTGCTGAAGAGGAGGCCCAGGGCTCATCCTGCAACTGCTCCAAGGGTGGTTTCAGAGAATCCCAGAATCAGCAAGGGTGGAACAGGCCATGGAGATCATCAAGTCCAACCTGTGCCCTGACACCACCTTGTCTCCCCTGAGCCTCCTCTCCTCCAGGATAAACAACCTCAGCTCTCTCAGCCGCTCCCCACAGCTCTTGTGCTCCAGACCCCTCCCCAGCCTTGTTACCCTTCTCTGGACACGCTCCAGCCCTTCCATGTCCTTCCTAAATTGGGGGCACCAGAACTACAAACAGCACTCGA
Organism: Melospiza georgiana; assembly: GCF_028018845.1. Taxonomy (NCBI): domain Eukaryota; kingdom Metazoa; phylum Chordata; class Aves; order Passeriformes; family Passerellidae; genus Melospiza; species Melospiza georgiana. Next base: position 4,882,225 of record NW_026652215.1, read on the forward strand.
GGTGCTGCCCAAGCAGTGCTGAGTGCAGGGGAAGAATCCCTGCCCTGCTCCTTCTGGCCACACCATTCCTGATCCAGGCCAGGAGCCATTGGCCTCCTTGGCCACCCGGGCACACTGCTGGCTCATGTCCAGCCTGCTGTCCATCAGTCCCTGCAGGTCCCTTTCTGCCTGGCTGCTCTCCAGCCACTCTGGCACCTTGTTGAGGGAGGCGGGCAGGGATGGAACGGGTCCAGATCCATTCCTTCCTGAAATGTGGTGTTTGCTGGCACTGCCATTTCCCAGAATTTGATATTTCCCTATTCTTGCACAGCCCAAGTGCAGCAACTTGCTGGCAAAGAAAGTCAAAACAAAGCAAGGACCTGATACCTGCAGCAACCCGATCTCGGATTTGCTGACACCGCCAGTACCCAGATCGGGAATGTTTCAGATGCCTGCACAGCCTAATTCCAGCAATTTGCTGGCACAGGAAATTAGAATCTGGCAATTTCTCAGTGCCGGCTCATCCCTGACCCAGATCTGGTGTGCGCTGGCACTGCCAGTGCCCACATCTGGCAATTTCCCTCTTCTGGCACCACCCATATCCAGAATTTGCAGGCAAAGAAAGCTAAAACCTGGCAATTTCCCCTTGCCAGCACCGCCCAATCTGGAGTTTGTTGGCAGCAGGATCCCAAGAAAAATGGAAGGAAAGAAGGAAAGAAAAGAGGAAGGCATCCAGACCCAGTCCTTCCTGGAGCCTGGAGCCTGAAATGGACTGTTTGCTGGCACTGCCAGTGCCCAGATCTGGAAATTTCCCTATTCTGGCACAGCCCAAGTGCAGCAATTTGCTGGCACAGAAACCCAAAACCTGTGGCAGCTTCCTGCTACTGGGTCTGGAACTGCCCCCACATCTTGTGTTTCCTGCACCAGAAGCCAGATTTGGAAATTTCTCAGTGCCAGCAGAGCCCAAATCTGGCAAATTTCTGTCATTGGCAATGACACCACCCAGATCTGGTTTTGGCTGGCAGTGCCAGCACCCAGATCTGAAAACTTCCTGGTGCTGGTACAGCCCAAGTCCAGTGATTTGCTGGCACAGAAAGTCAAAATTTGGAAATCTGCAGGTTCTGGCACCAGCATCATCCAGCTCATGTGTTTGCTGGGACTGCCAGTGCCCAGATTTGGAAATTTCCCGATGCCTTCACAGCCAAGGTCCAGCAATTTGATTTTAGCTATCTTAGGAAGCGAAGTTCCTCGGACTGTGGCTTTCCTTTTTCTTGGAACTGTTTAAACCTGCTCTGGACTGAAAACCCAGACAAACACTGGCAGCAGCTCACACCTGTGGCCCACCAAGCTCTGGGATGCTGCATTCCAGAACCAGAGGGACTTAGAAGAGACCGAGTGAGCCAACTACAACCCACAGAAAGGACTTTCTGAATTTGCCATCTCTTCAGCACTGTCCAAGGTTTTATTTAATATTACTCATTTTTCATGCTTGTGAATACTTTACTTGTTAAATAAACTGGGGTTTTTCCACTTTTCTCAAGGGAAGTCTTTTCCTGAACTAGTAGGGGTAGGGGCCATTTGAACTTGCTTTCTAGACAGACCCCTTTTGGAGATTTCCTCCCAAAATTTGCCCTAAGCCAGCACAAACAGTCACAATGAAAATTTCACCAGTGGCGTAATTTCCCGGTGGCAAATCTTGTGACAGAAGCTTGACCTTGTTCTCCATGAGAGATTCTTGGGAAGAGCAGACAGGAGAAGATTCCTGGAAAACTGAAACAGCTTTCCAGAAGTGAAATGAAAATGAAAGAAACAATCCAAGATGTTTTCCTCTATTAATTTCTATGCTCCCCTTTTCCATGTTGCACTACTTCTCCATCCCAGTAATTCCAGGTGCACCGCACCTGTAAGATCGGTGACTTAGTGATTTTTAGACCCTCTAAAATACCATGAGCCACACACAGTTTTCCTTCCCCTGTTTTTACAGGAAAGCAACACTGGAGGTGTCAGTGCAGTGTTGGGCTCAGGTAGGAATCCTACCCCAAGGGAAGGTGGCCCGACAGTGTTTGACACTCAGCAAGGACAATGCACAGCAGCGAGCGAGGGCATCGCTGTACCAGAGTGCAGGAGTCAGGGCTCTGCATCTGGGCTCAGCACTGCAAAGTTCCCGTGTTTGGGCAGACGGAGGGGCTGTCCCCGGGGCGCGCGGGGCTCGAACGTGGGGCTCGTGGGGCGAGCGGGGAACGGACACGGGGACGAACGGCCCCGGTGCTTCAGTTGCAGCAGTGGCAGCGGCGGCGGCAGCAAAGAGCAAAGAGATATTTTGAATAGTCTCTTTCTTTCTCTTCTCTCTTTCTTTCTCTCTCTCTCCCTTTCCCGCTGTCGAGCACCCTTCTCTCGGGGTCCCTTGCCCGGCGTCCCTCCCCTCTCCCCGCCTCCCTCTCCCCGTGATGGGCCGGGCCATGCCCCCGGCCCGCCCCCGGCCCCGGGCCGGGCTGCCCCGTGCCCGGCCCCGGCCGTCCCGCCGCGGTCTCGCCTCCGCCCGGCTCTGGCTGTACTGGCGGTGGCGCTGCTGGGCGGGCATCAGTGCCTGGGGCGGGGGCGGCATCGCCGCCCTTCGGCTCCGCCTGGCCCGAGCCCGGCCCCGGACCCGACGCAGGGTCCAGTCCCGGCCCCGGCCCCGGCCCCGGCCCCGGCCCCGGCCCCGGCCCCGGCCCCGGCCCCGGCCCCGGCTCCTCCCGGGGCCCGCGGAGCACACCCGCGGCGCGGCCGCTCCCGCCGCCTCCGCTGCGGCTTCCCCGGCCCGAGCTCCGCCGCTCGGCAGCGCGGCCGCCGGCCCCGAGCCTCCCGTGCCGCGTTCCCGGGAGCGAACGCCTGGGCATGGCCGGCCCGGGGCGGGGGAGGGGCGCTCGGGGGTCGTTGCTGGCCCCGGGCCGAGCGCTGACAGCCGCGTCCCGCCCGCAGGGACGGCGCAGGAGGCCCTGCTGGAGCGGTACCGGCTGGGATCGCTGCTGGGGCGCGGCGGCTTCGGCAGAGTCTTCGCGGCCACGAGGATCTCGGACGGCGCCCCGGTGAGCGGCGGGGCCGGCGGCGGGCGCAGGAGGAGGGGATGGAGGAGGAGGAGGAGGGCGGAGGGCGGAGGATGGGGCTCGCAGTGCGGGCGGCGAGCTCACCCCGCTGCTGCCCTTGGCTTGCAGGTGGCCATCAAAAGGGTGCCACGGAACTGCGTCCGGCACTGGGGCGAGCTGGTGAGTGAGCGGGGCCAGCAGCCGGGGCTGCCGGCCAGGGATGAGCCCGGGCCCGGCACGGTGGGAGCCGCCAGGACGCCCCGAGGGAGAGCGGGCGTGGGGCCAGCGCAGGGCTCAGAGCATCCCGGGCTGGCTGAGGGCTTCCCCAGGCCTGGCACGGCATCGGCCCCACTGACGGCATCGTGCTCCTCCCGCAGCCCGACGGCACCAGCGCACCCCTGGAGGTCGTGCTGCTGGCCAAGGTGTCCACTGGCTTCCCCGGTGTGGTCCAGCTGCTGGAGTGGCTCGAGCTCCCCAACTGCATCGTGATGGTGCTGGAGCGGCCAGAGCAGTGTCAGGACCTGCAGCGTTTCATTCGGGCACGGCGGTTCCTGCCCGAGGAGGAGGCGCGGGAGCTGTTCCGCCAGGTGCTGGAGGCCGTGCGGCACTGCACCAGCTGCGGGGTCCTGCACAGGGACATCAAGCCAGAGAACATCCTGGTTGACCTGGACACCGGGCAGGCCAAACTGATTGACTTTGGCTGTGGCACCTACCTACAGGACGCAGTCTACACTCACTTTGCAGGTGAGCCTACACAGGGCTGTGCTCCCGCTGCTGACATCTCATGGCCCAACATCTCCCAGCCCAAGCTGGCTGTGGCAGCGGGGATTCTCCCTTTTTCGGCCAGTCAGGGCACTGAATCTTCAGCTGAGTTGCTTTAGAGCGGGGTTGGGTGGGCAGCCATCTTCCAGCCCTGCTGGCAGCCTTTGCCAGCCACTCTGCCCAGGACTGGGGCTGGGCTGGGGCAGCCAGCCCGACCAAAACCCCCGTGGGTGGGGTAGCAGAGAGGGAGGGCGGAACCTGTGCCCCAGCCACTTTGGTGTGCAGAAAAGAGGAAGGGCTTGGGCTGCTCCACTCGCCCTGTTTGCCTTGGCTTCATAATATTTTTGGGGCAATGCAGGCAGGGAGGATAAGGGCATGTTTTTTCCCCAGCATGGAGTGGGTTTTTCCTTTGCATGTCATGGTCGGGCCTAGCCAGGGCTGCCCTCTTCCAGCACCAGAGGCTTCTTTTCCAACCCTAACTTTGTGCACAAGTCCCAGGTGCTGGCGAGAGGGCAGTGGTCACCCTGTGTGCCCCTGATGCAGCCCCCGCAGGCGCAGGGCTGCTGGGGCCAGGCTCTGGGAGCAGCAGCATCCCCCTGATGAACTCCATCTGTATTCCATAGGAACACTGTCCTACAGCCCCCCGGAATGGAACGACTTTGGCTGGTACCATGGCGAGCCAGCTACCATCTGGTCCCTGGGCATCCTGCTGCACCAGATGGTCTGTGGGGAGCACCCTTTCAGGAGGGGCCAGAACCTCAGCTGGGGCCAGCTCCCGCTGCCACAACGGCTCTCTCAACGTGGATCCTCTTCTCTGGGCACGAGGGGAATCCCAGTGCTGGGAGCCAGCAGCGGGGTCGTGGGCATCCCACTCTGGCAGCTGCTGAGGGGGTGGCACATGTCCTGCTCTCCTCCAAAACAGGGAATTGATGGGAAAGTTTAGGCCCAGCTCTGAGCACATCCAGCATGGCCTGGGCACGGGAATAGTGGGGTAAAGCAGACAGGAGCCTTCTCTGGCTGACCGCCACTTTCTGCTTTCTCTCCCCAGAGTGCAAAAACCTGATCAGGTGGTGTTTATCCGTGAACTCCTTGGACAGACCCGCACTGGAAGACCTGTTCTGTGATCCTTGGATATGGGATATTCCTCTGCCATAGAAGAAGGGAGAGAGCCACAGGCACACTTTGATCCAGAGCCCTGGTAAGTTCCTGGTCCACATATGCCTTGGCAATGAGAAGCAAAGGAACCCAGAGCTTTTTGTGCTGCCAGTGTCACTGCACCGGGGTCATGGGATGGGAACACACAGCCCTTGTGCTGGAGCTGAGCTGCTCTGCCCACCACTGGTGGCCGCCATCCAAGCTGGTTTTGCTTGTCCCGGTTCCCTGACAGCTGGGGCCCTGGGCAGAGCCCTGAGAGCCTGATCTGCCCCCAGGGAAGGAGAAGGAGCCCCTGGAGAAGCTGTACTGGGTGGGGATGCTGCTGCTGCTGCTGCTGGAGACAGCGAGGGTGACATCAGGGATGACAAGCTCTTCCTCAGCCTGGCCAGGGGAGGCTGAAGGTGATGCACTTTGATTCTGGCACCTTCTTCAAAGCCAAACTCCACAGGGAATTTGCAGATGAGTCCCCACCCGAGGAAATTCTGCCAGATTTGGGCATGGCCCAGCCTGGCTGGGAACCAAAGGCTCCCCCTTTGCTGGGGCAGATGCAACTCATTCTTCAGTCGCTGCCCAGCTGCTTTTGGCAGGGCTGGGAGGATGGGCTGGGGTAGGTACGAAATGGGAGTGGGCTCCTGGCCCTGCCAACAGCCCCCAGCACCCACCGTGCCCCGGGCTGGGGCTGGGGCAGCCAGCCCGACACAAACAAAGCCCCATGGTGGGAGCAGAGGTGGGGCTCCAGAACCTGTGCACAGCTGCTTTGCTGTGCAGGCAAGGAGGGGCTTGGGCTGCTCCACTGCCCTTGTTTGCTTTGGGATCACCGTGATTTTGGGGGGCAGTGCAGGGGGGAAGAGAGAAAGTGTGGGTTTCTCACAGCCATGGCTGGGTTTTTCCCAACCATGTAGGGGTTGGGCCTTCCTCAAGGCCCTGACAGAGATAAGAGTTTTTACTGTTTTTCTTGTTTTCCCTTTTTGTCTCTAAACTCTTTTCAATAATGTGTTGTTTGTTATTCCAGAGGAAGCGTTCCAGGTGGTCCAGTGTGGATGGGGAAGTGCTTGGGAGCAGCTGTGGCATGGATGGGCCGTGCCCTTGGAGAAGGCTGAGGCCATGGTTTGGGAGCAGCTTTTCTTGCAGCCGTGGCTGGTGTGAGGTGGGTCCCTGTGTGCTTGGCAGGGTGGGATCAGAGCTTTTGGGAGCTGGCAGCGAGCACAGGAGCATCCTGCTCTGGGCAGCTGCTGAGGGCTGGATGTGCCGTGGCTGGCTGCAGGCTGGGCACATGTGCTGCCCTCCTGCTCTGTGCCAAAGGCAGCAGGGATGGGCAGCTCTGGGCACAGCTCTGGGCACAGCCAGCATGGCCTGGGCACCGCAGGCCTTGGCACAAGGGCACAGGAGCCCTCAGCTGACGGGCGGTTTCTGCTTTCTCTCCTTGCAGCCGGGCTCTGCGGGTGCTGAGGCTGCTCTGGGCTCTGCCAGGGCTCTGCTGGGCTCAGCCCTGGGCCCAGCTGGGCTGGCTCTGCCCTCACATTGCTCTGACAGCTCTGCATCAGACGAACCCATTGCAAGCACAGCGCCTGAGCTTTCTGCTTTGGCAGGTGAGTGAGACCCAGAGATTGCAGCTGGGGACACATATCCAATTGTCAAGGACCCAAACTCTCCACAGTCCCGGCTGAATGCCTGGATCTGCACAGGGTGTTTTGTCTGTCCCATTCTTCCTTCTTGACTGGCTGGAATTGTGCAATTGCAGTTTGTTCCTCCTCTAGCAGTGCCACGAGTGGGCCAAAGCTGGCGAGTGGGCCGTGTTCCTGAGGCAGTGCAGTCTGGAGCTGGTGGATGGAGAATTGCTCTTCTGCACTTCCAAACCTGAGCAAAAAGCTGTAAGTGGGACTTTGTGACTCTAAGAAACTCTTGGCAGTTTCAAAGGGAATGTGCAGCTCATTCCCAGGCTGAGAAGGAAGGTCATCTTCTAAAGGATTTGGGCTTTGACAGAGTTTCCATTCCCAGTACTGCTTGGAACTGGAAGGGCACAAAGCAATTTCCTCTTGCTTCGAGCACAATTTCAAATACCAGTGTTGGGAACAAAGCCCCAAATCTTTTAAGAGGCTGCTGAGGTCAGTAAGATGGATCCATGCCATCAGCACATTTACAATGTAAAGATCTGAGTTCTCTTTTGAAAAAGATCATTTACCTCTTAATGCAAAGAATATATCTTTGCATTTATGTTTTGGTTTTTTCACTAACATTGTGTTATGATTTTTCACTAACACTTGGATTTTGTTCTTATCTTTTACAATTTACCTATTTTTTTCCTTTTTCCTTTTTTTTCCCTCTAAATAGAAAACATGTCCTACAGAAGAAATGTCCTTTGCTCCTGGTTCCCGTGTGGAGCAGCTCCCTTCCTGCTGGCTGAGCTGCTCAGGCAGAGCCCGGCAGCTCCTGGCCCTGCAGGGCTGAGGCTTTTCCCCGTTGCTGGGCACAGACTGATGGAGCAGCACTGCTGAACACGGGCACACAGAGGGACCAGGAGCAGCTGCCTTTGGCCACCTGAGGCTCCTAGGCCCAAACTCTGAGCAGCCAGGGCTGGAAGAGACTGGCAGGATCTGATCCCTGACTCTGGGCAGACAGGACTGCACAAATGACCCCACAGCAGCAGCAGCAGCAGCAGCAGCAGCAGCAGCAGCAGCAGCAGCAGCAGCAGCAGCAGCACATGGAGCTGACTTTGAGCACAGCCCCTGCTCCTCTTCCCTCCCGTGTGCAGCGGTGTCACAGCAGCCTGAGGCACCTGGGAGCCCCCAGTGCCAGCAGGGACTGGAGATGGCAGGCCGAGACTCATGGAGGCTGTGCAGGGAACGGAGCTGGGCACTCCCTGTCCATGGGGAGCTTCCAGATGGAAAAGGCTGCTGTGCCCAGGCAGCCCCAAGGGCACAGAAAGGAGGCTCTGGAGCACTGGATCTGTGCCAGTGCCACAGTCCTGGGCAGCAGCCAGAGAGCCCTGGGGGAACAGAGGGCACAGCATGAGGGACAGAAGCAGGCAAGGGCAGAGACTGGAGAGAGCCAGGCCTGGGAGCAGGAACAGCTGCTCCATTGCACTCTTGGAGAAAGCTCTTGGCTGGTTCGAAGTGCTGAAAGGCGTGAAGGGCAGAGAGGAGGCCACAGCAAACAATGCTCCTGTTTGCACAGCCTCCCCTCTCCGTGTCCCAGAAGGAATTGCATGGACTGTGTTCTGCTCTCAGAGTCATCTCGTTCAGCATGAGCAGCTCAGCACCAGGAGCTGAAGGAGCTGAAGCCTCAGGCCAGAGGAGCTGGGCAAGAGGGAACTTTTGGAGCAAAGGAATGCTGCTAAAATAGACCCAGCAGAATACAGTGGATAGAGTCATGGAATCACAGAATCCTTTCTGTTGGAAAAGCCTTCTGAGCTCACCCAGTGCAGCCGGTCACCCAGCAGTGCCAAGCCCAGCACTAAACTACATCCCTGAAGTGCCAAGGCCTGGACACCAGCCCTGAGTGAGGCCTGGACAGCAGGCCCTGAGCCAAAGGTGGCCTCTGGATGAACCTTCCAAGCAAAGGTTATCTTTGTATCTGCTCCCTGAAGAAATATGCATGGTCATTAGCCCTGTGATAGATGTAGCCACTCATTAGTGAGACATGTATTGACCTTTGTGTATTTAGAAGCCAGACAAGGCCATGAAATCTGACATCTGGCCTTGTCTGGGGCCTGAAGGATCAAAGTCACCTCCCTTGGTTCCTCCTTGAGCTGTGGCCAGGCTTTGGGAGGGACCCAAGAGGAGGATGAAAGCAGATGTTGCCACACTAGCAGTGCTGTCAGTTTGTTCATTCAGCACTGTCAGAACTGGGCCCTCTCCCAGCGGGGTTGGAGCCTCACCTGGGGCTGGAGGCACCTGCAGGAATTCCCAGTGCCCAGGAGTGGCTCTGCAGCCCTTGGCTGTGACAGCTTCCCCAGCTGCTGTGTGGGTCTGGGGGATGATAAAGGCTGAGGCTAAATGCTGCTGGATCTTTCTTAATCACTGCTGCAATCTTTGGTGGGGATGGTTGGGTGCATTGCTGAGCTGCTCCTTTTGTGATTCTTTGCTGCTCTGAGCTGCAGGAAATGACACTGATTCCTTCAGTTGGAGTCTGTGTCTTTGGTGCTGACTTTGCCCACTGGCAAAACAAAACTGGCACAGTCTGGCCAGATCCCAACAAATTGTCACTTGTTCAGTGTCAGTGTGAGGAATCAGTCCCATCAGAAATTCCCAGATGGGAAGCCCTTCCCTGGAGTTCCCTGGCTCTGGAATGGGCTGAGGTTGGATCCCTGTGTGAGCAGTGGGGCAGTCGGGTAAAAGAAGCTGCACCCCTGGATGGCTTCAAATGCATCCAAAAATTGCAAATGGAAAAGGAAAAGACCTTGTGGGTTTGGGCAGACAAAGATGAATTTGTTGTGAGTACATAGGAAACAGCACCTTCAGAAGGAACAATGATTGTTGGAATGCTCCCACATGGAGCAACAGAAGAAGGTTCTAATCTTGAGCTCAGATGAATTTGTGCAAGTGAAATATTAATATAATAAATAACTACATATATATTTATAGAATAATAAGACCTGAATATATACATTTATCTTTTATATACATCCATATCTATCTATATCTATATTTCTCTATCACTATCTACATATAAAATTATCATAATGTGAAGTAGTGCTGACAATGCTAATTTGGTAGCTTTAGCTGCTCAGGGATGTAACACTAAATACCCTACAGAACAGGATTGGCCAGGACCTTAATGTCAGTGGCCAACTTTGTGAGATTGTATACAATGAAATAGGAGGAAGGGAGGAAATTGGCTATTTTTACAGGGTTTGCTGATACTGTGATGCAGAGTGCTTTGTCTGTTCCTGTGAAAAATACAGTGATTAAGCCTGCAGGGTTTTTCATGTACCAGACTATGCACAAGCTGCAGGACTGGTTGAACAGGTTTTTAAAAGAGCAGTGTAAAAAATGAGGAGATGGAACCTTTCCCCATGGAGAACCCATCTCTCAGATGTGCTCCATGCCCTTCACAATGGCCCACTGGGGAAATGGAAACCCCCTGGCTGTGCACGGCTGCCCCCAATTTGCAAATCCAGCCATGGGCAGTGAGACTTGGGCTGCCTGGGAAATTGTTCTGGCTGTGATGGCCCCTGGCAGGGCCAGCCCAGAGGCTGCAAGGCTGGGCCTTCATACATTTGAATTAATGAGGAGAAATTCAAAGCAAATGAGAGCTATCAATACCGAAACAGCAATTCAGATTCCTCCAGGACACTTTGCTTTGGTAACTGCTCCCTTGGAGCTTGGCCTTGCAAAGTGTTCCTGTCATGGCAGGAGGAATTGATGCAGAATATCCAGGAGAAATTACAGTAATTCTGTAAACAATAGTGACCAGGATTGGATTATTCAACCCCATGACAGGGTAGCACAATTACTGATCTTGCAATTTTAAGAACGATTTTGAATAAGGGAGATCCACCTCCAGTCACCACCATTTGTGGGGATAAAGGGTTTGGATCCAGCAGCCCTAATAATGGAGCCAGAGTGTGGGTCCAGAGGCCAAATGGCCCTCCCGAGGCAGCGGAAGGAGCAGCTCCTAGGTAAGACAACTCTGAGTCCTGAAACCTGGGCAGGAACAATGGGAATGTGTCCCTGCAGCCAAGGATTCTGTGTGAGAACAAGTAGATCTGCCAGGAGATTGTTTTACACGTCCTGCCAGATCAAATCTCCCTGTTTGCCCCAAAGGCCCCTGTGGAAAATGCTCTGATCCATGGGGCTCCATGTGAAGGCTGCTGTGACACTGAGGGACTTGCACAGGAATTCCATCCAGGAGCCTGAGTGCCCCTCAGGGACTGGGACCTGACCCCTTCCAGCCAGAGGGGAAAGGGCCCCCCAAGCCTTGTCAGCCACAGACAGCATGGTAAACCTGAACTGCAAAGAGCCTGGAGGCATTATTCTGGAATTAAAAAGGTGCCAGCTCCATGGACAACAGAATTCTTGTTCCTAACTCAAATGAGATTGAGAAAAAAGAATGAAGAACAGTGTCACTAAAGTACTACTGATGTCTGTAAGGTGTACCTTGATAGTCAGCCAGAATCTTTGTCTGCCACAAAAACCTCTGGTGTTTCACCAAGGGATTGGTCATCAAAATGTAATGATGAGTTATGATGGATTGCTGAGCTTATCGTTTTGTAATTCTTTGCAGCTGTGCATGATATAAATGACACAATTCCTTCAGTTGGTTTCTGTATCTTTGGTAGTGACCCTGCCCACTGGGGACACAAGGCCCCCTCTTGCCTAAGTGTTCCCTGGGAAGGCAAAAGCCCTCACTCCAAAATTCCCCCCTTCCTCCTTGTTTTCCCCCCTTCACACCCTGAGCATGGTGTGCTCTGGTCTGGGCTATGCCCGGGTTCAGTTGGGGTCCCCTGTCCTGGCTGTGTCCCCTGCCCAGCTCCCCCACAGCCCCAGCCCCTCCCCAGCGTGGCTGACGAGGGGCAGGACAGGCCTTGGCTGTGCTGCAGCTCAGCAAGAACAAAACCATCTCTGCGTGCCCAGCCCTGTGCCCAGCACCCGGCCCAGCAGTGTCTCAGTGCCAGGGGCTGTGCCCTCAGTCCCTGCCAGGGGTTTCCATGGCAACTGCCAGGCCAGGTGACCCAGGTGTCCCCCCAGTGCCAGTTGCCATGAAAACAGTGCCCAGCCCTGCCCCTTTCTGTCTGGCTGACCTGGCCTTTGGCCCTGGCAGTGCCGGTGGCTGCTGGTTCCTGGTGCCTGAGCGGCCAGCACGGCACAGGGCAGGTGGGCATGGCACAGCCCCCAGCAAGGGATCCCCTCTGGCTCTGGGCATTGACACCAGCCCTGAGCAAGGGGCCAGGGCAGCTTTCCATGGCCACCAACCACCACAACGGGGCCGGGCATTGGTTGCCATGGCACCAAACCAAGGAACGGGTCCCTGTGGCCGTTGCCATGGCACCTGGTGGCACCAACGAGTGTCACTGCAATTGTACCTGGAACAGCCCTGGCATCGCTGTGTCCCCAGGTTGCCATGGAGCTGAGGACAGACACAGCTGGTGCTCTGCAAGGGCCCTGGGGGAGATGGGAAGGAGCAGCAGAGCAGGGGCTGATCCATCCCCAGTGCGCTGCACAGCCCAGGGCAGCGTCCCAGAGCGTCCTCATGCAGCTGCCAACAACATCCCCCCTCTGCAGCCCTGGCCTCTCCCCCAGCTCACACAGGTGTCCCATCCTTGCAGGCACAGACACAGCTGCACTGGCTCAGCAGCCCCTGTTTGCATTGCAAACAGCAGGGGGAGCACCCCCATGCTGTTGGTGTGGGGACATGAACCTGAGGGAGCACAAATGCCATCAGCCCCTGGGGCCAGCAAGGGCTGGGGGATGGCAAGGAAACCACCCGGGTTTGTCCTGGCCTCTGCACTCAGCCAGAAAGTTTGTTCCCATCAGCTGGGAGTGCCTGTGAGTGCCATCCTGTGGGTGCCCTGTGATGGCACTCAGGGTGATCTCTTCCATAACCTTGCTGGGCACCCAGGTCAGGCTGACAGGCCTGGAGGTCCCCAGATCCTCCTTCCAGCCCTTCTTGGGGATGGGCTCACACTGGCACCTCCAGTCCTCTAGGAGCTCCCTGCTGAGCCAGCACTGATGGTAAATGATGGAGCGCAGCCTGGGGAGCTCATCTACAGCTCCCTCATTGCCCTAGGATGGATCCTGTCTGCTCCCATTCACCTGTGAGCATCTGAGTGGCTCAGCAGGTCACCCACTGCTTCCTCCTGGATTCCAGGGGCTGTTCTGCTCCCTGTGCCCATCTACCAGCTCAGGAGAACACTTGTCCTGAGGATATCCTCCCCTAATATCGAAAATTGAAAAATACTAGGGGTAAAGTAGCTCATCCTTTTCCTTATCTTGTGTTAGTATATTCTCCTCTGCAACCAATAAAGAGTAGAGGTTCTCCTACTCCTCCTTTTTTTACTATTATTTTTTTATAAAAACATTTTTATTCTTTTTGCAGAACCCTTCAGGTTAAGTTTTAATAGAGTTTTCAACTCTCAGCTTTTCTTTCTGTATGACCCAGCAACATCCTTAAAGACTTCCTGAGTTGCTGGTCCTTTTTCCACCCCTGAGTCTCCAGAAAAGCTCCATGGGCAGCCAGGACAGTCATTTTCCTCACTAGCTCATCTTCTGCCGCACTGGGACAGGCTGCTTCTTCCCCCTTATGATTACTTTCTTGAAATGTGTCCATCCTTCCTGGATCCCTTTGTTGTTAAGGGCTGTTTCCCTTAAAGCAATCAGTACCTGATTATGTATTCCCCAAATCTGCAGCCTAAACAGGCCAAAGTCTGCCCTTCCTATTTCCAGTGCAGAAGTTTTGCTGCTGCCCCTCCCTCTTTCACAGAACATTGAACACTTCATTATTTCATGGTCACTGTGCCCCAGGCAGACTCTGAGCCCCACATCTGCCACCAGTCCTTCTCTGTTTGTGAACAGCAGCAGACAGAGCTTTCCTTGGCAGTGGGAGTGCTACCAAAAATTTAATAAAACAGAAAATTCCTTAACCCCAATGTAGCATTAAGAAGCAGCATTCTTTATTCAGCTGGATGCACAGGGGAGAGCTCCTCCAAAAGATGTGCATGCTGAGTACAGGAAAGTTTCTGTTTATATTCTGTGTTTTGTATACATATTAATTGATTGTCCTGGACTAAAAATACATATGATAATCATTTCCCCAAAATCATTAATATATTTCCCCTCCCCTTTACCCATGCATTCTCCTGTCCTGGGGGTCTCCCTGGTGGTCCCTGGTGGTCGTGGACCCCAATGTTCCCATTGGCCTGGCTGAGCTGGCAGGACCCTGAGGCTGCTGAACTTCCAGTTCCCTTCTCACACAATGGGCACTGTGTGGTTTCCACAGGCCTGGGGTTGTGGAGAACAAGCTCCAGGTGTGAGCTCACCTGGTGAAGACAATTTATCATCTGGTACCATGTGGTCACAGAGTGGGCTATGACATCACAGAGTGGGTTAGGTGAGGTCATCGAGCAGCCATGGCATCATAGTCTGCCTTTGTGACATCAGAGATCCAGCTGTGACATCACAGGGCAGAGGTCTGACATCACAGTGCAGACAATGACATCACAGACTCTGGTGTGACATCATAGACCAGCTGTGTGACATTGGAGAATGGGCTGTGACATCCCAGAGCAGGCTGTGACATCCCAGAGGGGCTGTGTGACACCCCGGGGGGGGTGTGTGACATCCCAGCACGGCTGTGTCAGGTCACTGGGTTGGTCACTCTGCCCTAGCTCCCCCTCACAGTTTCTCCCAACAAGTCCAATGCTGTTCATGCCCAGCAGGGTCCCTGTCCCCCGGGATCCCCCCAGCCCACCTGGAGCCACAGCCTCCACCAAAGGATGTTCCACAGGATCCACCCCAGAGCCTGACATGGGGACAAGGGGCCAGGGCTGTGTGACCAGGACATCAAGGACAGGGATTATCCAGGTCACTGTGGCCTGGGTTGGGTTCCCCAGGACAGGAAAGATGTCTGGCAGCTGGAGCAGGGTCTGGGAAGGGCCTCCAAGGTGGGGCTGGAGCCCTTGGGCTGTGAGCAGAGGCTGAGGGAGCTGGGCTTGTCCAGCCTGGAGCAGGGAAGGCTGAGGGGCTCCTCATGCCAGCCTGGCAGTGCCAGCCAGGAGGGGATGGAGAACACAGAGCCAGGCTCTTCACAGGGGGCTGGGGGGAGACAAAAGCCAATGGGTGGAAGGGGAAAGAGGGGAGATCAGCCAGGGCATGAGGAAATGAAATGAGTCAGGCTGCTTTCAGCATTTCCTCAACACCAAGAGCAGCCTGACCTCCCTTCTCCATCCACCACTGATAGATTTGCAAATCAGGAATTGTTTGAGCTGTTCTGTCCTCAGTCCAGGACAAGAATCCTGATACAAGAACGTAATTGTGTTTATATCTATCACAGAACCACACTAGTCAAAAATTAATTTTAGTATGCATATCAGTTGTGAATAGTGGACTCATCAGACATACTGGGACATTGCACATAGATCAGGGAAGAGTTTGTAATTGTGTGATTGTTATTTTAATTGTGTAATTTTTATTACGTAGTATCCTGTTCAACTGTGGTCAGTTGGCTAGGTCCAGTGTGGGCTGGGGGGAGCTCACATTTGCACAAGGCTGCTCTGAGTGCCAGCCTTGGATGGGGAAAATGGTGGGGTGGGGGTAGGGACAGAGTCTGATATATTGTCAGCCATGAAAGGTCCTGATTTTCATACCCAGTCAAACTGCATGAGGAGGTACTTGGATTCAATGTCAATTGGAGATTGCACATTTCAATGAATTACTAGTAAAAAAAAATTACAGGACCTAAAAAAATATTTTCTTCCTGTTTTTTTAAATTCAGGGTATTCACATTGAATTGGCTTCTGAAATCTGACTAATTAACCACACATTTGATTTCAACGCTTAAATCAAATTATTCCGAGAAGCTTAGCTTCTTTAGCTGTTCTGAATGTTAATGAGCCCTGGGACACTGAATTCCTGCACTGAAGAGCTGAAGGCTGAACAAGCCTCTGGAGCAGGAAAATTCAGCAGCAGCCTCCAAGGTGCTGAGGATGTCAGCAGCCCCCACTGAGGCCATCCCTGCCCAGAGACCGTGGGGGAATGGGCAGACAAGGAGAGCGTCCCTGGGGCTGGGGCAGCACAACTCAGAGGCAGCAGCGGCTCCAGCTGGGCAATGGAGTGTGGAATGTGGCTGGGAAAGCCCTGCCTGGGCTGTGCCAAGCAGGGCACTCAAGCCCTGACTTCCATCCAATAGAAAACTCTGTCAAGGAGATATTTAAAAGGAATTACAATTGTTTCTGTATTCTGAATTGGACTTCCTGGAGAAATACCAACAAGAGATCCTCAGGAGCTCAAAACAACAAAACAATCTTTACTGGTAACTTTGGAAAATCAGAGAATTTTTGGCAAAAGGTTTAATATGACATTCAATCAACAAAGAACACTTCTTAAAGCACTGACTTGGCCCATTCAACTACACAAACGCTAAGCTATTTGAATTTTACATTACACAAATTTGCAAAAGGACCAAAATAGAAGAAAAGGACAGAAAGAGAGAGAGGCAAAAAGGATACAGAGGAGCATACACAGACGTACCAACTCCTGGATTCCAGTAGCGTTCAGATGGAAATTCCAAGAGGAGGTAGGGTCAAGATGAGTGCTTGTCTTGTGGTCAGCCTGCAATACCCCTTGGTCTTCCTGGGCCCTTCCCCCAGGTGGGACTGTGGGTCATTTGGTCCCTCAGGAGCTGGGCTGGGGCTGCAGAGGTGGCTGTGGAGCATTGCCTGTGCTGTGCCAGGGACTGGCAGCCACTGCTGGGCTGGGATAGAGGCTCTGGGGGGATTGGGGTTCCAGGGCAGGGCAGGGCTGGGGTTCCAGGGCAGGGGAGGGCTGGACCTGCCCCTTCCTCCCCTATTGGAATAAGATCCAATATTACCAGGTAGATTGTGCCTGGGCTCCTCTGACCCCTGCTCCTGGGCCAAAGGCGGCAACTGTGGTGTTTCACCTCAGAGACACTTTTGGCTGGCTGGATGGTGCAGCTGAGCACCGAAACAAGTCCTGGCTTGTAGAAACTCAGTTTGCCTCGGGTGAGAAGGCTTCAGGCTAAGGTGAGGAGGAAAAGGAGACAGATTCTGCCGGAGGGTTAATATCAAGAGTTTATTCCATGGTCACAGACGTCTGAATCTTAGGTAACATCTCCAACAGAATCCTCACCGCATGGCCTGAGTGACTTTTTAGGCTCCGGGGGAAGGGGGAGGGAAGGGACAGGTGAGCCACCAACCAGGGGGGAGGGGCAGGGTCTCAGGCAACGATGACACCCAGACAGACCAATGACCTCTGGGCACAGGGGCATCTTTTGAACCTGAGCAACCACCTTGCTGGAATGTTAAGACTGATTGACAGCCCCGCAGGGGGCGAGGGGGAAGGGGAAGAGAGATATTGCCACACCTGGGAAGGGGCTGGGAAGTTTAAAACAGGAAATTGCAACACACTGCAACACTCCCCACACAGGAAATGTCTTGAGCCAAGAAACTCCTCCACTCTGTCACAATAGGGAATACTGGAGGTGAAATCCCAATTCTGGCCATGGGCACCTAGATAAGAAGGACAGTTCTTTTCCTTAGGAATGAAAGCCCCAGTTCTCAGTAAATTTCTGGTTTGATTGTTTGGATTCTGTTTGGTTTTGTTGTTGCTTTGTTTCCTTGTTGTGCCTGAAGTGTCCAGTCACCAGCAGAGTGACTCTTGCCAAGGAACTTTGTGCTGCTGTCCCTTAATATTCAGTCTGGTTTTTGCTGCTCCCTTGCTGGGGATTTTTTCAGCGCTCTCAAGGCCTCGTTGGTAACAGGGTGAAGGAGCCCTGGCCCAGGCTCTGGCCCTGGGGGACATGGGGACGCTGCCGGGGGGTCCCTGTCCCTCTATTCCACCCCAGGGCCCCGGCCCCCTGTCCCCGTGTCAGGCTCTGGGGTCGATCTCGTGGAGCATCCTCTGGGGGAGGCTGTGGGACTGGGGGGGGGGGACCCGGAGGGACAGGGGACCCCGCTGTGCATGAGCAGGGTTGGACTGCTCTGGGGGGAGCTGTGAGGGGGGCTGGGGCAGAGTGACCTCCCCAGGGACCTCACACAGCCCCTGTGATGTCACACTGCCCCTGTGATGTCACACTACCCCCGTGATGTCACACTACCCCCGTGATGTCACACTGCCCCTGTGATGTCACACTGCCCCTGTGATGTCACACAGCCCCTGTGATGTCACACTGCCCCTGTGATATCCCAGAGCCAACTCTGAGACTCCACGCTATGATGTGATACAGCTGCTCTGTGATGTCACAGAAGTCTCTGTGATGTCAGAAAGTCACTCTATGATTTCACAATCTCTACTGTGATGTCACAGCCTGCTCTGTGATGTTACACAGCCACCCAGTGTTGTCACAGCCCACTCCCTGATGTCACAGAGCCACCTTCTATGATGGCAGGATCTGCTCTATGGCCTCACACTCTATGATGTCACAGCCAGCTCTGTGATGTAACAACCCCCCTCAGTGATGTCACAAAACCCTCTCTGTGATGTCATACTGACACTCTGTAAGGTCACAGCACATACTTTGACCTCAATGCCAGCTCTATTATGTCATGCAGCCATGCCATGATCTCACAGCCTGTTCTGTGATGTCACAAAGTCCCCTCTATGACGCTGTAGCTGCTCAGTGACCTCACACAACAAATTCTGTGATGTCACAGCCCAATCTGTGACCTCACACAGCCCACTCTGTGCTGTCACTCAGCCCCTTGCTGACATCGCAGCTGCTCTGTGCCTCTATGACACAGCCACAGAGGTGCTGCTGTGACACAGCCCCCTCTGGGCCATCCCACAGCCCCTGCCAGTGCTGAGCCCCTGTGAGCTCTGTCTGTGCCCTGCTGGTGTCCCTGAGGGGCCCTGGCAGTGCCCCAGCCCTGCTGGGCTGTGCACAGGAGCTGCTCCTGGCCAGAGCTGTCTCTCTGCAGCGCTGCCCTTGCCAGGAGCTGCCTCTGGGCCAGGAGCGCGGCCCAGCTCAGCAGCACAGACACAGCACAGGGACTTTATTGAGCCTCTGGGGCTTTGGTGCTCTTTGCATCAGACTCAGTCCCTCAAAGTGTGCTCCAAAAACCTTCTCAGGGACTCAAAAAGAGGGTGAAACACTGAAGTTTCTCATACTTTAAATAGATCCATCTGAGAGACAGGACTGAGAAAATGTCCCCAGGTCCTAGGTAGAGAAGAACACTGGTGGCAGTGATGACAGCAGGGGACAAGCAAGGGAAAGGTGTCTCTGCTGCTGAGCAAACCTTCGCCTCTGTCCCTGCAGGCTGTCGGTATCCCCGGCTGCCCCACCTGGCTGGGCCCTTCCTTTGCTGACAGCTCTGCCTCCTGCCTGCCTCTGCCTGCCCACACAAAGCCTGGGGCTGCTCCAGGCTCCTGCTGGGGACATGCTGCACCACAGCCCTGCCCTGACAGGGAAATTCCTTTCTGCTGGTGTTCAGTCTGGACCTCCCAAGCTGCACTTGGTGCTATTAGGTCTTCTTCAGTCTTATTCCTACTATGAAGAAAAGCTCCAGCCTCTCTGAAACCACCCATCCATCCCTCCCAGGCTATTCCCTTTCAATCCTCAGTCTCTACACCACTGACCACAGAGGCCGCAGACTCTCCCTGCTGGTTTTGTGATGAGGCCTCCAAACCCCATTCTGGGAGATTTTTGAGTCCTCTCCAAGGTCTGTGAAAAGGGAAAAATAGCATTTTTAGTTATTTTCTCCTAAATCCTACCGTGACAGAAAATGGGTCAGTATCTTTAAACTGAATGGGGACAAAATAACATTTGTTAGAAGGAGGAAATATTTTACAATTAAGAAAGTGGCAGGAAACTGCAGCTGTTTTTCCAGAGAAGTGGATTCCCCATCCCTGGAATTGTCCAAGAGCAGGAGATTTGTGCAACCTCTCCCATTGAAACCCGCTCATCCCCAGTGACAGAATTCCTGCATTGTGGGTTCTCTGATGTGCTGGGTGCCCTCACAAGGCTTCTGGCCAGAATGTCTGCTGAGGGCAGCCAGGCTGCTGCTGGGGCAGTGACCTCAAAGCCATCACCATGGTAGCCCTGTCCCCTGGGCCTGGCTCTGCCCTTTCCTCTGCCCCTGCCTTGGCTCTGCTGCCATGAAGAGTTTTGTCATTAATATCTTGTCCCCAAGGTGCTGGGGCCAATGGCTTCCCAGTCAGGCTCCTGGGGCAGAAGTGGCTTTTCAGAGCCCAGCCAGGAATGAGCCCTGAGGCAGCAGCTCTGCAGTGGTGGCCACCAGGCTGGGCTGCCAAGGGAGGCTTCTGGCCATGGCCTGCAAGCAGCTGCTGCTGCCAAGGTGCCTTTGGTGCCTCAGGCTCTCCCTGGCACAGCTCCCAGCACGGCACTCTGCCCTTGTGCCCGAGCCCTTCCCTGTGCTGGGGCTGGCCTGGGGCTTTTCCTGCAGCGGGACCTGCCCCGCTGATGGCACAGGAAAGGCAGTTCCTGCTGGAGCAGGAGGCTCTGCCTGCAATGGGCTCCAACAACTCCAGCAAGGTCCTGTTTGCAAAGCCCCCAGTAAGCAATGAAGGAGGGCAGTCACACTGCTTTGGGGGTGAATAATGCTGAAACCAGCCTGACTCCTCCATCTCAAAGTTCAACATCCTCAGAGGGAGCTGAAGCTGTGGCAGAGCTGGAAAAATCCCCAGAGAAAGGAACAACCAAGTGACACCACTGAGAGCTTGTGCAGCGCTGCTGAGCTGGCCCAGCCTGGGCACATCTGACTGACAGGGCAGCACTTCAGATGAGAAAAGCCCCATCCCAAATTTTAATGGCAGCATCTCCTGACATTTCCCTTCTTGAGGGGTGTAGGGATTCCTCCCAGTGGTGGGGACACCCTGAAGGTCACTGCTGCAGGCTGAGCCAAAGGGAATTGCCCATGGTCATTGGTCTGGGGGAGTGACATAAATCTCTGCTTAATTACAGATTTTCCTTAATACAGTTGCCTTGAAAAAATTTCCTAGTGCTCTGTATAATATATTTTACGTCTCTTACATCCTGGCATGAATATTTCTGATTAAGGAAATTTTGTCTAATCATTACCATAATAGAGAAAATATATTTATATAAATATATCTGCCCATGACAGGAACCCCTGTGAGTGTCTGGGACATCCTGGCCCTTTGGCAGCCTGGGGACTCCTGGGATGTCACTGTGGAGCCCCCATGAGTGCCTGTGACAGATCGCTGCCTTTGCAGCACAAGGTCCCCTGGGATGTCACCATGGAATGGCTGTGACTGCCTCTGAGCACAGGGCTCTTTACCATCCCCAGAAAGCCCTGGGAAGTCTCCATGGAGCCCCTGTCTGTGCCTGTGACATTCCAGCTCTGGAATAGCCTGGAGACTCTTGGAAGGTCCCCAAGGAACCCCTCTGAGGACCTGTGACAAATCTGATCCTAAGCAGGAAACGATCACCAGCCCCCTGTTGCTATGGTCAGTTTCCATGGCAACCATCACCAGACCCCTGTTGCTATGGGATGTTTCCATGGCAACCATCACCAGACCCCTGTTGCTATGGGATGTTTCCGTGGCAACCATCACCAGACCCCTGTTGCTATGGTCAGTTTCCATGGCAACCATTCCCAGCCCTCTGTTGCTATGGTCAGTTTCCATGGCAACCATCCCCAGCCCCCTGTTGCTATGGTCAGTTTCCATGGCAACCATCACCAGACCCCTGTTGCTATGGGATGTTTCCGTGGCAACCATCACCAAACCCCTGTTGCTATGGTCAGTTTCCATGGCAACCATCACCAGCTCCCTGTTGCTATGGTCAGTTTCCATGGCAACCATCCCCAGCCCCCTGTTGCTGTGCTCAGTCCCTTGGCAGCTCCATGGAGACCCCATGCCGGGGTGGTTGCCATGGACACCAGCTCAGGCCTGCAGCCACAGCCCGTTGCCATGGCAACCACTGGCAGCCCCATCCCCAGGCTCATGGGATCCCAGAACCACAGAATTGGCTGAGCTGGGAGGGACCCATCAGGATCCTCCAGTCCAACTGCTGGCCCTGCACAGGACACCCCAACAATGCCAGCCTGGGCCTGGCAGCGCTGTCCAAACGCTGCTGGAGCTCAGAGAGCCCTGGAGCTGGGACCCTTCCCTGGGGAGCCTGGGCAGGGCCCCAGCAGCCTCTGGGCAAAAACCTTTTCCTGACATCCAACCGGAGCCTGCCCCGACTCAGCTGCAGCCGTTCCCTCCACTCCTGTCCCTGGGTCCCAGAGGGAAGAGGTTCCCACAGCCCCAACCAGGGACCCGCTCCCAAGGCTGTTGCCATGGCCACCAGGGCTGGGACCAGCTGGGATGCTCGGTTTCCAGGGGCCAGGGTTCAGGAATGGGATTCCCCAATTTCCTGCTCTTGCTAAAACCGCGCTGCCCTCGCTGCCCTCCCACCTCCCATGGAAACCACAAAGGCAAAGATCCTGGGCTGGGATAAGAACAATTTATTGGGAACAACAATGATATAAGGAACGAATGGAACAGAAACAATATTGATAACAGAGTGTATAAATAAAACTGTTTACAGGGAAAACTAAAGCACAACTTACTGGGTCTGCCTTGCCACGTATTTCCTCCTGCCTGGAAAGCACACTCTTCTCCTCAGGGACAGAGAGAGAGACAGAGAGAGTGTCCCTTTCCTGTCCCTGGCAATGACCTGAGGTGGGAGTGAATGTAATGACACAGTCATGGCAAGACCCTCATGTTCTTCCATCCCACATCATGTCATTGGCAGAGGCAGGAAAAGGGACAGGTGTCTTCCTAGCATGGATCCGAAGGAAAAATGGATCACCAGGGCTCTTCCCAACATGGATCCTCCAACTATGGATGAAGTTGGGGCAGTGCACAAAAGTCCTCCTGCATTGGGGCATTGGCAGAGCTTCCCTTCCAGGTGCCTCCGTTGGTGTCTGGTTAAGACAGAGATCTGGGTGAAGCTTTTCCCACACTGGGGACACTCGTAGGGCCTCTCCCTCTCCCCAGTGTGGATGTGCCGGTGCCTGATGAGGTTGGAGTTGTGCTTGAAGCCCTTCCCGCACTCAGGGCAGCGCAAGGGCCTCTCATCCGTGTGAATCCGCTTGTGCCGGAGAAGACTGGAACTGCTCTAAAACCTCTTCTGACACTGGGGACACTCGTAGGGCCCCTTCCCAGTGTGGATGCGTTGATGTATGACAAGGGCAGAGCTGGAGCTGAAGCCCTTCCCACATTCCCCACACTCATAAGGCCAATCTCCAGCTGGATCCTCTGGCTGATCAGAGTGCTGCTCTGCCTGAAGCTCTTCCCACACTCCAAGCACTTGTGGAGCTTGTGCCCATCATGAAGCTGCCCCTGGACTACCAGCTCTGAGTTCTGGCTGAAGCTCTGTCCACCTTCCTGGCTCAGGGTGGGTCTTTCCTCCTCAGAGAACCCTGGGTTGGGTTTGGAGCACCTCCTCCTCATGGGGGATCTCCAGGGCTTTTCCTCCCCATTGGATTCTTTTCCCATGGAGCCACTCAAACCGGTCTCTTCCATGTGGTTCTGCTGTGGGGATTTGTCGTCCCTGATCTTGATCCTCAGCTCCTTCTCTGGTAGAGTAAGGACAAGCACAGGATGGGATTTCCCTCCGTGAAGAGGGATGGGGAAGGAGATCCCCCCAGTGCATTCCCAGCAGGATGGCGTTGGCAGCGGGGTTGTCCTGCATAGAGGGGATTTTCTGGGCTGGGAGATGGAGCAGGAGAGAGGGGCAAAGGGGCACTGACTTCCTCCTCACCTGCCTGGGTATCCTGGGGCATCTTCCTCTTCCTCGCAGCCTTCTCCTCCATCAGGTGAAGGTTTGGGAATGGGAAATCCTGGTTTGGGGTAAAACAAGGTGTGAATCCTTGGATTGGGAATTCCTCCCAACCAAATCCATCTCCAGAAGTTATCTGGTGCCCATAAAAATTTCCAAAAATCAAGAGTGAATTAAAAAAAGCCACCAGGAGCATCCCATTTCCAGTCTCATCCCTCTGGGGTTCTGGTGGTCCCCTGTCTCAGGGCTGCTGGGGATCCCATGGGTCCTGGGGATCCCTCTCTCCAGGGTCCTGCTTAGGGATGCTGGGGGATTTCAGGGTCCCCCACTCCAGCCTCCCCCCAGTCCAGTCACTTGGGGGTCCTCTCTCTTCCCGCAACCCTGTCCTGGATTAGGGCAAATTTGGGAGAAAACCTCCAAAGGGGTTTTCTCTAAAAAGCAAATTCAAGCAGCCACTCCCCCAACCAGATCAGGAAAAGACTTCCTCGGAGAAAAGGGGAAAAAACCTCTTTATTTAACAGGCAAAGCATTCATCAGCACAAAAAATGAACAACATTAAACAATAAAACCTCTTGCCGCTACAAAAGAGATGACAATCTCAGAAAGTCCTTCTGTGGGCTGTAGCTCTGCTCACTCAGTCTCTAATCAGTCTCATGTCAGTCCTTCCACTGCTGGAAATGCTGCGGCCCAGGCTCAGCCTGGTGGGCCACAGGTGGGAGCTGCCAGCGGTGTTCTGGGTGTTCAGTCCAGAGCAGGTTTAAACAGCTCCAAAGATAAAGAAAAACCATACTCCAGGGAACTTCTCTGCCTCAGAGAGTTAAAACTAACGAAAAGCAAAGGAGAGCTCTGTCCTGCTGTCTGTCAGCAGACAACTGATACCTTAGGTTTTAAGTTTTTCTGTTCTGTTTTGGTGTGCAGCTTTTAGCTTTATATTAAGTGTTACTGGGATCTTTTCACAGAGTGTTGAAGACAAAACAATCATCTTCTAGCTGGAGACTCAAGGACAATCTCTTCAAACTTCAGGCCCAAAGCATAAACAACATGAAAAGAGGAGGGCGGGCAAGCAAGCAAGGAGGATTAAACTTCATAATTGGAAGCTATTAATTGGGCAGTTAACTCCTATATGCAAATAGACTAAAACTCATAAAAATGTGAGATCTCATGACCAAGCCCTCTTTTGCTCCCATCTTGGAGCCATCCAGGCAGAGCCACAGCTGTGCCTCCGGTACTGCCAGGGTGTGGCCTTTGAAAGCATTTCAGTAAAAATCCACTTTATTCCTATCAGCTCCATCTGGCCACTGTTCCAGCTCCTTAAGGCATCACAACAGTCCAGGAGCCGGAATGCGGAGGAGTGAGTGCAGTGTATGAAAACAAACTACTGCTTCTTCCTCCTCCCCTTCGCTCTCAGAACCAGCCTTAAAGGTGCAGAACTCATTTCTGGGCTAAACAGACGGATGGGGTACGAGCATCATGAAGTCACCCCAGGACACCCCTCTCAGGGTCAGGGGGTCCCGTCCCCGCCTCATCTCCGGGCTGCCGGGGGTCCCCCAGCTCCGGTATCGCCCCTTCCCCTCTCCCCGCCCCGGGGGTCCCCCGTTCCACAGCCCCGGCTCTCACGGGGATCCCCAAAACCAATGTCCCGCCCCGTCGGTACCGGGCCATCCCCACGTGGACCCCTGGAACCCTCCCGAGGGGCGATCGCGGCTTCTCTGCCCCCGAAAAAGCTCCTCTTAGGGAGCCCGGGGATATCCGGGGCTCGAGTCCGGGATCTGCCGGCTCCGAACACTCTCCAAAAAATCCTCCCTGAGACCCCTGGCTGGAGCCGGGGTGAGCTCGGCCTCCGCCCTCCCCTGCGGCTCGGGGCTGGGGGCGATGCTCCCGGGGCAGGGGGTGCTGCAGGCTCGGCGTGCGGGCGCTGCGAGCGCCGCGATTCTCCCCCTCCTGCTCCTGCTCCTGCTCCTCCTCTCCCTCCTCTTCCTCCCGCAGTTCCTCCGCTGCCAGCCCGGACCCCCCTTTCCCACCGCTCTGCCCCGCGGCCCCGCAGCACCGGCTGCTGGCTGGGGGAGCCCCCGATCGGCCCCAGGGCTGGGCAGGGGCTCGGGGACCCCCCCGGGGCGGATCCGTCCCCCGGCCCGAGCCCCAAATTCCGCTCCGGGGCCGCCGGGCTCTGCGGGCCCGCCTGGCAACCGGTGAGTCATCGGCGAGAAATGCTCTGGTTGGCTGGAAATTGGTTAGCGCCTCTTCTGATTGGCTGGAATTTTGAAAGGCGCTGCGCCCTGCGGGTGTCCCCGAGAGCTGCGGAGTCCGGGTTGGGGCTTTTCCCTCTTCCTTTCGCTCTGAGAACATTTCTGATTTCTTTCTCTCCCTCGCTCCTTTCCATTTCTTGTTCAGTACAATCCGAGTTCGAGCCGATCGACAGGTTGCGTTCTCACGGTGTCATTTGCACCTTCACTCAGGCGTGAGAACGTCGGAGAGCCCCCCAGCCCCGAGCACCCTCAGCGGTGAGAGGGACACAGAGCCCCTGGTCCCCAGCCCTGCACAGGCATTTCCTGAGGCCAGAGGGATGGAGACCCCCCGAGCATCCCCCAGAGGGAGGGGACAGAGACTGCCCCGAGCATCCCCTGGGCTGAGAGGGACAGAGACTGCCCCGAGCACCCCCTGGCACACGGGTGAGAGGGAGGGAGACCCCCCAGGCATTCCCTGGGGTGAGAATGATGGAGACCCTCTGGGGAATGGCCTGGGGTGAAAAGGACAAACGCCTGGGGAATGGCCTGGGGTGACAGGGACAGGGACCCTCCCCAGCCCCTTCCAAGCATCCCCCAGGGTGAGAGGCACAGAGCGTCCCCTGGGCACCGGACAAAATAAACTTTGCAGAAATCAAACTTAACTCTGCATAAAATACTTCAATGAATATTTGCTTTTCCCACAAGTCACGTAATGAAAACGCAAACAAATCCCAAAATTTTATAAACTGACAATAGAAGCTGTTTTGTGGCAAATCTAAATTCTATTGGTCCTGCACAGCTCCAGCTCAGCTGCTGGCAGGTTCCAATAAAAGAAAAGTGGAAATTAGGCCCAATACAGAATATGAAAAGGAAGGGGAAGCTCTGTGTAGCTGTCGCAAAGGTGACAGGGACAAAGAGAAAATTTATTCTAACATTTGGCAAAGTCGCCCAGCCTGTGAAAAAGCGTGACAGGGACCGAGACCTCCCCTGGAGGGGGCAAAGTGTGACATTGTCCCCTGTGTGTGTGGCCTTCCCAGGGTGGGGGTTTTACACCTGAGCCAGTTTGGGTAAGGGGGGTGGTGTTCACCCACCCAAGCAGGGATTACCCCACTGTTTCAGGTTGCAATGCAAGATGTAACCAAATGCATGTTTTCAATCACCATCTTCATCAACTGCTATAAACAGGTGGGGTAGTGTTCTTTATGGCTTCCATGACTCATCCCTGATAATGCTCTCCAGGTGAGATACGTTCTGCTAATGGGCCATTGAGTGTCACTGCAGGACTGATAAAATTCCATCATACCATTGTGGGATGCTCCGCC
The DNA here is from genome assembly GCF_028018845.1 of Melospiza georgiana. Taxonomy (NCBI): domain Eukaryota; kingdom Metazoa; phylum Chordata; class Aves; order Passeriformes; family Passerellidae; genus Melospiza; species Melospiza georgiana. Next base: position 4,909,156 of record NW_026652215.1, read on the forward strand.
CAGGGGGAGGATCCAAGCATTCCTACATGGATGTAGGCTGAGGCTTTCAACATCAGGAGCAGCTCGCCTACTGGATTCCCAGAGGACAAGAGCTCTATAGCCACCATTGGACCTTCAGAGGAGGACCAGACCCTTCTACAGGATCACTGCTTCGACAGAATCACGTTGATCACTCCAACAGGACTGCAGCCACCATTTAATAAGACTGCTTCCACCACCCTGCCCAGCAGGGTGTCAGGTTATATCCTGACTCTGTCAGTTTAAGGCAGTGTTTCTGTATCATTGCCTTGATCCTTATTTTGTTATTGAATTGGAATTCGTGCCCGACCCAAGCGCTGCACTTGTGGCTCCAGCATTGCTTTCCAACAAAAACAGGGGAAGGCAAACCTCGTGCAGCTCATGGTATTTTAGAGTGTCTAAAACTCGCTAAGTCATTGATCTTAGAGGTGAGATGCATTTAGAACTCATGGCATGGAGAAGTAGTGCAAGATGGAAAAGGGGAAAACAGAAATAAACTGAGGAAAACATTTCAGATGATTTCTTTCTATTTTCATTTCACTTCTGGAAAGCTGTTTCAGTTTTCCAGGAATCTTCTCCATAGTCCTGTCTGCCCTTTTCAAAAACATTTCCTGGAGAATGAGGTCGAGCTCCTGTCACAAGATGTGCCACCAACTGTGGCTTCTCTTGGCTTTCCACACTGTGCCTGCAGCAGGACTATTGCAGCAAAGCAGGACAAAGGTTTGGAGAACTTGACAACTTGTCCTTTCTTTTCCTGGTGGACTGGGGAGTTGTGCTATGGGTAAGGTTTTCATTGTTCCTGTTCCAGGCTAAGAAAACAGGAGGTGGTACAAAGAATTGTTAGGGAATACAAGCCTGGCTGAATGCAGAGAAAGAATCTGCAGAGCCTGCAGCCACAAGTGGAGAGTGTTGTGATGATCATTCCAACCTGTCACTGGACATCTTGAAAATTACCTGGAATGTGAAAATGCTCTGACAGAGGGAGTTTGTTTCTGAATTCAGTGTGGATGATTCCACATCTGGTGCCTTGGTGCATAAATCAAGAGCACAATCAGTTCACGATAAGCACCAGAACAAGATGGACCTGTCAGAACAGCCAACTGAAACAATCTGAAAAGGAGAAATGCAGAGAATGACTTGGTGAATTTTGCCTGGAAGAAAGGGGAATTTTTTCTAATAATTATTAATACATTTTGGCTTTTGGTTTTCTTAGCAAGGCCATTTGCATCCCAGATTCGCCATGAAGTGAGAAGCCTGAGCTTGTGGAAGTGCCTGAAAGATGCCCTGTTCCTCTGCAGGGACATTCAGGCTGGAACAGGAGCTGGAGCCCTCTCTGGGGCAGCCTCCTCCGAGCTGGAAATTGTGCCATGCTGGGAGAGGAGGAGGAGGAGGAGAAGGCTGGCGCTGTGTGGCAGGAGCAGGAGGTTTGGCCGCAGGACATTCCATCTGCGCCGCTGCCCCGCAATGGGCGGCCGTGCCCGGGGCTCTGGGCCTGGCCCCATGTGCGCTGAGCTCCCTGGGCTGGGCTCAGGTTCCCGCTGGGACTGGGCAGAGCCTGGGCTCAAACTGGGGGCAGCAGCAGTGCAAAACACCTCTGGGCATCTCCGCTTCCTGCTGCTGGGAAGGAGAAATGAAGCGAGTTGAGAAGTTCTGATTTCTGTTTCTCCTGATGGATTTTTAAATTTAATTCCACATTATGGAGGCAAATTCTGTGACAGCCTCTGTCAGTTTATTCTATTTCAACAACGCCAGCAACAGGGCTGTGTTTGAGTTCTGCAAATGTGGCCTGTGTGGCTTTAATTCCCTTCATCTTAGTGTTCAGGGGCTGGTGGGCATTCCAGTATCTGATGATCTTTATGCCTGTGACAAAAATACTGACTTCACTGTCATGAAAGCACCGTGGGTAGAACCAACTGAAAGAGGCACTTGCATTTTTATGGATAAAGTTCAAGTGGCAAGCAGAAGAGGGCCAAGAGCAGCCATGATCCCAAATTCCCAAGGCAAAGGCACCAGCAGCCTCCTCCTGTCACCTCATGGTGAGTCAAAGAGCGCTGAAAACAGTGCTGGAACCCGATCCTTTCTTCCTCTGAGGGCTGGCTCAGGGCAGCACAGGTGGGCCCTGAGCAGTCAGGGCTGTGTGTGGGTGCTGGTTGCTCTGCTCCAGAATTGAGCTGGAAAAAGCCCTCAGGAGCCGAGGCAGGAGCAGGCGGGAAGGGGCCGGTGCTGCTGCTGCTCCTGGCCGGGAGCCCCAGCTGGGCCGGGCCGGCGCCCCCTGCGCTGCGGCTGCTGCTGCTGCCAGAGCCGGGCGGGACTCGGGGACAGGGAACGGACACGGGGGAACAGCAAAGGCCTGGCGGCTGTAGGGATGGTGGCGCTGGGGCCGGGGCCAGCACAGAGCTTCAGCCCGCAGTTAACCCTGAGGGAAACGCTGGGGAAAGGCTCCATTTCAGCCTTTCTGCACTTGTGGCTGTGAAGGGACTGAAATGAAAGCAGAACAAGTAGGGCCCAACCTGTTCTCCTGCCTTGGGTGGAGCCCCAAGCCTGAGGCTGAGAGGGGCTGTGAGGGGCTGTGAGAGGCCATCAGTCACGAGGTGTCATGAAGGGCCTTGAGAGGCCATGAGGGGCAATGGGGAACTCGGAGAGGCCTTAAGGCCCTGTGAGGGGCTGTGGGAGCCCAGGCCCCTCATGGAACCAAGGGTCCATCATGTCCCAACAGGGCCTTGTGTAATCAAATGGACCATGGTGACACTATGGAGCCTCATGGTATCACAGGTGCATTGTTACACAGCAGCCACAGCAGGAATGCAGAACCAAGGAGATCATTGTGACACTGCACAACTGTGCAAACCTGTGAGCCTACCAGGGAAAAGCCAGCAGAAATGCCCTGGAGAGACACACTGTAGGCTCTGGGCATTCCTCACAACTCAGGGCGAGGAAAGAGGCTTCCCCATGGTGCTCTGCAGCACTATGTTAATTTGTCCCAGTTCTGTACTCTCCCTTGGCCTTCTCTACCCCTTTAACTCTTATATGTTCATGTTCTGGTGAGTTCTCCCTTCCCTGTTTTCCCACTGGTGTGTAACCCTACCCATCCACACTGGTATTTACTATTGGTCCCTTCCATGTGTACCGCCCCTGAACCCTCAGAGCATTGGATCCCCGGTGCTCTACTCTGCACCCTCTTTCCCTGTATTTGTACCCTGGACTCTCCTTTGTTTTTGTCTTTGGCCCCTGGACACTTTCAGCATTTCCCTGTGTGTGTGTGTCTGTGTGTATGTGTGTCTGTGTGTGTGTCTGTCTGTGTCTATGTGCTGGTGCTCTCGTGGTTCCTACCCATTGGCACAAGAAACTCTGGGGGAAGGTTGTGTGCAGACCACCTCAGACTGTAACAAAAACTCCCTTTTTTCATTTACTTTGTGGTGGGAATGAACCATTCTGTCTAATAATGATCAGAAAAAATCAGAGCTGTATTTATATAAATTTATCTGGTATTCAATCTTTAACCCTGGGGGGAAAATTGCATTAAAGTTCAATTCCACGTGTCTAATCTTTAACACCTTTGACAAAGTCTGGAGGTGGGATTGGATGCAACTGCTCCCAGTCTCCTCTCTTAGAAGGAATTTGAGAAGTCTAGGGGCCCTGCAGGGGTTTGAGGATCCATGGTGCCTGCAGTACGTAATTTCTCCATCTCATGTCTCAGCAGGAGTTTCTCCAAAAAAGAAATAAAGGTTTTGCCTGAAGCTCCCACTGTGCCCATGACAGGAACCCCTGTGAGTGTCTGGGACATCCCAGCTCTTTGGCAGCCTGGGGACTCCTGGGATGTCACCGTGGAGCCCATGAGTGCCTGTGACAGATCGATGCCTTTGCATCACAAGGTCCCCTGGGATGTCACCATGGAATGGCTGTGACTGCCTCTGACCACAAGGCTCTTTACCATCCCAAGAAAGCCCAGGGAGGTCTCCATGGAGCCCCTGTCTGTGCCTGTGACATTCCAGCTCTGAAAGAGCCTGGAGACTCTTGGAAAGTCCCCACGGAAACCCTCTGAGGGCCTGTGACAAATGTGATCCTTAGCAGGCAACCATCACCAGGACCCTGTTGTTATGGTCAGTTTCCATGGCAACCATCCTCAGCCCCCTGTTGCTATGATCAGTTTCCGTGGCAACCATCCCCAGCCCCCTGTTGCTATGCTCAGTCTCTCGGCAGCTCCATGGAGACCCCATGCCAAGGGTGGTTGCCATGGACACCAGCTCAGGCCTGCAGCCACAGCCCATTGCCATGGCAACCATTGGCCGTCCCATCCCCAGGCTCATGGGATCCCAGAACCACAGAATTGGCTGAGCTGGGAGGGAGCCATCAGGATCCTCCAGTCCAACTGCTGGCCCTGCCCAGAACACCCCAACAATGCCAGCCTGGGCCTGGCAGCGCTGTCCAAACGCTGCTGGAGCTCAGAGAGCCCTGGAGCTGGGACCCTTCCCTGGGGAGCCTGGGCAGGGCCCCAGCAGCCTCTGGGCAAAAACCTTTTCCTGACATCCAACCGGAGCCTGCCCTGACTCAGCTGCAGCCGTTCCCTCCACTCCTGTCCCTGGGTCCCAGAGGGAAGAGGTTCCCACAGCCCCAGCCAGGGACCCGCTCCCAAGGCTGCTGCCATGGCCACCAGGGCTGGGACCAGCTGGGATGCTCGGTTTCCAGGGGCCAGGGTTCAGGAATGGGATTCCCCAATTTCCTGCTCTTGCTAAAACCGCGCTGCCCTCACTGCCCTCCCACCTCCCATGGAAACCACAAAGGCAAAGATCCCGGTCTGGGATAAGAACAATTTTTTGGGAACAACAATGATATAAGGAACGAATGGAACAGAAACAATATTGATAACAGAGTGTATAAATAAAACTGTTTACAGGGAAAACTAAAACACAACTTACTGGGTCTGCCTTGCCACGTATTTCCTCCTGCCTGGAAAGCACACCCTTCTCCTCAGGGACAGAGAGAGAGACAGAGAGAGTGTCCCTTTCCTGTCCCTGGCAATGACCTGAGGTGGGAGTGAATGTAATGACACAGTCATGGCAAGACCCTCATGTTCTTCCATCCCACATCATGTCATTGGCAGAGGCAGGAAAAGGGACAGGTGTCTTCCTAGCATGGATCCAAAGAAAAATGGATCACCAGGGCTCTTCCCAACATGGATCCTCCAACTATGGATGAAGCTAGGGCAGTGCACAAAAGTCCTCCTGCATTGGGGCATTGGCAGAGCTTCCATTACAGGTGCCTCTGTTGGTGTCTGGTAAAGAAAGAGATCTGGGTGAAGCTTTTCCCACACTGGGGACACTCGTAGGGCCTCTCCCCGGTGTGGATGTGCCGGTGGGTGATGAGGGTGAAGTTGCGCTTGAAGCCCTTTCCACAGTCAGGGCATTGGAAGGGCCTCTCATCGGTGTGAATCTGCTGGTGCTGGAGGAGACTGGAGCTGGTGTGAAACCTCTTCTCACACTGGGGACACTCGTAGGGCCTCTCCCTCTCCCCAGTGTGGATGTGCCGGTGCCTGATGAGGTTGGAGTTGTGCTTGAAGCCCTTCCCGCACTCAGGGCAGCGCAAGGGCCTCTCATCCGTGTGAATCCGCTTATGCCGGAGGAGACTGGAGCTGCTCTGAAACCTCTTCTGACACTGGGGACACTTGTAGAGCCTCTCCCCTGTGTGGATGCGTTGGTGTATGACAAGGGCAGAGCTGGAGCTGAAGCCCTTCCCACATTCCCCACACTCATAGGGCCATTCCCCAGCATGGATCCTCTGGTGGCTGATCAGGGTGCTGCTCTGCCTGAAGCTCTTCCCACACTCCAAGTACTTGTGGGGCTTCTGCCCATCATGAAGCTGCCCATGGACTACCAGCTCCGAATTCTGGCTGAAGCTCTGTCCACCTTCCTGGCTCAGGGTGGGTCTTTCCTCCTCAGAGAACCCTGGGCTGGGTTTGGAGCCCCTCCTCCTCATGGGGGATCTCCACGGCTTTTCCTCCCTATTGGATCCTTTTCCCATGGAGCCACTCAAACGGGCCTCTTCCAGGAGGTTGTGCTGTGGGAATTTGTTGTCCCTGATCTTGATCCTCAGCTCCTTCTCTGGTAGAGGAAGGACAAGGACAGGATGGGATTTCCCTCAGTGCAAGAGGGAAGGGGAAGGAGATCCCCCCAGTGCATCCCCAGCAGGATGGCGTTGGCAGCAGGGTTGTCCTGCAGCAAGGGTATTTTCTGGGCTGGGAGATGGAGCAGGAGAGAGGGGGAAAGGGGCACTGACTTCCTCCTCACCTGCCTGGGTGTCCTGGGGCATCCTCATCTGCCTTGAGGTGTCTTCCGCCATCTGGCCAAGTTTTAGGAATGGGATATTCCTAAAACAAGGGAGGAAAACAAGGGATGAGCACAATGAGCTTTGTACTGATTTAAAGGCAAACCTGGGAAAGAGTCTAAGCCAGAATTCCAATTCAGTAACAAAATAAGGATCAAGGCAATGATACAGAAACACTGCCTTAAACCGACAGTCAGGATATAACCTGACACCCTGTTGTTCAGGGTGGTGGCAGCAGTCCCAATAATGGTGGTGCAGTCCTGTTGGAGTGATGAAGGTGATTCTGTCGAAGCAGTGATCCTGTAGAAGGGTCTAGTCTTCCTCTCGAGGTCCAGTGGTGGTTATGGAGGTCTTGTCCTCTGGCAATCCAGTAGGCAAGCTGCTCCTGGTGCAGCAAAGTGTCAGCTTATATCCAGGTAGGAATGCTTGGATCCTCCCCCTGGGCGGAGCATCCCACAACGGGAGGATGGAATTTTATCAGTCCTGCAGTGACACTCAATGGCCCATTCACAGAAGATGTCTCCACTGGAGGGCGTTATCAGGGGTGAGTCATGGAAGAGATAAAGAACACTGCCCCACCTGCTTATAGCAGTTGATGAAGATGGGAATTGAAAACATGCATTTGGTTACATCTTACATTGCAGCCTGAAGCAGTGGGGTAATCCCTGCTCAGGGGGTGAACACCACCCCCCTTACCCAAACAGGCTCAAGTGTAAACCCCCACCCTGGGATGGCCACACACACACAGGGGACAATGTCACACTTTGCCTGCTTCAGGGGAGGTCTCTGTCCCTGTCACTCCCTTGCTCTTCCCCCCTTTTCTCTTTCCATCTCTCTCTCTACCTCACATTTACTGTTCAATAAAATCCACTTTCGGTTTGGTCTTGTTAGCACCTTACTTGGGGCAGAGGCATCTTTCTAAGAATTTTCTTAACCAAATTGCGACATTATTTTGGCACAGTGAGTTCAGGGCACTGTTGTCTGACCCCAAGTGCCTTTGACAACCACATGGCTCCCTCCTCTGAGGAGGCTGTGGTTCTCTCTGGAGGAACTTTTGGAAACTTTGACACAGCTTCCTCAGAGAGACTTATGGGAGAACTGATGAGGAAAACAGCTGTTGAAGGTGGCCAGTGAAAAAGAAAATATTTTGTTGTCTTTCCTTGAAAACTTCACTAAAATCACTGCAGGAAAGGGATCATGTGATACGAGTGAGACTGACAAGGTTCATTCACCCCTAGGTGAGGAACACAAGGGGCTGCTGGAAGTCCCACAAGAAGCCCAGCTCAAGTAGCTCAATTCCCAAATAACTCCTGAGTTCACGCCCTTGGGGGCTTTGCCAAATGTGAGAGTCATTATTCTCTTCGTCCCTGTCACCTTTGTGACAGCTACACAGAACTTCTCCTTCTTTTTAATAATCTGTATTGGGCCAAATTTGCACTATTCTTTAATTGGAACCTGCAAGCAGCTGAGTTGGAGCTGTGCAAGAATTGATCTGACTTGTAATTGACACAGAATTGCTTCTATTTTCACTGTAATCATGTTTGGGATTTGTTTGCATTTACATCATATGTGACTTGTGGGAAAATCAAATATTCATGAAGTGATTTATGCAGAGTAAAGTTTGATTGCTGCCAAGTTTATTTTGCCCAGTGCCCAGGGGATTCTCAAGGGTCTCTGTGCCTCTCACACTGGGGGATTCTTGGGAAGAGTTTGGGGGGGTTGTCCCTGTCACCCCAGGCCATTCCCCAGTGGGTGTCCCTGTCCCTGTCACCCCAGACCATTCCCCAGGGGTCCCCCATCATTCTCACCCCAGGGAATGCCTGGGGGGTCTCCCTCCCTCTCACCCCTGTGCCAGGGGTGTCTCGGGGCAGTCTCTGTCCCTCTCAGCCCAGAGGATGCTCGGGGGTCTCTGTCCCCTCACCCTGGGGGATGCTCGGGGGGTCTCCATCCCTCTGGCCTCAGGCAATGCCTGTGCAGGGCTGGGGACCAGGGGCTCTGTGTCCCTCTCACCGCTGAGGGTGCTCGGGGCTGGGGGGGCTCTCCAACCTTCTCACACCTGGGGAGGCCGGGGGGGTCTCTGTCCCTCTCAGCCCTGCTGTGACCCCACTCAAACATCATTGGGGTCAGAGGGACAGAGACACCCCCAAAGCCCCAGAAGGGCTGAACCTGGGATTTGGTTTGGGACTGAGGATTTAGGAAGGGACTGGAATTAGGGCTGGGGTTGGAGTTGGGGCTGAGATTTGGATTAGAGCTGGGATTGAGGTTAAGGCGAGACATGGGATTGGTTCAGGGCTGGGGTTGGGATTTGGTCTGGGGCTAGTCGAGTCTGGGACTGGGATGAGGTTAAATACAGAACTGTGAGTGTGTCTCAACATGGAGTGAGATTGAGACCAGGATCAGGGTCAGGTTTGGGACTGAGATCACCCAGAGCTGGACAAGGGGGATGTCACTGCAGGATGTCCCTGGCATCATCCCAGCCCTCCTCAGGCACCTGCAAACATGGGGGGCAGCTGGGTGCTCCAAGATCCAGGTGCTCCCACACTGCCCCTCAATACCAGGTGAGCATTCCCTAGGGCAGCCCTGACTGTGACCCTTGGGGCTCTGGGATCAGCCCTCACATCCCTGTGGGAGCATCTAGAGGCAGGGCGAGAGATTTCTGCCCCCCCTCTTCCCTGTGGAAGGATGACGCCCAGCTGCCCTTTTCTTCTGGTGCATCCTCCTCTCCTTCGACAGGGATATTCAGGGACAGGAGTGGAGGGAACGGCTGCAGCTGAGGGGCAGGGTCAGGTTGGACGTCTGGAAAAGGTTTTTGCCCAGAGGCTGCTGGGGCCATGCCCAGGCTCCCCAGGGAAGGGTCCCAGCTCCAGGGCTCTCTGAGCTCCAGCAGCGTTTGGACAGCGCTGCCAGGCCCAGGCTGGCATTGTTGGGGTGTCCTGTGCAGGGCCAGCAGTTGGACTGGAGGATCCTGATGGGTCCCTCCCAGCTCAGCCAATTCTGGGGTTCTGGGATCCCATGAGCCTGGGGATGGGGCTGCCAATGGTTGCCGTGGCAACGGGTCCTGGCTGCAGGCCTGAGCTGGTGTCCATGGCAACCACCCCGGCATGGGGTCTCCATGGAGCTGCCAAGGGACTGACCATAGCAACAGGGAGCTGGTGATGGTTGCCATGGAAACTGACCATAGCAACAGGGTCCTGGTGATGGTTGCCTGCTAAGGGTCAGATTTGTCAGAGGCCTTCAGAGGTGTTCCCTGGGGACTTTCCAAGAGTCTCCAGGCTGTTCCAGAGCTGGAATGTCACAGGCACAGACAGGGGCTCCATGGACACCTGCCAGGCATTTCTGGGGACTGTAAAGGGCCGTGTGGTCAGAGGCAGTCACAGCCATTCCATGGTGACATCCCAGGGGACCTTGGGCTGCAAAGGCACTGATCTGTCACAGGCACTCATGGAGGCTCCATGGTGACATCCCAGGAGTCCCCAGGCTGCCAAAGAGCTGGGATGTCCAAGACACTCACAGGTGTTCCTGTCATGGGCACAGTGGGAGCTTCAGGCAATGTTTACTTGAGAAGCTCCTGTTGGGTCACGAGGTGCAGAAAGGATCCCCAATAGCCCCCACAGATCCCCAAATGTGACTGTTGAATCAGAGATGACACAGACTCAGATCAGAAGGCCAAGGGCTAAAAGCCACCCATTTTTCAATCCTCTTCTTTTATACCTTGGTTTGCTACAGGTGTACCTCATTGGCCCTTCAATCAACACATTTCACATGATTGGCCAATTAAGACAACACCATTCAGTAAACAACTTTACGGAAAAAAGATAACTTATTACAAATATTTTTAGGGTACTTGTTATTGATGTTTGTTTTATGTTGGCCCTTTCTGGGCAGGGGAAACCCTCCAGCAGCAATTCTGTGCCAGGTAAAAGCAGATGCACGGGACTTTTTCAGTCTTCATCTTCCTCTTTATTGTTAGCTTATGTAAAGTTTTGCATTGCTGTCCACATCAGCCTCAGCACGCTGGAAAAGAACCCCAAAATTGCCCCAAAATGTACGGTTTCAAGGTCTTTTAAAGTTGTTTCATACAAGTAACTCTTAAAACATATGTTATTTCGAGTTATCTACCAATAACTCATCCCTTGACTGTCCACATAATCTCTGCACTGTGCTTTCCTTGACGAATCCCTCTCTTCCACCAACACTGTAGAAAATGGAGTAGATGAAGAAGAAGACAGGGACTACACCCCATTTCCTCCATCTTGCTTCCTATCTACACCATACTAAAAATCCCAAAACCGGAATTTCTCACCCAAGTGACATACTATACTGTTATCTATTATTTATTTTACACTTTTGTAAATTCTAATCTAATCCAAAGTCTTGGAAGTCCTTTCCACAGGCAAAGGTGAAAGGCAGTGTTTCTCTGGGGGTCAGAATGCCTCAGAGCAGACAGAGAAATATTCCTTGTGCCCTGGATTCCGACACATTTAACCTAAAAACCTTTAGCCCTTAACATGTGAAGTTACCAAAAAATTTTCCAGGTAAGTAGGATTAGAAGGAGAAGAAATAGAGAACAACAGAAAGACAGAAGATCTACAGAAAGACACGCACATAGGTACCAGCTACTGGGGTTCCAGCATCTCTAACAGAGAAACCCCAGGAAAAGACAGGATCCAGACCATGGGCTGGTGTCGTGCTCTGGCTTTTAACCCCCTGGGCCCTCCTGGGCCCACCCCTGGGGTGGGACTGCCAGTTGCTTGTCCAATCAGAGACAGGGTAGCACCAGATACGAGTGTGTGATTGATTGACAGCTCAGCCAATCAGAGTGGGGAGAGCACAGCATTTGCTCTGTGATTGACAGGTCTGTCAGGCCAGGGTGGGGGGCGGGGCTCTATCCCGCCACAAACCAAGGCCTGACCCTGCCCTGGCCCCACACGGGCGTTCTGAGAATCCCAAGGTGTCTCGGGACATCGATCTCATCCAGCCTCTGACAGCAACCACAGTGACACAATGGAACCTCATGGAACCATAGGTCAGTTGTGACAATGCAGGTCCAAGGACACCACAGTGACACTACAGAACCTCAAAGAATCAAGGGTACTGTTGTGCAAGTCAGGGGCCCTATGGAAGGAAGGGTCCATGATGAAACTGTGGGACTCATAAATAAAAGGAGCCATTGTTTCACAGCGGGGCTGCATGGGGCCAATGGACCCTTGTGGCTCTCTTGGGGCTCCTGAAACCAAGAAACCATTGTGACATTGCCAGACCTCATGGAATCAAGGAGACCATTGTGACAGTGTTAGGACCCATGAAGTCAATGGAACATGGAACAGGTCTGCCTGGTTTGGCCTCCTGGGCGCTGTCTGACAGGTAACCCTGAATTTGACATATCAAGGGCCACTTCCCATCTGACCATGACCCACTGGGGCTCTGTGCTTTTATTTCTGTGGGAAAGAATTGTCTTTCTTGTCTAGGCACTCATGGCCAAAAGTGGGATTCTGCATCTAAAATTCCGTATATCCAAGTGTTACTCCCAGAACAAATCTGCTTGAACAGTCAAGTCTGGCTAGACTCGGCCTCTGATGAATGCCTCTAATCTGCCCCTGCACCACTGGGGCTCAGTTGTTTCCTTCCTTTGGACACCATTGTGACACTGCAGAGGATTGTGGAACCAACAGGCCATGGTGACACTGCAGGCCCTTGTGGAACCTGTTACACTGTAGGAACTTGTGGAACCAAGGGGAACATTGTGACCCTGCAGGGCACCATGGATCCAAGAGGCTTCTGTGACACTGTGGAGTTTGAGGAACCATGGAGACCATTTGGACACTTTGGAGCCTTGTGAAATGCAGGACATCGTAGTGACACTGTAGAACACCATGGATCCAAGGGATCATTGTGACACTGTGGGGCCTCATGGAACCAAGGGACCATTGTGACACTGTGGAGCCTCGTGGAACCAAGGATATCATTGTGGCTCTGTTGGGTGGCATGGTACCAAAAGGCCAGTGTGAAGCAGCAGGGCTTTATGGAACCAAGAGGCCATTGCTGCATTTCAGGGCCTCGTGGAGCCAAAGGGCCATTGTAACCCCGCAGGGCCTCATGGAAGGAAGGAGTCATTGTGACACTATGGGAAGTTGTGGAAACAAGGGAATTATTGTTGCACTACTGGGCCTCAAGGGAATCCAGGGACCATGTTGACACAGAGGGGCTTCATGGAACCCAAAGACCATTAGGATAGTGTGGGGCCTTGTGGAACCATGGAGACTATTAAGATCCTTTTGTAACCATTAAGTACTTGTGTAACCAAGGAGCAATTATGACACCTGAGGGCATCATGGAGGCCAGAGAACCATTGTGGCACTTTGCCTCATGGAAGGAAGGAGCCATTGTGATACTGCTGGGCCCTGTGGAAACAAGGGAACACAAAATAGGTCTGGCTGCCTTGGTCTCCCACCTGACAGGTCTGGCTGACCTTGGAATATGGAAGGCCACTCTCATCCACCCCTAAAACATTCGGGCTCGGGGCTTTCCTTTTTATGGAAAAGAACTGTCCATCTTTTCCTGGTATCCTTGGCCAAAATTTGGATTCCACCTCCAAATTTGTGTGTATCCAAAGATTGCTGCCAGACAAAAGCTGCCAGGACAGACAGGTCTGGCTGGTCTTTAACTCCTGAGTGCCAGCAATCACCTATTTTGAAAACACTGGAAAGGGCTCTGTGCTTTTCCTTGTATGGAAAAAAAATCATCCTTCTCCAGGCACAAATGTATGAAATTAGGATTCCACATTCGTAATTGTGAATATCCACGGGTTGCTCAGAACAAATCTGCCAGGACAGAAAGGTCAGGCTTGCCTTGACCTCTCCTGGCTGCCGTTCATCAGCTCCTGAAACATGGGGCTCCATGGTTTCCTTCCTATGGAGACCAATGTGACATTTGGGAGCCTTGTGAAACGAAGGGGCCATTGTGACATCGAACAGCACCATGGATCCGAGGGACCATTGTGATACTGTAGAGCTTCATGGAACCAAGGACATCATTGTGGCTCTGCTGGGCTGCATGGTCCCAAGAGGCCAGTGCAAATCAGCTATGTGGGAGTTAGCCCAGCTGTAACTCAGAGTGAGTCAGATTTTACCCCGGAAGAACTGGGAGTGAGGTTCTATCTAAGAATCATTTGTTTAATTTAGGATGAGCTTGAGAGTTCCCCCATAAGCCTTTAGTGTTGTTATGCTAAGTTGTCCAAGTTCTATTCCCCTATTGGTTTATTGGCTACTTGTTTCTTCCATATGGTTATTGTTCTAGTTTTCTAGCCCCAAGTGTCTATGTTGTTGCTTCCCCTTTGTCTCAGGTCTTGAGATCCTGCCCCTCGTACTGTGCTTGACTTCTCCATGTTTATTGTTTTTCACCCTGTTATTAAAGTTCTTTTTGGGCAACTCTATCAAACCCACTCCTTTTCATTTTTGCCACCCTCACCCTGAAGCCAGGGAACCAGAGAGGTTTTTTGCAGCCACCCTCACTGTGACATTTGGTGCCCAAAAAGTAACCCTGATGTTCAGGGCTCCCTGTGTCAGTCATGTCAGCTGGGGTTAGCTGATGAATAGGCCAATGCTTCCCGGAAGTCTGGATTGTGCTGCCCGGCAGATTCATCATTGCTTCAAGGAACCTTGGCCAGGATCTGCAGCAACAGCAACGGTTTCACCTGCATAGGATTGCAGGTGGGTTTGGGGAAATGCAAGATATTTATTGCCCATTTTGCCACTGTGTTTTTACAATATGCACCCACGTCCCATAATTGATTTGGTGTGTTCTGGTGGCTCTTACCCATAGGGCAGAGAAAGAGAAAAATGGGCAGCCAGATGTCCAAAGTAGAAAGGAGCATATATGGATGCTTTAATTCTCACTGATCATGACATAATATTTTCAAAGATTTTCAAATAAAATCAATAATGAGATGGATCATTACATATTTTCCCCCCACCTCTGCTGGCAAAATTCATGCCACTGAATTTTGGGAGTCAGTGGGAGTTAAGTTGTACAACCTTTTGATCAAAAGGGACGCCATTGCACCCCTCATGCTCCCCATCTTCCACACCATCTTTGAGACCCTTCACCAGCAAGCAGTGTGTTGAAAACTCAATCCGTTGGTCACTCCTAACTCAGGACCTCCCCTCAAACCTGCCTTTCTCAGATCTTCCCCATTGGTCCAAGATGGCAATGGCCATGCTGTCTTGGAGCATCATGCCCGGGAGAGTTAAGATGGAAGGAGCCCGAATGTGGCTTGGAAGCCCAACCATCCTCCCTCCATCTTGGCTCCTCCACTTCCTGCTCCCACAACCTTCTCTTCTGCCCTGAACGAACCTCCAGACTCCACGCCCACAAATGCAGGTCATGCCCCACTGTCAACCGTTCCATCTTCACCCTGGGTCATGCCTCCAGAACTCCACCCTGGAAGTCCACCATCCTAAATCAAGGCCCTTCCTCCCCAACACCTGACAAAATGGCAGTGCCCTTTGCCTCACCCTCTGGCAACAATATAACCCCCATGGTCAAAGATACTAAGCCCAACCGTCACACTATTTCTAACCCAAATGTTTCTGCTCCAAGTTATTCTTCCTCCCCAGAAGACAGTTTGGATTCCACAGAGCCACCTCACCCCTCAACCCCAGAAGATCCCTCGGAAAAGAAGAAGACAGGCAAATAGTCTCGAAATTCCTCATTGCCCCGTATGTTATGAAAGAAGGGGGCAGAATCCCAGGTATCAGCCATTGGTTTATGGGGAAATCAAGGAGCTATATAGGGCAGCTAAAGACCATAGGAGGGACTTTCCTTCTTTTAATAGCCTAATGAGGGCCATGTTTACAGCACAAATCTTAACTCCCTATGATTTAAAATATTATGACCATGTTGTTGTCACCTACAGAATACACCCTGTGGGAAGGGGGATGGAAGTGTTTACTAAATCAATTAATAGAAGACTATGCTAATAACGAGGCAAGGGCAGAATTGACAATCAACCATCTAGCTGGAGAAGGACAGCACAGCCTACTAGATGATCAAGCAGCAGGTATCCCCAGAGAAGTATTGGATGATATCAAAGAGATGGCTTTGCAAGCTTTAATCCAGGTGTTGGATGGTAGCACCCCCAATTTGGACTAGCTTAGGTGGCTGCAGCTAAAGCTTTAGGACAATTAGACAATCTTAAATGCCTGTTAAGTAAGCAAACCAATGCTACCTCCCTCACACTGAGTGGCCTGCTCTCAGACATAGAGACCATCAGACATGCCACCTTGCAGAACAGCGATAGAGTTTTTACTCTGGGCACATGGGCATGGCTGTGTAGACTCTGAGGGATGTGTTGCATGAACCTCTCCAGCCACAGCGAGTCAATCCACAAATAAATTCAGGTACTGCAGGAAGGGTTCCAGAAGCTTCAAGTGGAAAACAAAGACTGGGTCAATAAACTCTTCCAATCCAAGGGACTAAAGGGTTGGATGATGTCAAGCTAAAACAGGATGATTAATTCTCTTAGTGGTTGTTGTTGTATTGTTAACTGTCCCATGTTTGTATGGATGATTTTAGAAAGTCTTACAAAATTCTTTCAGTTCCATCTTTGTTGTAAAACATAAAGGGGGAAGATACCCAGCACAGGCTCCTCATGGACTCCTTGGACGAGAGAATGGGAGGCCGAGATGGCACAAAAACCTCTCAGAGACTCAGTGTGGGAAGGAAAAACCTTAAAGGTACCTAAAAGTATTCTTAAATCCATAAAGTACCTTAAAACCCTAAGTTTCTCAAAGTATTAATGAGCCCTACCGAGTGTCAGTGCAAAGCTCTCAAGGGATTCATTAAAGCAGATAATTGGGGCCATGATTGCACAAACCTCTCACAGAGTCTGTACCAAAAGGGAAAAAAGTACCTTCAAATAACTGAAATACCCTGAAGCATTAATGAGCCCCACTGAGTGTTGTTACTGACAAAGCCTCTCCAGAGACTAATTACAGCAGAAATTTGAAGGCCATGACAGCACAGACCTCTCAGAGACTGTAAGGCAAAAGCCAAACTCAAAGTCCTTTGAAAAACCTGCAGTCCCTGCAGGGAGCATGAAGGAGCCCCCAGGGCATTTCCCGAGGAAGGCTCCATAGGGAGTCCTTACAGCAGATCCTTGAGGCCACAGGGATGTGGGCTAGGGGGGGATGCTGAGGGCAGGACAGTGCTCAGCCTGGCTGGGGCTGTGCCAGGAGGCCCCAGTGCCTCAGGACAAGGTGTCTCCTCATAGCCCTTGGTGGCACAGAACCAAGGCCCCAAGACACCAAGACTTAGCTTCTCTTTGTCCCTACCTGTCATCACTGCCTCCAGTTATGTGATCTGCCTGGGGCCTGGGGACACTTTCTCAGTCGTGAACCTCGGTGGGACCCATTAAAAGTCCAAGAAACTTTGGAGTTGGGTTCTGACTGGAGCTCTGGAGAGGTTTCTTCAGCTCCTTCTCAGGGACTGATGTTCAGGGCCTGAGCACAAAGCCCCAGAGGCTCATTAAAGTCCTTGTGCTGTGTCTGTGCTGCTGAGCTGGGCTGGGCTCCTGGCACAGAGGCAGCTCCTGGTAACCAAGAAGAGCTTCAAAAGCACATTTGTCTTGATGAGCAGCTCTTCTGCCAGCCCAGCAGGGCTGGGGCACTGCCTGCAGCCACCCTGGGCATAGCACAGAGCCACGGAGAGCTTCAATCAGTCAGGGCTGGGAAGGTGCTGAGAAGTGCCTGGGGCAGAATCACTGCCAGCCCGTGGCACAGGAACCTCTGGCTGCAGGACAATGCAGCTGCAGCTCCTGGAGCCATCTCCTAAAGCTGGAACATCCCAATGCCTACAGACTCTGTGAGTACATTCTCTGATTGTCTCTTGTGCAGAGCAGCCAGGGGTGCCCAGGGCTTTCCTGCAGAGCAGGGTCCAGCAGCCCAGGGCACTGTGCTGGGGCAGGGACTCTGCTGCCTGCCAGGGACAGCTCTCAGCCAGCCCTGGCAGCTGCTCCCAGCACTGGGGAACAAGGTCTGGGTGGGAGGAGACAGCTGGTAAGGCTTGGAAGTGTTCTCCTCGTGTGGGGAGGATGCTGCATTGTTCAGGACTGCTCACAGCATGGCATTTAACTGGAGAACATTTCCAAGTAGATTATACATGTAGCACAGCAAGGCAGGGACTGCATAAAAGGGAAAATCCTGATTTATAATCTACTGCACTGTGTTGTTTGGATGGGAAATCACACACAGATATTCATTGATCAGTTCAGAATTTTTTTTTTTCTCAGATCATAGGAAACCAGGCAGTGACGGAAATCACTAAAGGACCTTTTAGAGGCAAAATCAGTGTCACTTTTCCAGCATCCTCAGGTTTGCTCTGACGTCGCCATCAGAGCCTGCAGAGCCAGAGCTGCCCCTGGGCGGTGCCAGAGCTGGGAGGGGTCTGCAGGCCAGATTTGAGCCCCCAGGGCTGGGCTGGGCTCTGACAGCACTGGCAGGGCCCAGCTCTGGGTACAGGGAAGCAGCTGCTGGCAGGGACAGCCCCAGCCAGCAGAGCCCTGGGCAGGCAGAAAGGAGAAAGTGCCCCCAGGCTATGCTGGGATATTTAAAGTCCTCTCCAAGCCCAACTATTCCATGATAATATTTTTTACAGATCCTTATGCCAAGGCATCACAGCAAATGTGCAACAGCAGCTCCATCAGGCACTTCCTCCTGCTGGCATTGGCAGACACGCGGCAGCTGCAGCTCCTGCACTTCTGCCTCTTGCTGGGCATCTCCCTGGCTGCCCTCCTGGGCAACGGCCTCATCATCAGCGCCGTAGCCTGCGGCCACCACCTGCACACGCCCATGTTCTTCTTCCTGCTCAACCTGGCCCTCAGCGACCTGGGCTCCATCTGCACCACTGTCCCCAAAGCCATGCACAATTCCCTCTGGGACACCACGACCATCTCCTACACAGGATGTGCTGCACAGCTCTTTTTCTTTTTGTTCTTCGTCTCAGCAGAGTTTTATCTCCTTACCATCATGTGCTATGACCGCTATGTCTCCATCCGCAAACCCCTGCACTACGGGACCCTCCTGGGCAGCAGAGTTTGTGCCCACATGGCAGCAGCTGCCTGGGCCAGTGCCTTTTTGAATGCTCTCATGCACACAGCCAATACATTTTCTTTGCCCCTGTGCCACGGCAATGCCCTGGGCCAGTTCTTCTGTGAAATCCCACAGATCCTCAAGCTGTCCTGCTCACACTCCAACACACTCAGGGAACTTTGGCTTCTTGTGTTTTCCATCTGTGTAACATTTGGTTGTTTTGTGTTCATTGTTTTCTCCTATGTGCAGATCTTCAGGGCTGTGCTGAGGATCCCATCTGAGCAGGGGCGGCACAAAGCCTTTTCCACCTGCCTCCCTCACCTGGCTGTTATTGTCATTTTTGTCAGCACTGGTATACTTACCTACATAATGCCTTCCTCTATGTCCTTCCCATCTCTGGGTCTGGCACTATCTGTTCTGTACTCAGTGGTGCCTCCAGTCCTGAACCCCCTCATCTACAGCCTGAGGAACCAGGAGCTCAAGGCTGCAGTGTGGAGACTGATGACTAGATGGTTTCAAGAACATTAATCTGTTGGCCAATTTATGCAAATAATTTGTAATAAAAGTCATCTTTGATAATTCTTGCTTGTTTGGTTGTGGTTTATTTTTCTCTCTGTTTTAATTTAATAATATTTTGCACAATGACAATCCCTTGTTTGTGTCATTTCTCATTGTATTCCTCTCCACCTTCCCTGTGGCCACAAACTGTGTGTGTCAATGAGGGGCTCTGCTTTTGGTGGCTTTGAAGGAACTAAAGGATGTTGCAGCAAAGTTTTCTGCAGAGATGCCCTTTTGTTGCCTTCTCTGGAGCTGCAGCAGCCATGTCTGTGTGCAGAGCTGGGGGCAGATCAGTGCTGGCCCAGCAGCAGCAGCACTTGGTGTTGCCAGTGCTGCTGTCGTGGCCCTGCCCCGCTGCCCTGGTGGCCCTGGTGTTGCTGCAGGGCCTGAGTGCTCTCGGGGCCGGGCACAGCCCTGGGGGTGGCAGTGCCGGGGCTGCAGCAGGGACAGGCCATGGGCACTGCAGGGGCAGTGCTGACGCCTCAGCCAAGGGCCTGGGGGCTCCAGGCTCCTTGCGAAGGCTCTCTCAAGAACACACCCAGGCCAATGCTCAGCACAGAAAAGCCCCGTGAGCAGCCCCAAGCTGGTCATGGGCAGGCTTGGGGCAAGCAGCATGGCTGGGGCTCTGCAAGGGCCCTGGAGGAGATGGGAAGGAGCAGCAGAGCAGGGGCTGATCCATCCCCAGTGCACTTCACAGCCCAGGGCAGCATGCCAGAGTGTCCTCATGGAGCTGCCAACAACATCCCCCCTCTGCAGCCCTGGCCTCTCCCCAGCTCACACAGGTGCCCTATCCTTGCAGGCACAGACATGGCAGCACTGGCTCAGCAGCCCCTGTTTGCATTGCACACAGAAGGCAGGAGCATCCCCATGCTGTTGGTGTGGGGACATGAACCTGAGGGAGCACAAATGCCATCAGCCCCTGGGGCCAGCAAGGGATAGAGAACTTGAACACCTTCCCCCATGGCTGGGCCTGAGTCCTGTGGCAGCTGCAGCTGCTGCTGTTCCCTTGCCAGGGGCTGAGGCCATGGGTCCAGTGCCCAGAGCAGCCTGGCCTGAGCAGAGCTGTGGGGCCAGAGCCAGCTGGGCTGGCCTGGGGAGAGGCCCTTGGTGCTGCCCAGAGCTCAGGGCAGCTGGCAGAGCTTGCAGGGAGCTGGGCTGGGCTCTGAGAGCCTGGCCCAGAAACCATCAGTGTCCATCTCGGCCTGGCTGAGCATGCAGGGACAGGACTCAGGCGAGGCCTTGTGGGGCAGGGCCAGCACCTGTGCAAGGCATTGCAAACAGGCAAGTGGCCCAGAGAGAAGGCTGCTCTGTGCCCTTGGTGGCATGAACAGCGCAGGGAGGGGGCCCAGGACATTTGTCAGTGCCAGCCTCTTTTCCTGCTGGTGGATGTGTTCCTGTCACACTGTGACAGGCAGATCCTTTCTCTCCTTCATTGCTCAGGGCTCTTCCTGGGATGGGCACTGGCATGTGGGGATGTGCAATGCCAAGGGCAGGAGCATGAGGTGGCCCCTGCCAGGCTGCTGAGCAGGGACAAGGAGGCATTGAAGCCCCAGTCCTGCAAGGGTTACTTGTCCCCTCATGGCCTCAGGCCCAGGCCCAGCAGCCATGGCCAAAGTGCTGCCCAAGTTGGCTCTGGCAGGGCTGTCTTAGATGCTGCCCATCCCTGTGCCCTGAGCAGCCCAGGCTGTCCCACGGTGTCCCTGCCCTGCGCCTCTGTCCCTGCAGGCTGTCGGCATCCCCCGGCTGCCCCACCTGGCTGGGCCCTTCCTTTGCTGACAGCTCTGCCTCCTGCCTGCCTCTGCCTGCCCACAAAAGGCCTGTGGCTGCTTCAGGCTCCTTCTGGGGGACCTGCTGCACCACAGCCCTGCCCTGGCAGGGATATTCCTTTGTTTGGTGTCCAGTCTGGGCCTCCCCAACTTGGCAATAATTCTTCCTTTCTCCAGATGTTCACTATTATGTCAAAAGGATTCACTATCTCTGATACCACCTTTCAATCCCTCCCTGGGCTCTCCTCTGCTGTCCTCAGTCTCCATCCCACTGAGCACAGAGCTCCTCTGTCCCTATACAGTGGTCAATTGCCTGATGCCAGGAGCACCTGGACAAGAGGGACAGTTCTTTTCTATAGGAAGGAAACCACAGAACCCCAGGGTTTGAAGGCCAATGAGAAGCAGTCACCAGAGGCCAAGGCCAGCCAGACCTGTCTGTCCTTACAGCTTTTGTCTGAAAGCAACCTTTGGATATATGGGGAGTTTTGGGGGTGGAATTCCATTTCAGCCATGGGTTGCTGGAATGGAATGACAGTTCTCCATAGAAAGGAAAGGGCAGAGCCCCAGCGTTTCAAAGGCTGATTACAAGTGGCCCCAAGGAAGCCAAAGCCAGCCAGACCTGTTGTCAGGGAAGAATCCTTGGAGAGACAGAATTTGGGAGGCCAAAACCCACTTTTGTCTATGGGCATCTGGATGAGAGGACAGTTCCATAGGAAGGAAAATATGGAGCCCCAGAGTTTTAAATGCAGATGAGAGCTGGCCCTCAGGAAGCCAAGGGAACCTGGACAGTCCTGGAAGCTTTTGTCTGGGATCTATCCTTGGATATAAAGTATTTCAGAGGCTGATTCTCAATTTTGGCAATGGATGCCTGGACTTGAAAGACAGCTTTTTTCATGGGAAGAAAAGCACAGCCCCCCAGTGTTTTGAAGGCAGATGAGAGGTGGCCCCCAAGAGGCCAAGGCCAGCCAGAGCTGTGTATCCTGGCAAGTTTCATATGGGAATAATCCTTGGATATAATCAAATCTGGAGGAGGAATCCCAATTTCAGCCATGAACCCCTGGAGGAGAAGGACAGTTCTTTCCAACAGGAAGGAAAGCATGGAACTCCAGGGTTTCAGGGGCTGATAAGAAGCGACCCTCAACATGCCAAGGTCATCTGAATCTGTCAGGCAGCCCCCAGGAGGCCCAGCCAGCCAGACCTGTTCAATGTTCTTGGATCCTTGGGGACCTGCACCATCACAATGCCCCCTTGGTTCCATGAGGCCCTGTAGGATCACAAGAGATCTTTGTTTCCATGAGGTCCAGTGATGTAACAATGGTCTCTTTGGCTCCACAGTGGCACAATGGCCCTTGCTTCCATGAGGCCTTGCAGTGTCAAAATGGCTTCCTTGTTTCCATGGGACTGTGCAATGCCATGTCACAATGGTCTCACTGGTTCCATGAGGCCCTGCAGATCCACAACGGCCCTTGAACTGTCACAACAGTCTCATGGGGTTCCCTTGCTGGTTCACAATGGCCTCCTTGGTTCCATGATGCCCTGTAGTGTAACAATGGTATCCTTGGTTTCACAAGGATGGCCCCGTAGTCTTGTGGAGCCACACAGACCCTTATAGAGCCCCACGGCCCCTTATGGAGCCTCACAGGGTCACTGTGATCCCCTTGATTCCATGAGGCCCTGCTGTGCTACAGTGGTCCCTTGGTTATACAAGGCCCTGCAGTGTCCCAATGGCCCCTTGGTTCCAGTGGGTCCTGAAGTGTCCTAATCGTCTCCATGGTTCCATGAGGCCCCACAATGTCACAATGAGATTTCGTACTGCCAACAACAGTCTCCTTGGATCCACTGTGTCACAAGGGACCCTTGGTTCCATGAGGTTCAGTAGTTTAACATGGATGCCTTGATTCCATGATGTTGTGTAGTGTCACAATGATCTCCTTGGTTCTCCAGCCCTGCTGTGGCTGTTGTGTAACAATGGACCTGTGGTACCATGAGGTTCCATGCTGCGTCACCATGGTCCCTTTGGTTGCACAAGGCCTTGCTGGGCCACAATGGCCCCTTGGTTCCAATAAGGTTCCGTACTGTCAACAATGATCTCCTTGGTTCCACAGTGTCACAATGGACCCATGGTTCCATGAGGGGCCTGGCCTCCCACAGCCCCTCATGGCCCCTCATGGCCCCTCACAGCCGCAGGCCCGGGGCTTCTCCCAAAGGAGGAGGGGTCAGGCCCTGCTTATTCTCCTTTCATTTCAGTCCCTTCACAGCCACGAGTGCAGAAAGGCTGAAATGGAGCCTTTCCCCAGCGTTTCCCTCGGGGTTAACTGCGGGCTGAAGCTCTGTGCTGGCCCCGGCCCCAGCGCCACCATCCCTGCGCCGCCAGGCCTTTGCTGTCCCCTCGTGTCTGTTCCCTGTCCCCGAGTCCCGCCCGGCTCTGGCAGCAGCAGCAGCCGCAGCGCAGGGGGCGCCGGCCCGGCCCAGCCGGGGCTCCCGGGCAGGAGCAGCAGCAGCGCCGGCCCCTTCCCGCCTGCTCCTGCCTCAGCTCCCAAGGGCTTTTCCCAGCTCAATTCAGGAGCAGAGCAGCCAGCACCCACACACAGCCCTGACTGCTCAGGGCCCGCCTGTGCTGCCCTGAGCCAGCCCTCAGAGGAAGAAAGGATCAGGTTCCAGCGCTGTTTTCAGCACTGTTTTACTCACCCTGAGGTGACTGCAGGAGGCTGCTGCTGCTGCCTTTGCTTTGGGAATTGGAGATCCTGGCTGCTCTTGCCACTCCTCTGCTTTCCACTTGAAATTTATCTATAAAACTGCAATTGCCTTTTTTGAACAGTGCTACCCAGAGTGCTTTTGTGACAGTGAATTTAGGAATCCTTTAGATCAGAGGTTTTTTGGAAAGCTG
The DNA here is from genome assembly GCF_028018845.1 of Melospiza georgiana. Classification (NCBI taxonomy): domain Eukaryota; kingdom Metazoa; phylum Chordata; class Aves; order Passeriformes; family Passerellidae; genus Melospiza; species Melospiza georgiana. Next base: position 4,932,792 of record NW_026652215.1, read on the forward strand.
CAAAAGGCGGATCTAAAAGACAGCAGAACTGTGATTACAGTTAAGCAGTAGCCATAAGATTTGTTAACAGAAAAGTTATATTAGAAGTAGAAAGCAAGGACAACTAAAACAATGGTTTTTGTATTAACCCTTGGTAGAATAACTCCGTAAGCTACAGAAAACTATATCTAGTGAGATATTAGAAAGTTCTAATTTTGAGCTCTGTGCATTGTGTTTTAAGGCATACAAGCAGGTATTGTGTTTGAAATAAGCAAGCATTGTTTTAACCAAAGGTACCTGTGCTTGTAGTGGTTGGATGGAGCTACTCTCAATATGCTTTTGATTTGTGGGATTGGTAAAAAATTTTTAAAGTAAGTTGTAACATTGAGTTGTCTGCTGTTGAGGACACGAGCTGCTGGCATCATCCATTTCTCATAACCGTGTAATGAGACTGATGCTGGAAAATAAATAGCTCGAGACACGTTCCTCAGCAGTCCCATCCCGTTGGTGATTTGTACATAGTCCCTGGCCGGCAATAGGTGAACTCAGGGTTTTGGTCACAGGCATCATGGTTAGCAGATCTTGAAATGCTCTCAAGTCCCTGAGCACTAAGTCAAGGAGAATTAAAGCAGCCACACAGGCCACATTTGCAGTGCTCAAACACAGCTCTGTTGCTGCTGCTGCTGCTGCTAAAGTAGAATCAACTGACCAGAGGCCATCACAGAAATTGCCGCTGGAGTGTCAAATCAAATGAAAAAATCCACCAGGAGAAAGAGAAACCAAAACTTCTTGACTCCCTCCATTGCTTCTTCTGAGCAGCAGCAGCAGCAAATGGAGATGCACAGAGGTGTTTTGCACTGCTGATCCCAGCTGGAGCCCAGCCTGCTGCCCAGTCCCAGCGGGAACCTGAGCCCAGCTCAGGGAGCTCAGCACACACAGAACCAGGCCCAGAGCCCCGGGCACGGCCGCCCATTGTGGGGCAGCGGCGCAGAGGGAATGTCCTGTGGCCCAAACCTCCTGCTCCTGCCACACAGCGCCAGCCTTCTCCCCCTCCTCCTCCTCTCCCAGCATGGCACAATTTCCAGCTCAGAGGAGGCTTCCCCAGACAGGGCTCCGGCTGCTGTTCCAGCCTGAGTGTCCCTGCAGAGGAACAGGGCATCTTTCAGGCACTTCCACAAGCTCAGGCTTTGCACTTCATGGTGAACCTGGGATGCAAATGGCCTTGCTAAGAAAGACGAAAGCCAAGGGAATGGATTAGTAGATATTAGAAAAAGATCACCTTTCTTCCAGGCAAGGTTCACCAAGTCATTCCCTGCATTTCTCCTTTTCAGATTCTTTCAGTTGGCTGCTCTGAGAAGTCCGGTTTGTTCTGGTGCTTATCATGAACTGATTGTGTTCTTGATTTATGCACCAAGCACCAGATGTGGAATCATCTACACTGAACTCAGAAACAAACTCCCTCTGTCAGACCATTTTCACATTCCAGATAATTTTCAAGATTTCCACTGACAGGTTGGAATGATTATCACACAATTCTCCACTTGTAGCTGCAGGCTCTGGAGATTCTTTCCCTGCATTCAGCCAGGCTTGTATTCCCTAACAATTCCTGGTACCACCTCCTGTTTTCTTAGCCTAGAACAGTAACAATGAAAACCTTACCCATGGCAAAACTTCCCATTCCACCAGGAAAAGAAAGGACAAGTTTTCAAGTCCTCAAAACCTTTGTCCTGCTTTGCTGCAAGAGTTCTGCTGCAGGCACAGTGTGGAAAGCCAAGAGAAGCTGCAGGTGGTGGCACATCTTGCAACAGGAGCTCGACTTCATTCTCCAGGAAAGGTTCTTGAAATGAGCAGACAGGATTGCAGAGAAGATTCCTGGAAAACTGAAACAGCTTGAAGTGAAAATTGAAAGAAACAATCCAAAATATTTTCCTCAATTTATTTCTGTGTTCCCTTTTCCATCTTGCACTACTTTCCCATCCAGTTAATTCCAAATGGGTCTCACCTCTGAGATCGCTAACTTAGTGAGTTTTAGACACTCTAAAACACCATGAGCTGCACACAGTTTACCTTCCCCTGTTTTTGTTGGAAAGCAGTGCTGGAGCCATCTGTGCAGTGCTTGGGTCAGGTCCAAATCCTGCAGGCAGGGAATGTGCCCCGGCAGTGTGTGACCCTCAGCAGGGACAATGCTCAGCAATCCTGCAGGCGGGGAATGTGCCCTGGCAGTGTGTGACCCTCAGCAGGGCCAATGCTCAGCAGCGTTGCTGTGCTCGGTCTCCATGGAACCATGCCAGGAGCAGCTGCTGAGCTCAGAAGCCATCGCAGCCCCCGCCCTGCCCAGAGCCCCTTGGCAGGGTGGGCTCCTGCCCTGGCTCTGTGTGCCAGGAGCCAGCAGCGCTGGGTGCAGGGAGCCCAGGGAGGGCACAGAAACGCTGGGTGAGAAATGCTGGGGCACAGCGAGATGGGCGAGTGCAGCCGGCCAGGGCAGAGGAGCAGCATGCCCAGGGGGCACAGCCTGCAGGACACATGGCCAAGGGGAGAAAAAAACAAACTTCTCAGGAGGGCGGAGAACAAACTTTTAGTTGCAAACTTCAGAGAATGAAGTATTTGGGAAATCTGAAAAAGCATTGAATTACAGTAAATCACTTGACAAAGCACTGACTGAGCAAATCCTAACCTGTCCAACTTCAAGTTATGCAGATTTTGAGAAGAAGAAGTCAGGAGAAGAGAGAGAGGGAGACAGAGATCCACAGTCAGTCTTGGATCTCAGCTGCTGTGAGCTCTGGAGCCGTGGGACGTGTCAGTGTCACATCTGTGTCACAGCCTGACCTGCTCTGGTCCCTCTCCCAGGTGGGGTTTTCGGGGTGCCAGGGGCTTGGCAGCCACTTTGGGGCTGCACCAGAGGCTGCAGTGGCTGGGGTGGGGCAGTGACCACCCCACCTCTGCAGAACTCTCCCTGCCCCCAAACACACACTGGAGATGTCTGGGGCCGTTCATTTCTCTGCTCTCCAGCACCAAGGCAACGGACTCTGGCTACAGTTCTGAGCTCGTGCCCAAGGCAACCACCCCTGGCAATGGGACTCCATGGAGCTGCTCTCAGGAAACCCGCAAGAGCTGGGGAGTGCCCCAAAACTGCCTCAGAAACATAAGATACCCCAGAATCTCTTCAGGAATGTGGATTATTAAAAAACTCACTCAGTAATGGGCTCCCCCTCCCTTCATCATCCCCAAACTTTGGCTGTCTCATTCCAGACCCCAGCCCACCTCCCTAGTCCCAACCCCAACCCATCCCACCCCTTCTGGACATCATGACCCCCCCTCCCAAGCTGTACTTCCCCAATTTCCCACCTCCCAAACACCATCCCACCCATTCTCCCCACCAATTGCCCATCTCACCCCTCCTGATTTGCAACCCACTTCACCCAATCCCTTTCCAACCCCATTCCACACCAAGTGGCTGTGGAATCAAGGAATTTTGGGTTTGGAGTGCATAGTTTCAGTGCTATTGAGGTGACAGATAAAACCCTATTGTCTCTTTGAGTGCCAAGAAAGGGAGACAACTAAACCAAACACCCCCAAAACCCCCAAACTCCCCCAATAATTTCCCTGAATCCCAGATTCCTCTGAAGCACATGTAAAAAGTGAGGCTATAGATGCCTTTGATGAATTTATTGATTTTTACCCCAATTTTCTCTGTTTTAAAGGGATGAAGATGAATCCAAAGAAAATTAGGGTCAAAACAAAAGAATGTCCAGCTGCCTTCCCAATGCAGATCACCAGGAATGTGGATCGCCAGGGCTCTGACCAACGTGGGTCCTCCCATGGGGGATGAAGCTGGAGCAGTGCATGAAGCTCCCCCTGCAGCTGGGGCATTCACAGGGCTGCCCTTACCGGTGCCTCTGTTGGTGTCGGGTAAAGAACGAGCGGTCTGAGAAGCTCTTCCCACACTGGGGACACTCACAGCGCCTCTCCCCGGTGTGGATGCGCCGGTGGGTGACGAGGGTGGATCTGTGCCTGAAGTCCATCCCACAGTTGGAGTAGTGGAAGGGCCTCTCCCCTGTGTGAATCCGCTCATGTATGAGGAGGTGGGTGTGAAACCTCTTCTGACACTTGGGACACTCGTAGGGCCTCTCCCCAGTGTGGAACCTCTGGTGGACAACCAGGTTGGACCTGTGGCTGAAGTTCATCCCACATTCCAAGCACTTGTAGGGCCGTTCCCCAGTGTGGATCCTCTGGTGGCAGATCAGGTTGAATCTCTTCCTGAAGCTCTTCCCACACTCCAAGCACTCATAGGGCCTCTTGCTGGCATGAAGCTGCTCATGGGCCACCAGCTCTGAGTTCTGGCTGAAGCTCTGTCCACCTTCCTGGTTCAGGGTGGGTCTTTTCTCCTCAGAACACCCTGGGCTGGATTTGCAGCCCCTCCTTGTGCGGGATTGCCGGGGCTTTTCCTCCCCATTGCGTTCCTGCACTGTGGAGTCACTCAAAACAGCCTCTTCCACGAGGTTCTGCTGTGGGGATTTTCCCTCCCTGGTCTCCATCCTCAGCTCCTTCCCTGGGGGAGGAAGGACAAGGAGAGGATGGGATTTGTCTCCAGGCCACCCGAAAGCGGAAGGAGATCCCCCCAGTGCATCCCCAGCTGGACAGGGTTGGCAGCAAGGCTGTCCTGCAGCTGGGGGCTGTGCTGGGCTGGGAGATGGAGCAGGAGAGAGGGGCAAAGGGGCACTGACTTTCTCCTCACCTGCCTGGGTGTCCTGAGGCATCTTCCTCTTCCTCCAAGCCTTCTCCTCCTCCATATTGTCAAGGTTTGGGAATGGGAAATCCTGGTTTGGGGAAAAACAAGGTGTGAATGCCTTGGGTTGGGGATTCCTCCGACTCAAGTCCATCACTAGAAGTCATCTGGTGTCCATAAAATCCTTCAAAAATCAAGAGTGAATCACAAAAAGCCACCAGGATTTTCCCATTTCCAGTCTCTGGGGTTCTGGTGGTCCTCTGTCTCAGGGCTGTTGGAGATCCCATGGGCACTGGGGATCTCCCCTCTCCAGGGTCCTGCTTAGGGATGCTGGGGGGTTTTGGGGTCCCCTTCTCCAGCCTCACCCCAGTTCTGTCACTAGGGGCTCTCCCCTCTTCCCACCACCCTGTCCTGGTTTAGGGCAAATTTGGGAGAAAATCTCCAAAAGCGTTTCCTCTAGAAAGCAGATTCAAGCGGCCCCTCCCCCAACCAGATCGAGAAAATATTTCCATGGAGAAAAGGGGAAAAACCTGTTTGTGGAGAGCATTATTAATAATTGGTTAGCTGAGAAAGGCCACACTGATATAATGCCACTGGTTAAGCTGAAGGAGAAAAGTCAGCAGTCAGCAAGCTAAAAGGAAGAGTCAGCAGCGACCTTGCTGCAACATGAGGATAGGGAGTTGAGATTAGTCCTGAATACATCCTAAGAATATGTAGAAAGTATCAAAAGTAGAACCATAGGAATGTAGAAGTAGGCATAGGTGCTGATATGCAAGCTGACCAATCCTGAGCTCAACTTTTGCAATATGTATGAAGCTCATTATTAACTGTATTTAACCCGCCGTACTGATCAATAAAATTGAGCCTGTGATGATCAAACTGATGTCCTGGTTCCCTTCCGTCGACAAATGGTGGAGAATGCGGGCATAACCGAATCTCTGCCCTTTTTCTCGGATTAAAAGAAAAAGGGATTACGCCACGGTCCGGAAGTTGGGTTTGGGTCCCAGCAGCCGGGACGGTGCCGGAATTTGAAGCACCCTTAAGGTTCACAACTGTGACTTAAGCCAATACGTGTCCGCCGGAGCCTGGAGAGCTGCAACAGCGCGCGCTGATTAATAGGTATGGATAGGCAAGCAGCATATGATTTATTTACCGCCTATTTAGAGCGGCGTGGGATAAAAGAGATAGATTTAAAAAAGGAGTTACCAGGGTTATTAGCTTATGGCCATGCTAAGGGTATCTTTTCTAATCCTCATACAGTTCATGAGTTATCAGAGTGGAGAAAGTTTGGGGAAATATTGTGGGATACAGTACTAGATGATGATAAGTCAGCAAAGAAATTCGGGAAGTTATGGCGGGTGGTGTATAACACGTTACTTCAGCAGGTCTCTGAGAGAAAGGCAGCAGAAAGGGCAACAGAAGCTCATAAGAGGAATATAGGGTATGGTCGTGAAGATGATCCCCTGGCACCCTCTGTAACTAAAGTACTTATGCCTAAGAGTCCCCAGCAAAGTGGTGTGGAGGATTTCTCTATAGGCGCAGTGGAACCGTCTGCACCTTTCCTGTCAGAGAGGGAGGGCGACTCGGATGGTGGGGGTAAGAGCAAACCAGCTTTGCCTCCGCCACCAGCTTCAGGCAGGTCGGATGGTGGGAGTAGGGGCAAGCCAGCTTCGCCTCCACCGCCAGCCTTGCCTCCGCCGCTACCCCTCAATGAGCCGGCTCCGCTTACAGCCTCGGTGGGGGGGTCACCTCCCTCGCCCGAGCCGGCTCCAGCGGGGGGCTGGTTCCCCCTCGCAGGCTGGCTCTGCTTGAGCCGGCTCCGGTTTCACTGCCAGCTCCAGCGGGGGAGGGGGGGCTCCCGCTTCCCCCGCACGAGCCAGCCTCTGCTTCACTGCCCCCCCCGCGCGAAACCTCGGTGTCTGCACCGAAGCGCCAGCAGCATAGCACCCTTAAAGGGCCAGATCCCATCCCAGGGGCACACCGTGATCCATGGGGGGAGATGGCTAAACAGAGGAGGGAAGCTTGGGCTGCTTTGGCGAAAGAAGTAATGCAAATGGGGGATGGTGAGGCGGTTGAAATAGCTTCTAGTCTTGCATGTCCAGTTACATACACACCACAGTATGATGCACAGGGGAACCTTACGCATAATATAGCAGAATATACTCCCTTAGATTGGAAGCTGTTAACTCAGCTACGTTCTACGGTTAGTCAGTTTGGAGTAAAAAGTGAACCTGTTAAGCAAATGTTAGATTATCTTTTTAATACTCAGGTTTTATGTCCTAATGATTTAAGAGGAATAGTTCGGTTGATATTTACTCAGCATCAGCAGTTATTATTTAATGCCCATTGGCACGCGTTGGTAAATGAATCAGTTGCTGTACAACGAGCCCAGGGAGACCCATTACATGGGGTGACAGTAGAGGAGCTGATGGGCTTAGGGGCATATTTGCGTACAGAGGCACAGATGATATCGGGAGCTGATAAACTTAGAGAGTCTATGAGGTTGGTGCGTGCTGCAATAGACATGGTTAAAGAGCCAGGAGGGTTACCGGCTTATATGGGCATTAAACAAGGTAGGGAAGAATCATTTGGAAATTTTATTGATAGAGCAGCTACTGCTATAGATCGGGCTGGTGTTGCAGGGCGCTGTTGAAGAAGGTGTGCTTTGCAAAATAGCAATCCAGCAACCCAAAGAGTGTTGGCTACTTTAGGGGCAAATTAGACTATTGAGGAAGCATTAGAGCGAATGGCATTAATGCCAACAGCTTCACAGGCATTTATAGCAGAAGCCTTAAAGGAATTAGGATTAGGGTTGCAAAAGCATAGTCTACTCAAAATCAGGTGTTAGCTGCTCTTGCTCCTCTCCAAAGCGGCTCACTGGCAGTCACGTAAAGAGGCTCGACACCATTCATCAAGTGTTACCGATGCGGCAATGAGGGACAGACACAAGTTGGAGCCGTGACATCGGAGACACCAGCTGCTGCCATAACATCGCTGCTACCTCCTGTCTGCAACCCGCAACAACCGGGAGCCTCGGCTTGGACTTATCAGCAGCAGTAGACGTCACACTAATGACAAACCAGCCTGAGAGGATACCCACTGGAATAAAGGGGCCTCTTATATTAAATGGACAAACATGTGCAGCATTATTGCTGGGACGTTCCTCTATAATTATGTTGGGATTATTTGTTTTGCCTGGTGTTATCGATGCGGACTTTACAGGGGAAATACAAATTATGGCTTACACCCTTTATCCTCCGATTAAAATTACAAAAGGACAACGCATTGCACAATTGGTACCACTGTCACAAATGACATCAGGAATACAATCATTTACTGGTCAAGCATGGGATGAAAAAGGTTTTGGCTCTACTGGTGTTACACTGTTAACTGTGGATTTACAAAATAGACCAAAACAAAAGGTTGAAATTACCTATGGGCATCAAAGCATAACACTTTATGGATTATTGGATACAGGAGCAGATACTAGCATCATTTCTCCAGAAGCCTGGCCACAACATTGGCCTCTATTTCCCTCATCAAACATGCTCACAGGAGTAGGAGGATTTACATTGGCAAGCAGGTCGCCGTCTTTGTCTGTGTGCATTGAGAATCAACAAATATCTGCTGTGTTTTCAATTGTTCAACTGCCTCCTACAGTTTCCTGCTTAATTGGAAGGGACATTTTAACACAATTGGGAGTGGTGTTAACTAATCAGCACCCTTTGGGGTAATTGCCATTGCTTGGACTTTCCCCATTCCACTCACCTGGAAAACGGATACACCGGTGATGGTTAAGCAATGGCCATTAAAAGGGGAGAGTCTTATGCATGCCCATGAATTGGTACAGGAACAATATACAAAGGGACACCTGCGACTGTCCACAAGCTCTTGGAATACACCTATTTTTGTAATCAAAAAGAAATCAGGGAAATATCGTTTGATACATGATTTGAGGGCTGTAAATGACCAAATGGAACCAATGGGGGCCTTACAGCCTGGTCTTCCAAATCCAGCTATGATTCCAGAACACGGGCCACTTTTAATTATTGACCTAAAGGATTGTTTTTTCACTAGTGGCCTGCATCCTGATGACATGAAGAGATTTGCTTTTACTTTACCAGCAATAAATCGTGGGGAACCAGATAAAAGATTTGAATGGACATCTCTTCCGCAGGGCATGCGCAACTCTCCCACTTTATGTCAGCTTTATGTTGATGCAGCATTACAGCCACTACGTTGTAAATGGCCAGCAACTATAATATATCATTACATGGACGATATTTTGTTTGCACAGCAACAGCCATTCTCCTCTTTACAGATTAACACCATTAAAAATACTCTTGCTGCATATTCACTTGTTATTGCTGCAGAGAAAATTCAGACTACAAAGCCCTGGAAATATTTGGGATGGACTTTGACGGATCAAACAGTGATACCACAAAAATTGGAATTACAATTGGACATTAAAACTCTACATGATGCACAGAAGTTGCTGGGAGACTTACAGTGGCTGAAGCCTATTGTGGGAATACCAAATCACTTATTAGAAGCCCTACGGCCTTTGTTAAAAGGTGTGGACCCTACTACTCCTGTACACCTGACAAAGGAGCATTGTCTTGCCTTGCAGCAAATTAGTAACTGTGTACAGCAAGGGTATGTGTCTCATCGACAACTCGACCACCCCATTGACCTTACTATCTGGAATAGCCCTTGCCACTTGCTTGGTGCTCTCTCTCAGTTGCAAAAGAAAACGGGGGAGATACGGGTGTTGGAATGGTTATCACCACCACTACAGCATAAGAAAACAATATCTTCAAAAATTGAACAATTGGCTGCATTAATCAAAAAGGGGCGTCTCAGAATTCTTGAAGTGGATGGTAGAGAACCTGCTACTATTAGATTGCCTATGGAAAAAGAAACCTTGGACTGGTACTTGATAAATTCAAAGAATTTACAAGAAGCATTATTGATGTCACCTGCTAAAGTAGAGACTAGTAAATTAGTGCCTAGAGTTTTGCAATGGATGACAGAATGGAACTGGATTACTCGACCTTTGAGAGAAGAAAACCCCATAGATGGAGCTATTACAGTTTTTACAGATGCAGGAAAGAAATCAAAGCGTGCTGCTGTTACCCGGCAAGAAAAAGGACAATGGAAGCATCAACTCCTCACAGCAGACCCTGCAGATAGCTTACAAACTTTGGAATTGTTAGCAGTAGTATGGGCGGTGTCCAACTTACAGGAGCCTTTAAATGTGGTCACAGACTCTATGTATGTTGCAGGAGTAGTCAAACGAATAGAGGAAGCAGCAATTAAGGAAGTGAATAATAAACGATTGTATGAGTTACTGATACAGTTAAGGAAAGCTTTACGGGAAAGAGCAAATGGTACCCTTAAGCAGTATATTGAAAAACATCAAGATTTGACAGATCCACAAGCATGTTTGGTTAAGGTTTTGTATGTGATTAACCATTTATGCATTTTTGGGGAAGATGATACCCCTCCTGCAATGAAACATCATCCGAGGTCAGGTCAGGAAAATACTAAGGAAACAGAGGTCTGGGTTAAGTATAAGAACCCAAGTACAGGATTATGGGAAAAACCTGCAAAAGTATTATATTGGGGTCGGGGGTATCTTTGTGTTTCCTCACCTACAGGGCCTTTGTGGGTGCCTGCTAAGTGGACTAAACCTGTTTTTGATGCAGCCTCTGGTGGATCGCCTTACGGAGGAGGACAGGGAGCGACTGGGGAAGAAACTGCTTCTAGTCCTACAACCACTACTGTTACAATTGAAGGGGTACTCGGAAGCGGTGGACAGAGCACTGACATGTCACTACCGGACGGACCAGGAGTTGATTCGTTTCATTGACTCATTATCAACTTTTCACTTAACAGATCCAGCGAAACTACATTGCCTTGACTGTCACAATCCACATTGTGCTGCCTGGATAGCTCTACGTTGTGGGGGTTGTAAAAGAACTTTTTGGATAGAACAATCATTATTGTGGGATTTGTGGTGTCACACTTGTGAACACGAGCACACGTGGGGAAAAAGCTGGCAAGATGAATTAAGGAGACAAACGGGGCAAAACGCATATATAGCTTTAAATCTTTATGAGTCTCCTGAACAGAAAGTTCTTGCTTATTATCGATGGGAAATACAATGTATTGTAAATAGAATTAAGGTTCAAAGTAAATCACATATAGTTTCTATAAGGTGTAGGAAATTAGTGCCTTTAACACAGCATTCAGTTGTAGGACCCTTCCAAGGGGATCCTGATAGAGCATTAGATTGCTGCATTGATAAGTTGCAAAAATTAAGTTTGAAAGTGGCAAGACCAGTGAAATTAGGAGCAGCAAGTTTGAAGACAGATAAGAAAAAGAAGGCAAAAAAGGGAACGGTCTCATTTGAATAGGGGTATCAGTGATTGCTAATTAATTTTCTATGATTAGAACAATTTTACTGCTGTGGGACCCTCGGGAGGATATAGTTGTTGAGGAGGATAACGAACAAGAACTACGATTACGAAATAAGATACACCTTGTGTTAAAGAAAGACCTCGAGCTGTTAGCCTCATATGGTAAAAAGGCTGAAGAGGCTTTGCGATCACCACCATTGAATTGGTTGCTTTGGATTGAAGAACCATGCTTTTATACTGGTCCTTACTTACATTCGCTTCCTTGTTATGTTTGCAAAAAGGATAAAGATAAATGCTATGCATGGGTAGCTTTGCATTGTGCAGATTATAATCAGGTTTATTGGTATCCACAGAGGTCATTGGGATATTTATGGTGTACATCTTGTTTTGGAAAGTGGATTCGAAATCATATCTGGGTTAGAGCTCTTGAACAAAGTACTGGCCTGCCAGGACGGACAGGATTACAGCTCTTTGAGAGTGCAGAACAAGTGATTATAGCATAACTTAGGTGGAAGTTACAGGAAAACCTTAGAATATTTGAAATTACTAAAGCCTCACGCATCATAGCAGCTCGCTGTAAAGCTGATTTGCCTTCAAACTTACCTCATGCTATACCTGTGAGCAAGGATGCTGATTTAGAATTAGATCAGTATATTCAAAAATTGACTCAGCCTTACAATAGACAATCTAGCAAACCAGGGAAAAGACAGCGAAGAAAGGAAAAACAATGCAAGCAGAAGGAAGAAAAGGAGAAGCAAAGCAAGCAGAAAGAAAAATGAGGTTTGTTTTTGTTATACTGCTCAATGCTCTAGCAAGTGAAGCAGTAGGGATAACACACTTTAGTCAACCAAGGGAAAATTTATGGGTGACACTTGCTAATCAAACTAACCAATCATCACTTTGTCTTAGCCTTGGAGGAGTCACTAACCCATTTCGAACATGCCTGGTGGGACTTCCGGTGTGGTCTCCTGGAGAATTTTGCAGTTTGATAAACAATCAAACCTTATGTATGTCTAACATGTCAAACATCACATTGCCGGTGCAACAAGGGTATACTGCAGGTCAGAGTGATGGCTATCGTCAATGCTTACTAATCCAATCACTTAACACCTCTTTGCATTCTCCTCCTGAAGAATTGGATCTTTTTGGAAGTACAAATGCCAGCATATCTAACACTACAGCTGGTGGATGGTTTAGCTTCAAACTTTTGGGTGCTCAGAATTTAAACCAACCTAAAGAAACATGGGCCACCCTAGATTCATCCCTGAATGTGAGTGAATTCTCTCCACAGCATTACAGTCAATGTAACGGCACAAATATCACAGCACCAATGAAATTACCCACAGGAATATTTTTGATTTGTGGAGACAGGGCATGGAATGGTATACCAGCTAAACCACAGGGTGGACCCTGTTTTTTGGGAAAATTGTCACTGTTTCATCCTAATGTGTCCTTGCTAATGCAGCTGAGTCAAAATTCAAACAGGAGAAAACGTAGCATGCATGACTTAGACTGCAGCAAGATAGGAGATCCATGGTTTTGGGGCACATTCAAACAGGTGGTGGTTTCAACTATCTTACCAGGAGGATCTGCCAATAAAGCCATGAATTTAGCAAAACAATTAGGATGCTGGGCAAGGGATGAGCTGAACAAGACATCACAAATTCTAGACATGTTAACTGCAGATGTGCAAAGTGTTAACCATGCTGTTTTGCAGAATAGAGCTGCTGCAGATTTTTTGCTCTTAGCACAAGGGCATGGATGTGAAGAGTTTGAGGGAATGTGTTGCATGAATCTGTCTGATCATTCGGTGTCCATTCACACTAAGATAAAAGAATTACAACAGGGACTTCACAAACTTAAGGAAGAAGACGGTTTAGGAATTGACGAATGGCTTAAAGGCTTGGGACTCGGACCGTGGCTGAGGAACCTTGTGATCTATGCTATAGGACTGCTGGGTGTAATTTTACTGTTTTTGCTTATTTTGCCTTGTAACTTTAACTGTATTCAAAACATGGTCAGCCGTACAATAGCAAAAACATGGCAAACTAATTTCCTTGCACAAGAAGAAAATGGGGGAAATGTGGAGAGCATTATTAATAATTGGTTAGCTGAGAAAGGCCACACTGATATAATGCCACTGGTTAAACTGAAGGAGAAAAGTCAGCAGTCAGCAAGCTGAAAGGAAGAGTCAGCAGCGACCTTGCTGCAACATGAGGATAGGGAGTTGAGATTAGTCCTGAATATATCCTAAGAATATGTAGAAAGTATCAAAAGTAGAACCATAGGAATGTAGAAGTAGGCGTAGGTGCTGATATGTAACTGACCAATCCTGAGCTCAACTTATGCAATATGTATGAAGCTCATTATTAACTGTATTTAACCCGCCGTACTGATCAATAAAATCGAGCCTGTGATGATCAAACTGATGTCCTGGTTCCCTTCCGCCAACAAGGCTGAAGGCCCATCTGTCAAGGAGCCGGTGAAGGAGAGGAACGATGGCTCAAAGAAGCCCCAGGCCACATTGTCTTCTAGCAAACGGTACTGAGAACTTTTCTTAGATGTGACAAAGCACATGACAGGCTTTACACGTCTCTTCCTCAGGAAAAACTTTCTGGCAGAGATGACCAATGCCACAGATTGTTTCCTTTCCCTACAAATGCTCTAGGAAAAAAAATGTCTACTTCTGTATTGTGCTGAACACAACTTCTCTGGAGGAGTGTCCACAAAAATGGAGAGACAAAAAGACACCCATTGGCTGCAGCTCAGACGATCCAGTGCAGTGGCAAGGGCAGTGTTGTGGAGGCTGGGAGAGGGCCAAGTTTCTGCTGCCTGACTTGGGACAAGTAAATTCAAACAGTGTTGTAATCATATTGTTGTATATCATATTTCCAGAGTCTCATACCTTCTGGGTGGTTTTCTCACAGCAGCTGTTCACAGCAGTGTTGTGGTGGCTTCCCAGCCAGGGCTCCTCTGCAGCCCTCCCTGAATGCCTCACCCCCTTTTATCCCAGCTACCTCCACGGGCCAAAGCTGCTGCCCAATTAAGGACATCACAGCTGCAGCCCATTTACAATAACTAGAATCAGGGCAGGGTCACTTATACAATACAGAGATCTTTTACTGCCATACATATATTTACTCAGGCCCCTATAAAACAGGGCTTTTTTTTCATCTGAGTGGAGTAATTTTCAGATGGGTGTTTTGATGAGAAATCTCAGTCTGGAAGCAGGATGCTGTTCCACAAAGATGCAGTTCTCATCTGTGAGTTTTGGTCTGGCTGAATCACGGTTCTTTCCTTTAAACAGTACCAAGTTTGAGTAGTAAGGAGCAAGGCAATTCCTGAACAACTTCAGTCAACGGGTGTCTGACTGTGGACTTTATGCCTTGATATTCCTGTCCTTCATATAATTTGCTTGATGGACAGCATGTTTGGTTTATTGCCCCCTGTGCTGCAATCAGCATTTAAGACAGGAATTTGCTCCTTGCTGTCTCTTCATGGCAGCTGCAGAGCTGCTTGTACCTGTTCTCCTCTGATGGCAGAGGGGGTTTATTTAGCTCTGTCCTGCTCAGCAGTGGCAGGAAAGTGACCACATGCCTCAGTAGCATAGCTACCATCTTCCTGTGCTCTTGGAAGAGTCAGGTTGATCAGGAGAATTGTTCCCAGTGGGGTTGTGAAGCTGTGCATCTGGTCTCTAGGGAAGCAAATGAAATTTGAGTGTAGTTCTGGGATGTCTGGCTTTGGTTTTTATCTCTTACTGATTTTCTGAATCCTTCAAATACGGCCCCGTTTATCTGTTCAGATGCACCTGAGCTACTTTTCCAGATTGTCATGCCTGGTTGTAGAGACACTTCTCCAGAGTGATGAGTTTCCTTATTCTAAGACACACATGTCCCATATGAGGAGGCATTTAAACTTGGCAGTAGTGTCTCTCTTTCTCCACAAAGCAATGTGACCTGTGTGCCCTGGCAGCCATCTGAAGATAGATCAGATGCATCTCATCCTTGGTTTTCCTGAGTGAGCACTGGTGAGAATGTCACTTGCAGATTGTCTGCCGTAATGATTATCTTGAGGTCCATGTTGTTCTTCAGAGCCTCATGATTTTCCAGCTTGAAATCACATGATTAGGAAAGCTGCTCAAGATATTTTACTCACAATTAACTGAAGGTATTGTCTGTGGCTGCAGCTCTCTCCATAGAGAGCAGCAGGCAAACTTTGCCAGGCATTTTTCTGGGGAAGGATGTTAGAAGATCAGAGAAAAGAGTGAGAAACAATTCTTATCTTCACTTGCTGCACCCGTTGTTGTGAACATGTGGAATGTGACATGGAGATTTGTTTACCAAAGGGTAATTTCTTAATTGGCCACTGGTGATGGTGTTTTGGATTCAATTGACCAATCTGGTCTGTCTGTATCAGACTGTCTCTAAGGGCAATGAGTTTTAGCATAGCATAGCATAGCATAGCATAGCATAGTGATTGATCAGCCTTCTGGAATCATGGAGTCAATGCTAATTATTTCCTCGACGGGGATGCCATGCTACGATAATTATAACCACCAGGTCCTCATTTGGTTTTATTTTCCAGGGTGAAATCTCCCTCTGATGGACACCTCCTACACTGTGCAAAAGCCCAGGTCACGTCACCTCCAGCTGTGGAAGAAATGGAGCTGCTCCAGAAGCTTTACCATCTCCTGGAAGCCAAGGGGTTTCAGACAAGGATGGAAGGAGTGGAAGTCCTCCTAGACCTGTGCAAAACCAGCCCCCAGCTCATCTCCACTAACATTGCCCAAGTATGTAGGGTATCTTCGCTGCTCCTTTCCTTTAGCTCCTTTCCTAAGCCTGTAGCAGCAAAGTTAATTCAGTGTGTCTTGGCACTCCGTCCTGGCTGTTTGAGACACTCTGGTCCCTCTTACCCAGACAAATGTAATTCAGGTCCAGGCTTCAGGACAAGTTGTTTCAGTCCAGCTGTATTTGTCTGGCAGGTGCCTATTGCTGCTGTTCATCAGATGATGGCAGAATTTTCTGCTGGTGTAACTGCTGCTCTCTCCTACTCCCAGCTGGGTGAAGTGAAGGGAATCCAGCCCCTGAAAGCATGGCAGTTGTTCTCTAGACCAAAAATGAGTTTGCATAGGGAAGAGAAGTATCAGGCTGGGTTGGTTTAAACCCAGTTGTTTTTTTTAAGAACACTTCTGTATACTCCATCTTGTCTTACACAAGCACAGCTCTGGCTACTCATTTCCCTCCTTGTTCCTATTCCTCTTGGTAAAGACAGTGCTCACCCTTCTTGGGGGTCTGTTTTTCTCTTTGGAAAAGGAGGAAAACAGCTAAGGACTCATCTCTGCCTTCTCCTCCCTTTAGCTGCTTTTTCCCTTTTTCCAGCAAAAGGTGCCTGATAATGAGGCTCTCAAGGGACTGAACCTGCTCTAATGAGAGCTGTACAGCCCATGACATTTCAGAAGTCTACTTGTTACTTAGAGAAATGGTCTGGATCCTGGAAGAGTTGATCAGAGCCCTGCACTTCTCCAGACACTGGCTCTGAGAAAAACAAAAGAAAACTTAGATCTCCTCCAGCCATAGTTTTGGCAAAATCATAATTGCCCTCAGTACTTGAGGCAACTGTATAGAAAACCGGGCATTGTAAACATCTGCTTCCATTCAAAGCAAAGGTACTCTTTAGCATTAATAAATGGAATTAATTTAATGATTTATAGATGGAGAGAAATACCATAGGAACTATTCTGTCCCCAGCCAAACCTCTTAAAAACATCAGAAAATCTTTCAACCAGCATGAGGTTGTGCCACCATCCCAGTGAGTTGCCCCCAGGAAACAGTGAAATTGTGCAAGCGAATGCTGACCTGACAGAAAGAATCACTTTCATCTTTGACATTGCTGACTGCTACATCCACTCTTCAAACAAGGACATTTGAATCCAGCCTTCACGTTGCTTGTTCTCTTCACAGATTTTTGAATATTTTGTCCTGAGAATATCTGAAAGCCACAAGAAAGTGAAGCAGAGGGCACTGGATGTGCTGGCTGAAATCACAGGAGCCCTGAAAGATGCCTTGAACCCGGTGATCATTGGTTTGGTGGAAGGAATAACAAAGAACCTGAACTCAAAGGATCCCCGGGTTCGTGGGGCAGCTGTGAAAGCACTGGGAGAATCCATTGCTCCTTTGGGTAAGGCTGAGCCCTGGCAGGGACTCTCCTCAGCTTCATCTCTGTCTCTCCTGCACAAGAGAGCGCTGAGTGCCTTGACAGCTGCTCTTGTCTGTGGAACACTGCAGCTGACACCCACCAGAGGCTGTGCAGGTGCAGTCCTTATGCACCATCCCCAACAGGCTGGAATGGGATCAGCATTTCCCAGCAGTCCCAGGAGCCCTTGGCTCTGTGCTGCTTGTCTGAAGAGCAAGTCCTGGGCAACAGCTCTGCTACAGTTCAGAGGCAAAGGGGGTTTGGAGTTTGTTTGGGCCCCGTCTGACTTCCCAAATGAACAGCTTTGCTGTTGGCATGAAGGGACACTGAGCCATCAGAGCTTCTGCAGAGCAGCCACCTGGGAGGCTCTACATTAGAGGCATTAGCTGCCTATTTTCCACTTTTCTTCTTTGTCTTCTATGTTCAAAGGGGAACTTGTGATTCACCAAGTTCATTTCTTTAGAACAAACAGGTATAAACCCAGCTGTCAATGACGCCTTGTTCCACATGTTGTTTTGCATGGGACAAGATGGCTACAGCAATTAACTACATAGGCAAGGGCTGCTCTAAATTCCTTTGCCACACACATTTGTGTCAGCTCTGAAAATTCCATACTGGTGGAATATGCCTGAAAAAAGGAGTGTTGAAGAGGCAGGTCTTCAATAGGAGTTTCCACTTTCTCCTCCTCAGCTGCTCTGTGATCTCAGGAACTGCCTGACTCAGTGCCTTTCTGTGTCCCAAGTATGGGGCTCTTCCTTTGTGCTCTGAGATGCAAAACCTTTTCACTGATTCCATGTGACTGAACTCTCGAGGTCCCTGATGTGAAATGTTTTAACACAGCTCCTGCTACAGCAGACAAGTTTGGATTTATAAATGTGAAAGGAGAGCTTTTCTTTTGGAATTTAAAACCCTGCCAAGTATGCTGGAAGGAAATAAGAATAGGATTCAAACATCTGCAGAAATGTGCTTAATTTTATAAAATGGGGTTGGCCCTGCCCTTTCTCCTATGACCTGAGAAAAGTGAGCAGAAACGTGTGTTTCCCTTGTAGATAAAGTGTCCCTGCTGAAAGAGTTCAGCTACCAATGGAATCACCTGAGTGGCCAAGCCCTGCTGGATGTCACCGAGCGTATCACAGGTTTGGCCTCCCCTTCTGAGCCCAGAGCTCTTCCCAGGGAGCATTTACAGGGAATGCCTGTGAGCAGACAGCAGAGCAGCTCCTCCAAACCAGGAGGTGCTGAGCTTGTCCCTGCTGCCCCATGGCCAAGGCAGGTGGGTTTGGCAGGTTTTCCCTGGCTGCTGCAGAGCTGGGCAGCACCTGAGATGGGGGCAGCGCTCGGCCTGGGGCTGAGCTCTCACTGGGGCATCTCAGAACCACCTCCAGCAAAGGGAGGGCTAAAAATGCCCCAGCTGGCTCCTCTCTGGGAAGCACAGGGACATCTGTGATCTTTGAGGGGAAATGGTGGCAAATGCTGTTTCAGGGCATCAGTTTGTTTTGTCCTCACAGAATTCTTGTTTTTCTCTTGTAAAGTTTTGAGGCTGAACTGTGCAGAGCCTGGGGGTCACAGCTTAGGCCAGAACTCAACAGGAGTGTCAGAGGCACAGGTTTAGTGCAAGGCAGCCTCTGGGGCACAGGGACAGAAGCAGAGTGCTGAGGCTCCCTGCCTGTGCTGTCAGAGGGGCCTTGGACTGAGACTTTCAGGGTGTGCAAACAGTGTCTGCCCGTGTCAGCGCTGTCTAAAATGCTACAAATGCAGCTGATAATTGATTCCTCAGAGGAGCTTGCTGTGTCAGCAATAGCCAAGGAATGGAAAAAGGATAATCTCAATATATAGCAGAGAAGATTATAGATAGCCTTGCTTCAACTGGGGCTAAATCCACTGCTAATTATGCCAACTTCTTGAAATGCAAGGTTTAATACACTTTGTGTCTTCATTAGGAATCTCAAAAGGGCATGTTCAGTGATTGGGAATGTCAAAGGCCCTTTAAAGAGCATTTGAATAAAGTAGATCTCCAGCAACAGCGAATTTAGTTTAGCTGTTCTTTGAAAAAGAGGTCATCTTTTTCAAAAAAACGATTTAACCATAAATTTGGAGTACTTTAGAAAGAGCAGATGTTCTCTGCGATTTAGTAGGAACAGACAGGTGCTCCTCCTGTTCAGTAGTCACCGATGTCTTTAATTGCATTTAAACTCAAATGAATTTCCATTTTAAAATGGGTACCATAACCCTTTCCTGCTTAGCAGAATTGGTTTTGGGTACTTGCAGGAGCTCTTTCATTTTTGCTGACTGCTGGTGGAATAACAGCATAGAGAAAATGAAGTCTCTTCCACCACAGAATATTAAATGGCTGCTAGATAACATTTTGTCTGATCAGAAAATAAGAATGGTCTCCAGAGCATTTCAGGTTTTGATCTCTCAGCCAAATCTGCCATGCAAGAAGCCTGTTGGTAGTAACTTTTTGTCTGTGTTTGATATAGTTCAGTTCAGAAAATGAGCAGAGAGATTTCAGAGACAATATGAGAAAACACTCATGTTTTGGTTATATTTGAGTTCCCTGTGTAGCATTTTTCTTTCTCTATGCCCTTATTCAAGTTGACATTATAAGAAAAATTGCCATTAACATTGAGAGGGGAAATGGCATTAAAATGTGGAGATGCCCAAATGCCGCAGCAATGAGTTCTGGGTAATTGTCTAAGACACCCTGAGGTTTGAAACAGCTCTTTGTTGGAAGCCCCAAAAGCATTCTGCCAAAGACCCCAGCTGGTAACTGATGTTTCTCATCCAGCTGTCTGGCAGCAGCCATCTCTGGTGGGCTGGAGTTTTGAGGTGTGTTCTAATCCTGCCCTTTGCTGTTTGCCACTGAGCACAGGGAAGAGCCAGATTAGACATTTGGCACTTGACATCAAAGTTACAAAAATGGAATCATCCTTTTATTAGAAATCTCTCCATTTCCTCTCTATGGTGCATTTCCAAATCTTCAGTGTGGGTTTAGACAACTTCTTAATGGGAATCAAAGGCAATTGGACATTTCATTCATTGTTCATGCAGAAAGAGATTGTGAAATAATTTAGTAAAGGTAGGAAGTCTGCCACAGGGCCAAGGCTATGGTTGGAGCAATTAGTGCTGAGGGGTTGGTGGTTCTGTTTCCAGGATGCTCAGTGGCTTTGCCCGTTTCTGGACCAAGGGGCCCTGGGTGCTGTTTTGCTGCTCTTGGCCAGAGAGGCTGGCAAGAAGCAGAAGCAGAGGCAGATCCTTGTTTGCATTGAGGCTGGTGGGTAAGGAGCTGTGTCTCTGTCCCGGCAGTGCTTGTGCAGGGGGTTCATGCCATGAGCCCTGAAGTCACCCAGCGCGACGCCCTGCCCGTGCTCTGGCCCTGCCTGGGGAACAAGGCGCTGCCTGTGCGGAGCGCCAACGTGCGCACCGTGGCCACCAAGCTGGCCTCTGCCCTCTGCAAGGTGATGGGCACCCCGCTGAAGGAATGTGCTGCCAGCAAGCCTCCACACGTGCGGGAAAACCTCTCCAAAATGCTGGGCTGGTGAAGGCGAGATGTTCTCCAGAAAGCTGAGGAAGCGCTGAGTTGGACACCTCTGGATTTGCCTTTTGAGCTGTGCCAAAAATGACAAAATCCTACGGATGGTTGTGCATTAGTCCCCACTCTCTCCATCACATTTTCTAGTCATGTAATGGGGGGCCTGAAGCAACTCCAGATGGAGGACAAGATGAAGGGCAGTCATGGCTCAGCCTCACACAGAGGTGAGGGGGGACCTGGGCCAATCTCTGCTGGGAGGAAGGGTCTTGTGGCAGCCCAGAGAGGCTGTGCACATTGCCAGGGAACAGCTGTGCCCTGCATGTGCCCCTGCAATGAGCTGTGCTGTGCCAGTGCCCCTGGAGCTGTGGGGCTGCTGAGCTGTGGGGCAGGCAGAGGAGCAGGAGGGTGCGTGTGGAGCTGAGCCATTCCTGGGGAGCACAGGGCTCTGGGCTCCCTGCTGTCCCAGGGCAGCCCAGAGGCCAGGCTGGGCCTGTGCCAGCTCTGGGCAAGTGGCTCAGGGTTTGCCCTGGCCTGCCTCAGTGTCTGCCAGCAGGAGCATGTTTCCCTGTGCAGCTGTTTGGACATTTCCAGGAAATATGTCCCATGAAATATGGAGCTTCAGATGCTTTAGGTTTGCATGGTGGCCTCTGTTAAACTTTGCCTCTGTGTTAAACTTTGTGTCTCCATTTTGCAGATCTGGCTGGTTACAGTCCTACCGAGAAGTTTTCTCCGGACACTTCCGATGTTCCCTCACCCACAAAGTCCTCGCCTCCCGTCCAGAAGAGCTCTCTTTCCTCCAAGCTCAGGAAGAAGCTGCCGCCTGTGTGAACAGTGTTTGAAGAATAGGATTGATGTGTTAGGCTTGATAGTTACAGCTGTACATATGTTCTGATCTTTAGATGTAGTTTTGAATTAATGTCTTTTGATTCTGTCTTTAAGTTTTGATGACATATTTTTAATGGTATATATTTTATTTTGATGATGAAAAACAAAAATAAATAAATAACAAATAAATCAGGAGGAGAATGTGAGACCATGACCTGCTAGCCTAGAGATTATGGAAGTGCAGCTCACTCCATGTGCTAGTGTCTCACCACATCCTTTCCTCATTGGGCCTCTCCTCTTCCTCTTTGGCCATGGTTTCTTTGTGTCATTTGTGCTGCTGTTTTCAACTTGTCATTGTAACAGGGCCACACATTGACATGTTTGGGGGACAATAGATCCAAAAGATCCTGTCTAGTCAAAGGTTTTTTACCTAGGTGTGTTCTGTGCTCACCAACGGCCTGAGCAAAGAAACCAAGAGAAGTGTGCCCAAATCCCAAAGCTTTGCTCTTTTGCAATCTCCCACAGATCTGGCTCACAGGTGTCTTCAATCACAATTCCATAGGTAAGAAGAGGTCGTGTATTTCACTGGGAAATGATGCACTGCTTTGGCAAAGTCACCTGTACGTATATTTACCCGGGACAGCAGTGCAGCTGTGTTGTTTGCACCTTGTTTACAGAAGGATGAGTGCACTGGGAGGCCAATAACAAGTGACAAGGGTTCCTCCAATCTGCACTGCAGCCTGGGCACCATTCAGCCCAGAGCTAGGGGATCATTTGTTCCCATGGACCAGTGCTTGCCAGTGGAATGAATTCCTGCACAGCTGGAAGAAGCAATTCTGGATTCAGCTCCAGCTGTTGGTGGGCAGCATGATCATTGACAATGCTGCCCTTCCAGAAATTATTCTGCAGTTTCCTTTCATAGTCATTTGAAGCTTTTAAACTTCACATTTCAATTTGCTTTGCCTTAGGGAAAAACACTTCTGGGCCCAGTGCAAACTGTCACCCTTTGGCAGCCAAGTCCTCAAGGTTGCCAGCTTCTGATGTTACAGAATGTCGCCTGGCTGAATGAGTTTGCTTAGCTCTGGGTCTAGTCCTGGCCTAGTAAAACAGTTGGTAGCTCTATACCTTCCTTTCTCTTCCTCCCTCTTTTTCCTTATTTTTCCTTTTTCCCCCAGTTCCTCCTCAATGCATTTTGCTGTGGTTATTCAATAAAGGTACATTTGTTTTGGTTATAGCAGCAACTCTCTCTACCGTGTCGGTGTTTTTTGCACTCTGAGATCAACCCACAAGCTACCACAAAACGCGTTCGTAAGGACGGATCGTGACACTTGTATACATACTATAGAAACCTTCTATCAAACCTTAAAAATTCTCTACAAATTCATTTCCAACATTACTGGGCCTGGCACCGCCCAGATCTGGTGTTTGCTGCCACCACCAGTGCCCAGATCTGGAAATTCCCTTGTTCTGGCAGAGCCAAGTCTAGCAATTTTCTGGTAAAGAAAGCCAAAATCTGGCAATTTCTGCTGCCGGCACCGGCAATGCCAAGATCTGGTGTTTGCTGCCACTGCCCGTACCCCAGTCTGGACATTTCTTATTCCAACACAGCCCGAGTGCAGCAATTTTTTGGAAAAAGAAGACAAAAGGCAGCAGTTTCCTGGTGCCAAGACTGTCACCACCCAGACCTGGTGTTTGATGGCACCGCCCATGCCCAGATCTTGATATTTCCCTGTGCCGCCACAGCCCAAGTGCAGCAATTTGCTGGCAAAGAAAGCAAAACCAGGCAAATACCTGGTGCCTACACTACTCCGATCTTGTGTTTGCTGGCACGGTCAGTGCCCAGATCCGGAATTTTTCAAATGCCTGCACAGCATAATTCCAGCAATTTCCTGGCACAGAAAGTTAATATTTGGCAATTTCTCAGTGCCAGCACAACCCAAATGCAGCAATTTTCTGGCAAAGAAAGCCAGAATCCAGCAGCTTCCCAGTGCTGCCACCAGCACCACCCAGATCTGGTGTTTTCTGTGCAAGTGCCCAGATCTGGAAATTTCCCAGTGCTGGGAAATTGCCCAAGTGCAGCAATTTGCTGGCACAGAAACCCAAAACCCGGCAACTTTCTGCTACTGGCTCTGGCACCGACCACATCTTGTGTTTGCTGCCCCAGTACCCAGATTTGGAAAATACCTGGTGCCAGCACAGCCCAAGTCCAGTGATTTGCTGGCACAGAAAGCCATAATTTTGAAATTTGCACGTTCTGGCTCCAGCACCATCCAGCTCTGGTGTTTGCTGGGACTGCCAGTGCCCAGATTTGGAAATTTCCTGATGCCTTCACAGCCCAGGTCTAGCAATTTGGTTTTAGCTAGCTTAGGCAGAGAAGTTCCTCGGACTGTGACTTTCCTTTTTCTTGAAATTGTTTAAACTTTCTCTGGACTGAAAACCCAGAAAACCAACGGCAGCAGCTCACACCTGTGGCCCCCCGAGATCTGGGACACTGCATTCCAGCACCAGAGGGACTCAGGAGAGACCGAGTGAGCCAACTAAAACCCACAAAAAGGACTTTCTGAATTGGCCATCTCTTCAGCACTGTCCGAGGTTTTATTTAATATTATTCATTTTTCATGCTTGTGAATACTTTACTTATGAAATAAACTGGGGTTTTTTCACTTTTCTCAAGGGAAGTCTTTTCCTGAACTAGTAGGGGGAGAGGCCGCTTGAACTTGCTTTCTAGGCGGACCCCTTTTGGAGGTTTCCTCCCAAAATTTGCCCTAAGCCAGCACAAACAGTCACAATGAAAATTTCACCAGTGGCATAATTTCCTGATGGAAAATCTTGTGACTGAAGCTCGACCTTGCTCTCCATGAGAGATTCTTGGGAAGAGCAGACAGGAGAAGATTCCTGGAAAACTGAAACAGCTTTCCAGAAGGGAAATGAAAATGAAACAAACAATCCAAGATGTTTTCCTCTATTAATTTCTATGCTCCCCTTTTCCATGTTGCACTACTTCTCCATCCCAGTAATTCCAGATGCATAGCACCTGTAAGATCTGTGACTTAGTGATTTTTAGGCACTCTAAAACACCATGAGCCACACAGAGTTTTCCTTCCCCTGTTTTTACTGGAAAGCAACACTGGAGGTGTAAGTGCAATGCTGGGCTCAGGTAGGAATCCTACCCCAAGGGAAGGCGGCCTGGCAGTGTTTGACCCTCAGCAAGGACAATGCACAGCAGCAAGCGAGGGGATCACTGTGCCAGTGTGCAGGAGTCAGGGCTCTGCATCTGGGCTCAGCACTGCAAAGTTCCCGTGTTTGGGCAGACGGAGGGGCTGTCCCCGGGGCGCGCGGGGCTCGAACGTGGGGCTCGTGGGGCGAGCGGGGAACGGACACGGGGACGAACGGCCCCGGTGCTTCAGTTGCAGCGGCGGCAGCGGCGGCAGCGGCAGCAGCAGCGGCGGCAGCAGCGGCAGCAGCAGCGGAAGAAGCAGCAAAACCAGATTCGTTTTCTCTCTTTCTTTCTCTTATTCTCTTTCTTTCTCTTTCTCTCCCTTTCCCTCTGTCCGGCACCCTTTTCTCGGGGTCACTTGCCCGGCGTCCCTCCCCTCTCCCCGCCTCCCTCTCCCCTGCCGGGCCGGGCCATGCCCCCGGCCCGCCCCCGGCCCCGGGCGGGGCTGCCCCGTGCCCGGCCCCGGCCGTCCCGCCGCGGTCTCGCCTCCGCCCGGCTCTGGCCGTGCTGGCGGTGGCGCTGCTGGGCGAGCATCGGTGCCGGGGGCCGGGGCGGCACCGCCGCCCTT
Source organism: Melospiza georgiana (assembly GCF_028018845.1). NCBI lineage: Eukaryota > Metazoa > Chordata > Aves > Passeriformes > Passerellidae > Melospiza > Melospiza georgiana. The sequence continues at coordinate 4,958,250 of NW_026652215.1, forward strand.
CGGCTCCGCCTGGCCCGAGCCCGGCTCCGGCCCCGAGGCAGGCCCCAGTCCCGGCCCCGGCCCCGGCCCCAGCTCCTCCCGGGGCCCGCGGAGGACACACGCGGCGCGGCCGCTCCCGCCGCCTCCGCTGCGGCTTCCCCGGCCCGAGCTCCGCCGCTCGGCAGCGCGGCCGCCGGCCCCGAGCCTCCCGTGCCGCGTTCCGAAGATGGAACGCCGGGGCATGGCCGGCCCGGGGCGGGTGAGGGGCGCTCGGGGGCCGTTGCTGGCCCCGGGCCGAGCGCTGACCGCCGCGTCCCGCCCGCAGGTGAGGCGCAGGAGGCCCTGCAGGAGCGGCACCGGCTGGGCTCGCTGCTGGGGCGCGCTCCAGGCACAGCCATGGAGCAGAGACCTCCGAGAGTGCCCAAGCTGGCCTGGGTGGAGGAGGAGGAAGAAGGCCCTGGAGCTACCCCAGCGCAGGAGATTGAAGAGGTGGTGCCGTTCCAACCACCGCAGGAGGGTGAGGGGCAGAGCTGGGTTGCAGGGCTGGAGCCTGCAGCCAACTTGGCCCCATCCCATCCCATCCCATCCCATCCGATCCCATCCCACCCCATCCCATCCCATCCCATCCCATCCCATCCCATCCCATCCCATCCCATCCCATCCCATCCCATCCCATCCCATCCCATCCCATCCCATCCCATCCCCTGGGGAAATGCCCATGGACAGGACGGAAGAGGGGCCTGGCAGACACCCCGCAGTGGCCGTGCTCCATCCCCCTGGAGCATCCCGGGGCTGTCCCTGCCTGGGGAGCGCAGGGCTGGGCTGTGCTCTCCGGCCTCTCCTGCAGCCCCTCAGCTCTGGCTGCGCTTGCTCTTTGCCAGATGCAGCGCTGGAGTGCACACAAGAGCAGGAGTCCAGCCGTGGCCGTTTCCGCTGTACAGGGCAGGTACCTGCAGCCCCCCCGACCTGGGCCTGCTGTCCCTGCTCAGCCCAGCACTGTGTGTGGAGCACTCCATGCAACATCCCCGGCTTCTTGCCCTTCTGCTACAGATGGCTGGCAAATTCATGAAGAGGATTCAAGAGGAAGAGACCAGCGTCATGGGCACTGTGGTCAGAGCATACCCTCCCATCTTCAAAACCAAGAGCAGTGCTGCCCTGCTGGATATGCTTGTGGAGGAGGGTCCTTCCAGTCCAAAGCAAGTAAGCAGCCTGTGGCCTGGCATCCATCCTCCCAGCAATTGCTTGGCCTCCTAAACCACGCTTGCTGCTCACTGTAAGCCTTGAGGCCATGGCAGTGTGGTGGCAAGGGAAGCACTTTTCTGGGGCAGCTGGGCACATGACTCCCTCTGGCAGCTTTCCAAGTCTCCTCTCCCTTCTCCAGGTGCCTGCCATTGTCAGGTACATCCACCAGTGGCTTGTGGCCAGTGAGTTTCCTGAGTACAACCTGCACAGGCCCCTTCTGGATCTGACAGAGGCACAGCCCGCTGATGTGGTGATGGCTCTCCTGCGTGTGGCCCCATCATGTGACAGGTACAGGGCCCATGTGCCCACAAGGCTCAGGGCTCAGCAGCCCATCACCCTGTACAGCCTGTCCCAGTGGTCTGACACACAGAGAATTCCAGGGCCCTCTGGCTCCCCCCTTTGCCAGCCCCCAGCATGCTGCCATAGGCCCTCCCTGCTTCTCAGGGGCCAGTCCCCACGGGCTGGGCTGCCTGTGTGCTGAGGGCCAGTGGGCAGAGGCAGAGCTGGCAGCCAGCTCAGTTCCCCACTGCAGCCCAGGCCATGGTGCTGTGTCTGAGATCCCCCTGAGACAGAGCTCTAACCCCACAGAGCTGCTTTGACCATGTGGAAGAGCATCATGTGCTCGCCCCGGACTGCAGAGCCAGTGCTGCTAATACTCCTGGATGTGCTGGGGAGCTGGCCAGAGCACAGCACGTGCACCTCTGATGGGGACAGAACGGGTGTCTTTGGCCTGACTGTGAGTTTCTGCAACTGGCCTTTGCTGGCCCCAAGGCTGCCTCTCCAGCAGCTCTCCATCCTCCTTCCCCCACTGCATCTCCCTGCCTCTGGCGCTGGCCTGAAACCTGGCCCAGGGGCAGCTTCAGGCCCACCAGGCCCCGTGCTCCCCCTGCCAAGGTCTCTCCGGGCCTCTCCCTGCCACACTTGGGCCCTGCCACAGGGACACCTCGGCACTGAGTGCTGTCTCGGGGGGCTTTGTCCTTTGCAGGCAACTGTGGTGATGTGGAAGATCCTCCAGGTACCCTGTGTCCCACGTGTAGTGAGGCTGTATTTCCCTCGCCTATTTGTGCATCTGCTCTTCCAAGTGTTCTTCAGCACAGAAGAGATGGCAGAGGAAGTGGATACCTTCTGGAAGGGATGCCAGGAAGAGCACGGCCTTGCCACCAGCCCCAACAGGTGCTCCATCCCACTCCTCCTGTCCCTGCCACGTCCCTGGGCAGGAGCCAGTGTTCCCAGCATGACCTGGGCTTTGCTGTGCACGCAGGTTTGCAGTGCAGACTCTGAAGTCCCTGCTCTGCCGAATGCAGCACGAGGATGTGGTGGTGTCAATGGAAGGCAAGCGTGGCTGGGACACGCTGCTGTGTGCAGACACCCACCACTATGCCGTGGGTCTGCTGGCCAGGTGAGACCCTCTTCTCCCCACTGCCTCTGACATTTGTGCTCTGTGCCCAGGGAGCACCACACGGTCCCCGAGGTCGTGGGCCAGAGGGCCTTGTCACTGAGGGATGGCCAAGCAGATTGGAAAAGGCTGGGAGAAGAGTGTGCCCACCAGGAGCTGCCTCCCAAATAGCCCAGGGCCCCTTGCAGGATGCTGGGGAAAGACCAGACCTGTGTGTGTAAGTCCTGGCAGAGGTTGGTCCCCCTGTCCCACAGTCTTGGTTACTTTATCTCCTGCCAGGAAGATGTGCTGTGTCTCCATCCCCTTGTGTTCCCGGATCGCTCGCTACCTGCTCCGGCTGCTCAGAACACAGGAGCCACGCTGGGAGCTGCCCGCCCTGGCGTTCCTTGTGGAGGTGAGCCTGATGGCCAGCGCTGCCTGGCTGAGCTGCCTCCCAGCTCTCTGCCCTCTCGGAGCCGCAGCTGCCTGGCACGGTGCCCGCGGCCTGTGCTGCTGCCTAGGCCCGGCCCTGTGCGGCTCCGGGCTCCTGACAGCCGGGTCCCTGTCACTGCCCTGTGCCTTTCAGGTCCTCAAGTGGCTGGACTTGAGTGAACGCGGTGTTAACAGAGTCCTGCAAATTTTGTCAAGGCAGCTGCAGAGTGAATGCAGGGAGAGGCATCGCCTGGCGCTCAGGGCCCTTCTCAAGCTCACTGATGATCCCTGCATGGTGAGAAGGGGTCAGCAGCTGAGGCTGAGCTGGGGAATGTGGTCACTTGGGCTTGGCAGGGCTTTGGGTGCTGGGGCAGCTGCTCCCAGCTCTCCTGCCTCCTGGTTCAGCTGCCCAAGTGCTTTAGGACAGGCCTTTGGCCTCCAGGCCCTGCGGCAGCAGGATGGCATTTCATAAACTTGTGTTCTGCACAGACCAAAAACATGCAGAGCCTGACTGAAAGTCTTGTGGAGCTCCTGTGGGATGGAGAGATAGTTATCATGACAGTCATGCTACTCAACTCTATCATCTTGGACAGTGACAGGCTGCTGCCCGGCCCCATCACACTGCAGCTCCTTGAGGCGCTGCTGCCACTCTTTGACCATGTAAGGCTCACTGCTCCCAGCCACAGCCACTGGGTGCTGCCCAGACACTTTATGCCCTGTGGATTTACAGGCTTGCGCCAAGCTGAGCTCCGTGCAGCCAATGCTGAGGTCTTTTTTTCTTCCTTTCATACAGGACAATAGCCAGGTGCAGGTGATCTCCATACTGCTCTTCCAAACATTGGTGACTCATCCAGAGGAAAAGGCAAAAAAGGACCTGAAGGCACCCCTGCGCAAGAGCCTGCTGCCACTGTTCTTCCACTGCCATGATGAGAATCAGCGTGTGGCAGAGGTGAGGACTCGTGGGCTGCTGCTGTCCCCCTGGCAGGGGACTCGGCTGCCTCCTGCCCTGTGCCTGCTGGACTGCAGCCTCCTCAAGGCCTTGGCACAGGGACGCGGGTGCTGTGTCCTGCACTGTGGAGCCATGTCCATGTCTCTACTGCTCTCCAGGCTTCTCAGGAAACGCTGCTTTGTGTGGCTGAGTTCCTGAAGAGGAGGGATCTTGAAAGACTGCTGAAGAACAAGAAGGTGTGGAAGTTCGCTGAGTTCCTGGTAAGGAGGGCCTGCAAGCCCCAGCCTCAGCCTGGAGAAGGCCCCTGAGGGAGGTGCTCTCAGGGGTGTGCGGGGCTGGCAGCTGTGCCCGGAGCTGCACCCAGAGGCCGCGCGGGCTCTTCTCCAGGCTCCCGTGGGCCTGAGTCGGGTGCCCATGGAGCCCCAGCCCGGCGGGGCTGTGGGGCGGCAACACGGTTCTGCGGGCAGCAGCCGGCCCTCTGCCCCCTGCCCTCGGGAGCCCTTGGCCAGCGGCTGCTGGCCGCGCCTCAGGACTGTGCGGGCAGGGAAGGCCGGGGATGGGTGCAGGCAGCGCCCAGCCCAGGGGCTGAGCCCGCGCCAACCCTTCCCTCCTGTCGCTCTCTGCAGCTGGCAGAGGACAGGAGCCGAGTGGCCGAGCACCTGCGCCGGGCCCTGCCCTACCTGCAGAGCCCACAGGAGCCCCTGCGAGAGGCGGCCATCAGGTTCATGGGTGAGCCACGTGCCCGAGCTGCCCCTCCCCTTCCCGGCCCGCCGCAGCTCGGCCCCAGCCCCGCCTGCTGCCCCGGCAGCGCCAGCCGTGCCCTGGGGCGCCGTGGAGCCCCGCCTGGCCCGGGCATTGCTGCTGCCGCCCTCTGGCAGCCGCGTCCTGGGGCGGCAGCGTGCGGCAAGGGCCGGGCTGAGCCCTGCCAGGCCAGCAGCCCGTGTGGCCACAGTGCCGGCAGCGCCGCTGGCAGGGAGCTGTGCCGCTGGGGCCGTGACAGACTCTGTGTTCACAGGCATGGCCGGGCGGCGCCTGAGGGGGCAGCAGCAAGAGCTGCAGCTGATCTGCACTGGTGAGTGAGGGCAGCGGGCTGACAGCGGGGGCTGCCGGGGCAGCTGCAAGCCCTGCCCCGGCTGCGGAGGGCTCTGCTCCCGTGGGCAGAGCACGCGGAGCTTTCAGGGCACGTGGGCCATTGGTGGCCAGCAGCTTCGGGCTGATCCCCTTTCTCCCTGCTCCCTACTGGCCATGGCAAGAGCCAGCTGGGATGGCCCTTGCAAGGGGCTGTCCTGGTGTCCCCGCAGATCTGGCTCTGACCGTGCCTCTCTTCCTCTCTCTTGCAGCCCTGGAACGCCTGACGGAGGACAGGAGCATTGCCGTGTCACAGCTGGCACTTGAAACACTGCATGTCCTCCGGGCAATACAGCGTGGGCGATATTCCACCATCTGGAGGCTGCATGATCAGCTGCGCAGGGCATGGAGGACTCGGCCTCGCCTGCCAGGGCTTGGCTGCTGCACTGCCAGATGACTGAGGAGGAGAGCTGATCTGGGAGGCTGTCTTCGCTGGGGCAACCTGAGCCAGGGGTAATTTTCCTTTTCTTGAAGATTTTTCTTCCTTTCCATTTTTTATCTATATTGTAAATAAATAAATTCTAGAGTATATTATAATTACATATATTGCTATATATTATAGATTACTATAAATAATTTTAGAATGTGTTATGATACACAGACTGCCAGGAGCTTTTCTTTGCTGTTCAGGGTCTGCAGGGCAAGAGGCAGGAAAGGGGAAAAAGGGAGCTTGTGCTCAGCAGCACAGCAGGCTGAGGGGTCCTGAGGCCCTGAAGGGGGAGAAGGGTGCTTGTGCTCAGGCAGCTGCCCAGGCGTGCAGCGGGCAAGGGGAAATGGCCAGAAGCCCCTTGGCCTTTGGTGGTTCTGCTGAAGCCTTTGTGCTGCCCACAGAGTGGCTGGACAGGGCCCGGGGCTGCGGGGATCCCTGTGAGAGCGGTGCCTGGAGATGGCCACAAGCCCTGTGCCAGGAAGGAACCACCCTCTGTATCCTCCTGCCCGTGTGCTGCTGGCTGCCTTGCTGAGGGCTCCCAGGTGCCTCTGGATGGGGCTGCTCTGGAGCTGCTGTGGGGCTGCGGTGCTGCTGCCGGGCAGCTTGGCCGGGCTGGGGCAGCCCCTGAGGGGCTGGGGCGCTGGCAAGCCCTGAGCA